>NW_027491478.1:452500-1052500 GCF_021521415.1 Bidens hawaiensis
CTGATTTTTCGGTAAATCAATTACGAAATTTTTTTCTAGAATCCCTAAAATTTGTTTGACATCTTCTATGCGAAAATGTTTCATTTTCATAAGATCTTCTTGACTGTTATTCAAAAGGTCCAATAATGTATATATCTTGGACCTTTTGAGGCAATTATAGATTTTGGGAGGCAATTCTGATTGGTCAATAAAAATCGATTTCAACGCCATTTTTTTTCTTTTTTGTTAGTTTAGCCAATTTATCATAAAAGGTAAAAGGGGGTAAAGGAACTATGTGTTGATTGTCCTCTAAATTGAAATTTTCTTCTTTGGTATGTAAAAAGGGAATCAATAAATCAATCAAATTCCGGGAGGCTTCGTGAAGTGCTTCTTTAGGAGTTAAACTTCCATTTGTCCATATTTCGAGAAATAGTATCTCTTTGTTACCATTTTCATAAGAATGAATACTATGATTCGCATTTCGAACAGGCATGAATACAGGATCTATAGGATAACTTCCATCTTGAAAGGTATTTGGCGCTTTTATAAGATATCCGCGATTCTTCTCTATTTGTAATCCAATAACCAACTCAATGGGTTCCGTTAAGCTAGCTATATGTTGTGTATTATCGACAATTTCTACATAAGGCGGTAATATGATATCTTGAGCAGTTACATATCCAGGGCCCCTGACACAAATAGACGCCTCACAAGTTCCATAGAGATTACTTCTCAATACGATTTCTTTCAAATTCATTAAAATTTCATGTACTGATTCTTGAATACCCATTATGGTAGAATATTCGTGTGAGATTTTCTCAGATTTTGCGCTTGTGATACATGTTCCTTCGATTTCTCCAAGCAAAGCTCTTCGCATCGCAATGCCTATTGTGTCTGCTTGACCTTTTATAAGTGGAGACAGAATAAAGCGCCCATATAAAAGACGCTTACTGTCTGCTGCTGATTCAACACACTTCCACTGTAGTGTCCGAGTAGATACTGTTATTTTCTCTCGAACCATAATAATATTATTTGATCTGATCATTGAATCATTTATTTCTCTTGTTTCTCTTGCTATTGAAATCTCTTCAATTTTTTTCTACACACGTCTTTTTTTCGGGGGTCTATAGCCATTATGTGGCATAGGGGTTACATCCCGTACGAAAGTTAATAGTATACCACTTCTGCGAATAGCTCGTAATGCTGCGTCTCTTCCGAGACCGGGACCTTTAATCATGACTTCTGCTCGTTGCATACCTTGATCTACTACTGCACGAATAGCATTTGCTGCTGCGGTTTGAGCAGCAAACGGCGTCCCTCTTTTTGTACCTTTGAAGCCACAAGTACCAGCAGAGGACCAAGAAACCACTCGCTCTCGTACGTCTGTAACAGTCACAATGGTATTATTGAAACTTGCTTGAATATGAATAACCCCCTTTGGTATTTTACGTATACTCTTACGTGAACTAGTACGTCCACGTGAACTCTTTTTCTGTATAGCTTTTGCCATATTTTATCATCTCATAAATTTGAGTCAGAGATATATGGATATATCCATTTCATGTAAAAAAAGATCCCCCTTCTTATTTGTATATTGGGTCTTTAACGAGTCTTATTATCCTTGTCTTTGTTTATGTCTTGGGTTGGAACAAATTACTATAATTCGTCCCCGACGACGGATTAGTCAACATTTTTCACAAATTTTACGAACAGAAGCTCTTATTTTCATATTTGCCACTCCTTACTTTAATTTTGAATCCATTTCTTGGAAGAAAATAAGTTTCTTGAAATTTTCGATTTCAAATCGTATTTCTGCGAAAGAAATAGTGAAAACACCTAATCTTTCGAATCTTTGTTGCGGAGTCGATAAATTATACGACCTCTGGTTGAATCATAACGACTTACTTCAATTTTGACTCAATCTCCTGGCAATATTCTTATAAAACTACGTCAGATCTTTCCTGAAACATAACCTAGAATCATATCTTCATTATCTAAACGAACCCGGAACATGCCGTTGGGAAGCGATTCAGTAATTAAACCTTCATGAATCCATTTTTTTTCTTTCATTCCAGGTAAAACCTCCTTGAAGTATCAACTAGTGGAGGAAGAACCCTATTAGACAACCCACCCCTTATCTTTTCTTTTTCACAAAAAAGAAGTTTCCTATTCAATTCGGATATTAGAAAGATTACCATATATAACACAAAATTTCTCCGCCTATTCTTTCTAGTCGAGCCTCTCGGTCTGTCATTATACCCCGAGAGGTAGAAAGAATTACAACTCCCATCCCGCCTAAAATTCTAGGAATTCTTTGATAGTTAGAATAGATTCGGAGACCCGGCCGACTTATCCGTTGTAAATTTAAAAGATTTCGATAAGTACTTTTCCTATTCCTTCTATGTAGTAGGGTTAAAACCAAAAAATATTTGTTGTTTTCTCGATGTTTTCTCACGTTTTCGATAAAACCCTCTCGTAAAAGTATTTTAACAATACTTTGGCTGATATTAGTAGATGCTACTCGAACCAGGCTTTTTCTATACATATCGGCATTTCATATAGAGGTTATTATGCCAGCAATAGTATCACTACCCATGATTAATTAAAATGATTGGTGCCTCCAAATTTGGATATAATCAACATGCTTTTTTACGTATTTTTTTTTATTTTACGTATTTTTTTTTAGAAATTATGAATATTCATTTTGAAAGGTATATACGTGAGACAAAATCTACTAAATGAATCTTAATCTATTTATTTTAAATACCCTACTATAACCTATAACCATATCGTGGTCTCGTTTTATAATACCTCGGGAACTAATGAAACTATTTTAGTAAAATTGAACTGTCTCAATTCTCGGGCAATCGCACCAAAAACTCGAGTTCCTTTTGGATTTCCTTCTTGATCAATCACAAGTGCAGCATTGTCATCATATCGTATTATCATACCGTTGTCACGTTTAAGTTCTTTACAAGTACGTACAATTACAGCTCTGACCACTTCTGATCTTTCTAGAGGCATGTTTGGAACTGCGTCTTTGATCACAGCAACAATAACGTCACCAATATGAGCATATCGACGATTGCTAGCTCCTATGATTCGAATACACATCAATTCTCGAGCCCCGCTGTTATCTGCTACATTCAAATGGGTCTGAGGTTGAATCATATCATTTTATTTTATTTATTTTTTTTGATCTGTTTTTTACAATACAAAGTTCGAAGAAAAAAAGAAATATTATTTGTTCAAAAAAAGAAACCTGCACCCGCTATTTTTAAGGCCTATTTCTTTTTTTTCCCGAAATAATGAATTGAGCTCGTATAGGCATTTTAGACGCTACTATTGAAATAGCCCTTCTGGCTATATTTTCTGTTACTCCACCCATTTCATAAAGGATTCGACCTGGTTTAACAACAGCTACCCAATATTCAGGAGAGCCTTTACCTGAACCAAAGTTGCTTAAATAGAAATAAAAAGCAACTACAGGATAGACGAAACCTAGAAATCGATCACTGATCCAATTTGAGTACCTCTACAGGATAGACCTCAACAGAAAACTGAAGAGTAACAGCAGCAAGTGATTGAGCTCAGTAGTTGCTCATATAAAATTATTGACTCTAGAGATATAGTAATATGGAGAAGACAAAATTGTGTCAAGCACCGACAGAACCGGAAGCGCCCCTTCTTTCAAAGAGAAGAGGACGGATTATTCACATTTCATTTGATGGTCAGACGCGAATTGAAAGCTAAGCAGTGGTAATTCTAAAGATTCCCCGGGGGAAAAATAGAGATGTCTCCTACGTTACCCATAATATGTGGAAGTATCAACGTAATTTCATAGAGTCATTCGGTCTGAATGCTACATGAAGAACATAAGCCAGATGATGGAACGGGAAGACCTAGGATGTAGAAGATCATAAAATGAGTGATTCGGCAGATTTTGATTTCTATATATCCACCCATGTGGTACTTCATTATACCATATATATAAGATCCATCTGTATAGATATCACCATCTACATCCAGAAAGCCGTATGCTTTGGAAGAAACTTGTACAGTTTGGGAAGGGGTTTTGATTGATAAAAAAGAAGAATCTACTTCAACCGATATGCCCTTAGGCACGGCCATACATAACATAGAAATCACACTTGGAAAGGGTGGACAATTAGCTAGAGCAGCGGGTGCTGTAGCGAAACTGATTGCAAAAGAAGGGAAATCGGCCACATTAAAATTACCTTATGGGGAGGTCCGTTTGATATCCAAAAATTGCTCAGCAACAGTCGGACAAGTGGGGAATATTGGGGTGAACCAGAAAAGTTTGGGTAGAGCCGGATCTATGCGTTGGCTAGGTAAGCGCCCTGTAGTAAGAGGAGTAGTTATGAACCCTGTAGACCATCCACATAGGGGTGGTGAAGGGAGGGCCCCAATTTGTAGAAAAAAACCCACAACCCCTTGGGGTTATCCTGCACTTGGAAAAAAAAGTCGAAAAAGGAATAAATATAGTGATAATTTGATTCTTCGTCGCCGTAGTAAATAGGAGAGAAAATAGAATTTCTTTCTTCGTCTTAAAAAAAATAGGAGGAAGCTGTGACACGTTCACTAAAAAAAAAATCCTTTTGTAGCGAATAATTTATTAAAAAAATAAATAAGCTTAACACAAAAGAAGAAAAAGAAATAATAATAACCTGGTCCCGGGCATCTACCATTATACCCATAATGATGGGCCATACTGTTGCTATCCATAATGGAAAGGAACATTTACCTATTTATATAACAGATCGTATGGTAGGACACAAATTAGGAGAATTTGCGCCTACTTTAAATTTCCGAGGACATGCAAAAAGCGATAATAGATCTCGTCGTTAAAAAACGTTTGTTTATGTATAATAATATATATAGATATCTATCATTGATTAGTAGGAGACGGACTTTATGTTAAATAAGAGAACAACAGAAGTATACGCTTTAGGTCAACATATATCTATGTCTGCTCACAAAGCGCGAAGAGTAATTGATCAAATTCGGGGGCGTTCCTACGAAGAAACACTTATCATATTAGAACTCATGCCTTATCGAGCATGTTATCCCATTTTTAAATTAGTTTATTCGGCAGCAGCAAATGCTAGTTCCAATATGGGTTCGAGTGAAGCCAATTTAGTTATTAGTAAAGCCGAAGTAAATAAAGGTACGATCATAAAGAGATTAAAACATCGAGCTCGCGGGCGTAGTTTTGCGATACAAAAACCGACCTGCCATGTAACTATTGTAATGAAAGATATATCCTTAGATGAATATATAGATACCGACTCTATTACATGGTCACAAAAAGCTAAATGGAAAAAAAAGGATACAACTATGTCGTATTATGATATGTATAGTAATGGGGGAACATGGGATAAAAAATAAATCCAATTGGTTTCAAACTTGGTACAACCCAAGGTCATCATTCCCTTTGGTTCGCACAACCAAAAAATTATTCTGAGGGTCTGCAAGTAGATCAAAAAATAAGAAATTATATCAAGAATTATGTACAAAAAAATACGAAAACATCTTCTGGCGTCGAGGGAATTGCACGTATAGAGATTCAAAAAAGAATAGACCTAATCCAAATCATAATCTATATGGGATTTCCAAAAATATTAATTGAAAGTCGACCCCGAGGAATCGAAGAATTACAGATGAATTTACAAAAAGAATTTCATTCTGTAAATCGAAAACTTAACATTGCTATCACACGAATTGAAAAGCCTTATGGAAACCCTAATATTCTTGCAGAATTTATAGCCGGACAATTAAAAAATAGAGTTTCTTTTCGCAAAGCAATGAAAAAGGCTATAGAATTAACTGAACAAGCAGATACAAAAGGAATTCAAGTGCAAATTGCAGGACGTATCGACGGAAAAGAAATTGCGCGTGTTGAATGGATCAGAGAGGGTAGGGTTCCACTACAAACCATTCGAGCTAAAATTGATTATTGTTCATATACAGTTCGAACAATCTATGGGGTATTAGGCATAAAAATTTGGATATTTATAGAAGGTGGATAATAAACCTTTATTTCCCTTTGCATTCTATCCAGCGATGGAACAAAAAATGATAAATTCGTTTATTCTTTTTTTTATGTTCAATAAAAAAACGAACAATTATAATTTTATAGAGTTTAATAAAAATTCAATGAATCTTTTGATAAAATTGCTATGCTTAGTGTGTGACTCGTTGGTTTTTTGAGGGTTAGTATAAAAAACCAGCCTCATAGTATAAACAAATAACTATAGAAGTAATAACCAACTCATCAGTTCGTATTATCTGGATCCAAAGAACCAGTCAAGATATGATATATTGGTCATATTGTTGTAGCAACTGATATCTTTTTTATTAAAAAAATTTCTAAGTTGTCAATGAAATCAAAAAGAAAGGGTATGGATAAATGGAAGGATGAGAGAAAGAAAGAAAAAGAATAAAGAATATTGATGATATAGATATAGAATTCCAATATGTAAGGTCTATGAGTCATCTCAGAAAAAATCTGCATAATAAAGCATCAATACGGATTCATCATTAAATGGATCTGCTCATCGAACAAAAAATAAAGAGCTTCGAGCCAATAAAGACTAAGAATATTGACTCAAAAACTAATAGCTCCGTTGTAGAATTCAGACCTAACCATTAATTAAGAAGCGATGGGAACGATGGAACCTGTGAATTAAAAAGATTTTAGTGAAAAAGAATTCGAATGATTCATTGATCGAGATGGCGGAACCGGCCAGAGACCAATTCATCTATTCGGAAAAATTATGAACTAATGAGAGAACTGAAATAGAAATTGAAAGAGTAAATATTCGCCCGCGAAAACTTTATTTTCTTGGATTGCTAAAATTGGGTCAATCCAATAAGATAAAGAGTAAAACAAAAGAAAGATTTGTTTTAACATTATAAAACATTCTTTTAACATTATAAAACATTCTAAAATAGATAAATAAAAAATAGATAAATATAAGAAAAAATAGTTATTTAATATATTTATATTTAGTTATCGATAAAAACAAGATATACAAATTAATAATATATTTAATCTAGATTTAATGAAATCCATGATTCAGTATATTAATTATTAAAGTTAATTCAAATTATTTTCTATCTGAATTGAATTCAAAATCTTGAATTTGAATTGATTTATTCGCGAGGAGCTGGATGAGAAGAAACTCTCACGTCCGGTTCTGTAGTAGAGATGGAATTCAAAAAAAACCATCAACTATAACCCCAAAAGAACCAGATTCCGTAAACAACATAGAGGAAGAATGAAGGGAATGTCTTATCGAGATAATACTATTTGTTTTGGTAAATACGCTCTTCAGGCACTTGAACCCTCTTGGATCACATCTAGACAAATAGAAGCGGGTCGACGAGCAATGACACGAAATGCACGTCGCGGTGGAAAAATATGGGTCCGTATATTTCCAGATAAACCAGTTACAGTAAGGCCCGCTGAAACACGTATCCAACATAACAAATTAAATTAGGGGTAAATAAATAAATAAATAACTGAGGGTTGTTGGACTCTAAAAGATGATAATGGAAATCACCGGCGGAGAGAGGCGGCAACCACCCTCGGAAACCTTTCTTCCTCTCTCACCTCATTCTCCAAGTCGTAAAACCTTGTTGAGAACTACTAGTTTTAACCCGAACTAAAACCGGTTTGGAAACTAGTTTGAGAAAACCCAATTAGGACCCAGCCCAAACCATAGGGCTGTATTCAATTTAAGCCAAAACGATGTCGACCGCGTTTTGACAGAACCTGAAGCGGTTTCCGATTTGTGCACCTCTAAAACAAAACCGATCAGGAACCCGTTTCACCGAACCTGAACACTTAAATGATCCTGTCCCAATTTTGACTCGGATGATGTGGAATCATCATCACAGCCTCGTGTTGAGTTGGATTTGGGAAAGGTGAATGCATCAAAGGAGTAACCTGAGAGCTTTTAAAGGTTTCGTTCATATATATTCTTTTAAAGAAACTAAAAAACTCAAGTAATGGAAGTCATCGGCAGCAACCACCCTCATACAACCATTATTCGTCCGAGTGTTGGTAAAACCAGATAGGGAACTGAAGCAGAACCTATTTGGAAGCAGGCATATAAGAAAATGCAAGTAAGTTTTAAAAGCTCAGCCAAACACCCCCCCACCCCCCCCCCCCCTCCAACTTAAATGAGGGAAGAGGTATCTATCGGTTGCAATGTAACATAACAATAATAATAATAATACATTACCATCCGGATCTGATTGATTGATTGTCAAGCCAAGATACCAAAGCAGCAGTTTTAAAATAAATAAATTACAAATCTCAACAGAATCATCGGCCATTTTAACTTTGACTAAATAAATAAAAAAAGTCAAAATCACCCCCAGTAACCATCTCCTCTCACAAAGAAAGAAATAAAGAAAGATGGCCATCATCTCAGAAACAACAATTTCTTTACATTATTATTATTACAAACCCACCCTAGTTTTTGGCCTCATGTATGGTATGTATTTGTGGTCACTGCTGAACAAATATAAACGGACTTCTTGTTGATTGACCATGTATTCATGCCTATGTCTATGCCCGTTAATCAAGGATATATGAAGAGGTATTAAAGGATGATGTAGCCCTAACTTTTTCATATATTTTAACACCCAAGTAATAATTTATAATGATTTCAAAGTTGAGCCTGAAAAAGCTACTCACTTGATGAGTTAACAATCTCTTGTGTCATAAAGGGATTGATTGAAACCGTTTTAGACACACTTTTAACATGTTAACCAGTAAACACTTATCATTTGGTTTGAGCGTGCATTATGATTCATGGAATGCAGAGGGGCACCGATATAAAAATTTGAGACCCACAATATCGATATCGATATCACCATACTAGCTTCCTTTCAAGAAGAATCAATTTCTCAAACTTTTTGTAAAGATTATTTTAATAAAAAATAATGAAAAACCTAAAATACAAATTTTGATAAACGGGTTTTAAACTGGTTCGAAGCTTGATACTCCAAACCGGTTAGGAGACGCTGGTTAAAATCGGGTCGGGACCGGTTTTTGTGCTAGCTGTTAATAACCAAAACCGGTTTCGGGTAATAACCGGGTTCCAGTTCAGGACACCGGCTTTTTTGTGCACCACATATTTTGGGCTTCACAAACACCTGGGCTGCCAACTATAAACATACTATGTTTCAATGTGTTTTGGAAGTTAATCTGCAATAATTTGTGATACATTTAAAACTTAATAATCAATGAACTACTAAGATTTGATTAAGCATTCTTTATTATGGTGAGATTACACTGAATACAATATTAGTTTCTAGATCATTTGGTTGACACATATAGATGAGAAGTTGAGCTAACAAGCCTTGGCTTTTCCTACCAACCATCAACAAATCTTTCATTTATGTCCAATCAACTTCATATAAATTGATGATATACACAAGTATGAAAGCAATCAAATCATAGGTTAACCAGCAAGGTCGCCTCACAAACATCCATCCTTTGTCATACCATTTTTGATCATCGCACTCACAGTGAATGACAACAATGCAGCAGCTGTTGTTTATATTCACCAAATTCATATGTAGAGAGACACCATTTCTTCATGGCGTCTCCATATAGATATGTAACTAGCTAATGTAACGAACTAACGATTCATCACTTATTCGTACACACCTCAAAATAAAGAAACACACAGATCAGGCAAGAAAACAAATTCCAAGAAAAATGATTATTTCTCTAAAACAATGGAACAAACAAGGATAAATTGGCCATGGCTGCAAATATATCGGTTGCAATGTAACAGAATACATAACCATCCGGATTGCCAAGCCAATGCCAACAATCTCAGAACATATAGAAACTCATCATCACAGACAACATAAAACATATGCAGTTTTAAAAGTGAATATTTATTTAGACTACGAAAACAAATATAATTAGTAAATATGTTAAAAAAAAACACACACAATAATGTTACCAAACGGTACCATATCCCATGCTTGATATCCAACAAATACCAACATGCACAAAAAAAAAATTAAGTTTAACAAAGTGAGGCTCAGATTTGTTTAGCACGGGAACAATAGGACTAAACCGCCATGGCTGCAACAGAGGTTGCAAGAGGAGAACCTGAAAGGATCTCTCACTCGCCGTCCCCAGGTTCTGTCACGCCAAGCTGCGGGTAATTTCTAATCTTGCCCCGGTTTTGACTCGGATCTGTTCAATCATCATCACAGCCTCGTGTTGAGTGGTATGAGTTGGATTTGGGAAATATGAATGCATCAAAGGATCAACCTCCATCGCTTGCTCATATACAAATTAAATTAACGTGCTAAATGTGTGAATCAAATTGTGTAATTATATATAAAAGTAGTGTAATTACACTAATTACAAAACACCGCACGTTTAGTACAGTTTTTTAGTTTGTACGTAAACTTTCCCCTAGCATATATGTAACGGAGGGTTGTTGGAATTTCGAAGAAATTAATAGAAGTCATCGGCGAAGAGAGGCGGCAACCACCCTCAGAAACCATTCTTCGTTCCTCTCTCGTCTCATTCTCCGAGTCGTAAAACCAGATAAGGAACTGAAACTAGTTTATAACCCGAACTAGAACCAATTTATTAGTAGGCATGTAAACAAACCAAACATATATATAAGTTGGGAAACATTGCAGCAATAACAAAATGCAAGTTTTAAATGCTCAGCCAAATACCTGCTAAATGAGGGAAGCTCAGAACAGAATTAAGGAGGATAAATCGGCCATGGCTGCAAATGCATGTATCTAACGGTTGCAATGTGATTGCCATCCTGATAAATTGCCCTGCCAAGATGCTGAAAATCTCAAACTTTGGACCTCCATACTCGAACATATAGAAAGAAATTCATCATCATCACAGCTTCTATAGTAATAATAAGTTGGGAGTATTAAAATCCAATAACCCTTAATAATATGAGAAGTTAAAAACCAAAGCAATAAAATTCTAATTTTGACAAAATGAGGCTCAGATTAGTTTTGTCATGGGAACAAGAGGATTAAACCGCCATGGCTGCAATAGAAGTTGCAAGAGGAGAACCTCAAAGGATCTCGCACTCGCCGTCCGCTGGTTCTGCCACACCAAGATGCGGAGAATCTCGAATCTTGGCCCAAATTTGACTCGGATCATCTTCAATCATCACAGCCTCGTGTCGAGGTTTTATTTTCCATATATCATATGTATTGGTTGCTCAAAAATCAATCAATCAATCAATCATACCCAGTGGAATCCCACCAATAGCAAAGCTATAAATACGGTCCGGGGAGGGTGGGATGTATACACACCGTACCTTTATTCAAAATAGAGAGGTGGCTTCTAGAGAGACCCGAGACCCTCAGCTCTAAAAATCATATGTATGAAGGAATAAAAGAGAAAATCAAAGTTCAACAGTAATATAATTAATAATAACACATAGTAATAGTAATAATAATAATAATAATAATAATACATAAATAGATAGAAATAATAAGAATAAAATACAAAAAATAAAATAAAATGCATAATATATGAAAAGAAAATAGCATAATGGCGTGTGACCAATAATAAGGTAAAAAGAAGCCCCTAAGGGTTGCTCAAAAATAAATTAATGACTGAGGGTTGTTGTACACTGAAGGAAGATAATCGAAATCACCGGCTGAGAGAGGCGGCAACCACCCTCAGAAACCTTTGTTCCTCTCTCTGCCTCATTCTCCGAGTCATAAAACAGATACAAATCACCAATTTTGCTCCGGTTTGAAGTATTCACTTAGAAGAATTTCAATATTGATCCCCAAAATAGACCAAATAAGTTGATCAGTTTCAAATTGACTTACAAGATGTGGTAATTGTTGTAGTTTGTTTCAGTCAAATAAAAACAACTTTCGAGCTTGATACTTTTGCTTTCCACTCGGACAGATTGAGGTTGATCATCACAGCCTCTCAAAGGCAAGCAGCAGTTTTAAATCATGAGTGAAGGTTTGAGAATGGATGTGAATGCTCTAACGTTGTTTTCCCGATTTAATAAAATAACATGCAACAGAGGGTTGTCGGAGAATAATGGAAATCAGCGGCGGAGAGAGTCGGCAACCACCCTCAGAAACCATTCTTCCTCTCTCACCTCATTGTCCGAGTCGTAAAACCTGGTTGAGAAGTACTGGTTTTAACCCAAACCAAAACCGGTTTAAAAACCCAATTAGGACCCGATCCAACCCAACCCAAACCATAGGGCTGTAATCAATATAAGCCAATACAATGTCAACCGCGTTTGACATAACCTGAACTGGTTTGGGACAAGGACCCGATTTGTGCACCTCTAAACCAGAACGATCAGGAATCCGTTTCACCGAACCCGAACACTTAAACAGGGGATGTAAGTGAGGCTCAGATCTGTAAACAATGGAACAACGAAGGATAAATGGGCCATGGCTGCAATCGGTTGCAATGTAACAGAATAATACATTACCATCCGGATTGATTGCCCTGCCAAGATATGCCCATTATCTCAACCGTTGCTCCAATCCACTCGGACAGACTCAAGCTAATCATCACGGCCTCTTAGAAACCGTGCATGACATTGACAGTTGACATAATTAAAGGACGAATCTGTAATTAACTAGATTCATATCAGCAAAGTGATGCAAGATAACAAGTTATGGGTTGTTGAAATCTAAACAGAATCATCGGCCAATTTTGAGTAAATAAAGTCAAATATTAAACTGAGGGCAACCACCCCTAAAAACCTTCTCCGATGGCCTCATCTCTTTCGGTTTGACTAATAAATTTCTAATTTTGACAAAATGAGGCTCAGATCTGTTTTACAATTGGAACAAGAGGATTAGACCGCCATGGCTGCAACAAAGATTGCAAGTGGAGAGGAACTCCAATTCTGCCACGCCAAGCTGCGGAGAATCTCAAATCTTAGCCCGATTTTGACTCGGATCACGTTCAAATCATCACAGCCTCATGTCGAATGGAATGGAATGGGGTTGGATTTGGATTTGGACAATGTGAACTAATGGTTCCATACATACATACATACATACTCTCTTCCCTCTCTGTATACACACTCATACACATAAATATGTATGTATATATATGTAATGGTAGGTTGTTGAAATATAATGGAAATCATCGGCGGAGAGAGGTGGCAACCTCCTTCAGAAACCCTTATTCGTTCCTCTCTCGCCTCATTCTCCAAGTCGTGAAGCATATATCCCCCACAAATAATCACTTATTTGTATAGATCTCAAAATAAAGTAAGTTACAGATCAACAATAACAAAATCTAGGGGTGTAAACGAGCCAAGCCGAGCCGCTTGGATCAATAAAAGGCTCGAAACAAAATCTCGTTTAGTTATCGAGCCAAAGCTTTTAGCCTTGTATGGGAAGCTCGTTTAGGCTTGTTGAACCTTGTGTATTTTTTAAGTTTGAACTCTTTTGGACTTCTATGTACATTACACAACTACAGGCAACAACAAAACAAATTGGGAGAAAATGAATGATTAAATGAGGCTCAGATGTATCTATAAACAACAGAACAAAGGAGGACAAATCGGCCATGGCTGCAAATGCATCTATCAGTTGCAATGTAACTTAATAATACATTACCTTCCGGATTGATTGCCCTGCCAAGCCAAGATGCGGATTATAATCTCAAACTTTGTTCCGATCTACTCGGACGGACAGATTAAAGTTCATCATCATCATCACAGCCTCTTACATTACGTAAAGCAATTTTGACTACTAAATAAAGTCAAAATCAAACTTCAATTCCAACAGAGAAACATGGTGGATTTGTTAATGGTGAACTCTCATTGACTGATTTAGCCCGGTTTCAACCCGTTTAGGTCACTATTTAGCAAACTGATCCCACATAACAAATTAAATTAGGGGTTGTTGAAAATATGAACAGAATCATCGGCCAATTTAATTTGACTAAATATATAAATAAAGCCAAAATCGAATCTTTAGAGGAGGGCAACCACCCCTAAGAACCATCTCCTCTGGCCTCATCTATGCTCACCCCTAATACACATACATACATATGTATTAGCAGTTCAAAATTTTCAATATCAATCAATCAATCAATCAATCACACCCAACATAAATCCCATTAATAGCATAGCTATTAGGAGGGTCTGGGGAGGGTGGGATGATGTAGGCGAACCGTACCTCTATCCCAAAGACGGTTCAAAAATAAATAAATAACTGAGGGTTGTTGGACTCTGAAAGATGATAACAGAAATCACCGGCGGAGAGAGGCGGCAACCACCCTCAGAAACCTTTCTTCCTCTCTCATCTCATTCTCCGAGTCGTAAAACCTTGTTGAGAACTACTAGTTTTTAACCCGAACCAAAACCGGTTCGGAAACGAGTTTGAGAAAACCCAATAAGAACCTGATCTGACCCAACCCATATGGCTGTAATCAATTTAAGCCAAAACGATGTCGACCGCGTTTGACAGAACCTGAACCGATTTGGGACAAGAACCCGATTTGTGCACCTCTAAACCAGAACGATCAGGAACCCGTTTCACCGAACCCGAACGCCAAGCTGCGTATAATCTCTAATATTGGCCCAATTTTGACTCGGATAATGTTTAATCATCACAGACTTGTGTCAAGGTTTTGGTTCCATATATCATTCTCCAACTCCCTCTGTATATATATACATATATATGTATTGGCTGTTCAAAAATTAATAAATAAATAAATAACCGAGGGAAGATTGGACTTTGAAAGAAGATAACTGAAATCATCGGCTGAGAGAGATGGCAACCACCCTCGGAAACCCTTGTTCCTCTCTCTGCCTCACTCCCCGAGTCATAAAACAGATCACCAATTTTGCACCGGTTTGATGTATTTACAGCACGACCACTTAGAAGAGTTTTTGAGACCGAGATCAAGCTTTGTGTAAGAAGCTCGTTTAGGCTCATTGAGCCTTGTGTATTTAACTTTTTTCCTTTTTTGTACTTCTATTTATTCATTTCGGACTGCACAGCCAAGCTCAAGGCTGAGCTTGAAAAACAAACTCACGAGCCAAGCTCAAGGCTCGAGCTTTAGAAAAAGAGCTCAAAACGAGCCGAGCTTGACGAATAGATGCTGTAAACAATGGAACAAACAAGGATAAATCGGCCATGGCTGCAAATGTAACAGAATAAATAACCATCCGAATTGTCAAGCCAAGATGCACGGAAAAAAAACAAGGATAATCTCAGACTTTGCTCTGATCCACTCAAACATATAGAAATTCATAATCATAGACTCTTAACATAAAACATATGCAGTTTTTAAAGTGAATATTTAGACTATGAAAACAAAAATAAATTGTGCAAATGTTCTAAAAAAACACAATTATGTCACCGAATGGTACCATTACATATCCCATGCTTGTTATCCAACCAATACCAACATGCACGGAAAAAAACAAAAACTAAAACAAAATAAAACTCTTAAGTTTAACAAAATGAGGCTCAGATTTGTTTAAGCATGGGAACAAGAGGATTAAACCGCCATGGCTGCAATAGAGGTTGCAAGTGGAGAACCTGCAAGGATCTCGCACTCGCCGTCCTCCGATTCTGCCACGCCAAGCTGCGGAGAATCTCTAATCCTGTCCCAATTTTGACTCGGATCATGTTCAATCATCATCACAGCCTCGTGTTGAGTGGTATGAGTTGGATTGGGAAATGTGAATGCATCAAAGGATCAACCTCCATCTCTCAATCTCTCTGTATACACACACACACCCATATATATATATTTAAAGGTTTCATTTATATAAATTCAATATATGTACATGTATATATGTAACGGAGGGTAGTTGGAATTTCAAAGAAACTAATGAAAATCATCGGCGGAGAGAGGCGGCAACCACCCTCAGAAAACCATTATTCGTTCCTCTCTCGCCTCATTCTCCGAGTCGTAAAACCAGATAAGGAACTGAAACTAGTTTATAACCAGAACCAGAACCAAATTATTAGTAGGCATGTAAACAAAACGAACATATAAGTTGGCAATAATCGAAGCAATAACAGAATGCAAGTAAGTTTTAAAAGCTCAGCCAAACACCCCCTAAAATAAGGGAGGCTCAAATGTATCTGTAAACAATGGAACAAAGGAGGACAAATCGGCCATGGCTGCAAATGTGTATATCTATCTGTTGCAATGTATGTAACATACTAATAATAATACATTACCATCCGGATTGAATTAATTAATTGCCTTGCGAAGATGCGGATTATCTCAAACTTCGCTCATTCGATTCACTTGAACGGACATATTGACACTCTTATCATCACAGCCGGTAAACAGTTTAAAATCATGAGTGTATTAGTAAATGGTGAGCTCTCATTGATTGATTTAACCCGGTTTCGACAAACCCCTTTAGCTTGTTGTCCGCTTACCTGCCACTTCATTGTAACAATGGACACATGTTGTTTCCATAGATATATATATATATACATACTCTCTGTCTCTCTCTATACACACACACATACATATATACATATGTATATAAATGCAATGGAGGGTTGTTGAAATATAATGAAATCATCGGCGGAGAGAGGTGGCAACGACCCAAAGAAACCCTAACCTCACTCGCCTCAATCTCCGAGTCTCAAAAGTAAAACAGAAACACCCAGCTTTACTTTGCTTTCAACTATTTGTTGCACTGGTACTTAAGTTTTAATTTTTAAGAAAAGGGAAATTTTAAAATGTACATATAAATTTCATCGGTTTCATTACGTCTAACCCAAAACTAACCTGGACGCCTTTTTTCTTCCCTAGAACAATGATCGAGCGAAACCTATCAAGGACATTTATGTTGGCGCCTCGTTTTTTTACCGACCACAAAAATAAAAATGTTTCAGGCGACACCATATTTTTTTTTAAATCTAGACGTTAGGCAAATTTTTCTAGGCACCAGGTGAATTTTTATAATCAAAGCGGCTACTAAATTACTCTAGGTGCCGCCTGGTTTTTAAAATTTTGAATTTTTTTAATATATATTTTAAAGTTTCATTTTTAAATGTTAGATAACTTGTTCAGAGGTGACGGGGCAAAAGGGGGAACATAATTTATCAAAGTATTTGAAGTCACCATGTGTATTGCTAGGTAGTCGTCTTAAACTCGTAAAACAACCTGGTTTCTCGAATGATCTTATTAAAGAGTTACGTCAATAAAAAATCAAATTTAAAAAAAAAAATACAGGCGCCGCCTAGATTAATTGGATTTTAAAAATCCACCTGACACCTAGAAAAATTCACTCGTCGCCTAGATAAATCCACTTGGTGCCTATATTTGAAACAATCACGCGCCACCTAGAATATTTTTATCAGGGGGCAGAAATGAGGCACCGAACGGAAACATTCTTGACAAGTGTTGCTCCATCATTAGGTTAGAAAAAAAGATCGAGCCAGTTGATTTTTAGTTTGACACAATGGAACCGATGGGATATGTATGGGCATTTTGAATATACCATGATTAAAATGGGCATTTTCGTTATTTTTCTTTAAATTTAACCAGCCCATTTACTTTGAACTAAAATAGTGTCAATAGGTATTAAACAAAAGAGTAAGTGACAAAACCGTCCTTGAGTTTTGGTCAATTTTACGAGTTTTGTTCAAAAAGTTATATTTTGGCAATGAGACTATCGAGGTTTCTCACTTCTTACCAATTACGCCTAAATTGTTAAATCCGTTTATTTTCTCCGTTAACTTAGTGACATGAAATCACAATCTAATTGTGATACCGGATGTGGTATCAGAGATCGAATAGGTGAATGGTGATGATGAAAAAACCCATCTGATTGCGATACCGCACAAATTTGGTGGCCAAAAAAATCTTTAATGAATATTGGTTTTAATTATATTTTACAGTTTGCCCCTTAAATTATAAACATTTTCATGAAGGTATTCAATAATTGAGTAAATTAATAAGTAATTTCCCGAGGCGGTTTGCTTCTTGGAGCGGGTGCAGAAGGTGATCCACAGTGACTCGCAGAGCCCGAGGAACCAAGGATATTTATATTTAGTAGAATAGGCTTTGCGATTCAAAAGGGGATAGCGGCGCAGCTTGTTGCTCGTTTACCCATTATCCAGATGTAGTTCAGTTTGTGTTATATATAAAAGGATTTACGGGATTAAAAAAAAATAAGTAAATAGAAAGGACATAAATACCCATATTTTAAAGTTAAAAAACAACTGATAGAGTTAACGATTTGGACGTAATTGACAAAAGATGGGATGCCTTGATGACCCAGTTGCATAAAAACAACTTTTTGAAGAAACTCACAAAACTGACCAAACCTCTGGGTCGATTTTAATAATTTACTCCAAACAAAATATACAATTAGTGTGTGTGTGTGAGAAAGAGAGAACGCTAAAAAGAAAACCTATTTTTATAGGAAAACTTTAAAAACCCCATGTGTGACCAATATCCATCCACGATCTATGCACTTGTTTGTAAAAAAGGTAGTGACGGTATTTCATCTTAGACATTGTCACTAAACAATCCATAATTCTTATTGTAGCCTGTTCTGAAGCTGCAAAGTTGTACAATGTTGTCACCGTCACGATATCTACCCATCCTCCTTTATATGTAATCCCTAAGAGCATTCACATCACATTCTCTATCTTCATCTCTATAATTACACTAAAACACTATATTTTCTCTCTCATATACAATTAATAATACTTTTTACATCTTTATTATTATATTTTCTCTCTCCTCCACTCACAACCACTTTCAAATATATTAAAAAATAAATAAATGATGAACAGTGGTTCTCCAAATTTTACTTAAAATTTACCCATTTCTTTAAATTTTCTCTCCTCTACTCACAACCATTTACCATTCTCGAAAAATTTTAGAGACTTCTCTCACAAAGTTTTTAAAGGACCTGATGTGAATGCTTTAAACCAACCACAAGTTTGATTTACCCTACCACCCGTGTATAACCCCCTTTATATCTTTCATAATCCACATTGTTCTTGTTTTCTTAAAGAACTTCAAATTCCTTTCACTTTATTCTATCTTCATGTATAACTTTATTCCACAACTAGGATATAGCCCGTGTAATACACGGGTGGTTAAAAAATGTAACATAAAAATTAAATTTAATAATAGACATAATAACATATCTTATGGATTCATAAAATTAGTAATTGGCCAGCGCGCGTTGCAGCGCGAAAAACAATAACACATGTACATAAGTTTTTTTTGCATGAATCAATATGCAAAGATCACCATTAGCTGCAAAGTGTGTACCGATACAACATGACATTCATTATCATGTTTTTCCCCGCAAATCTAAAGAATCATTATAATATAACCATTAACCTACAGTCTTCAAATTCTAAAACTAAACTCCTTTCACATGGTACTTGAGAGTAATCCTTTGTTTTGACCCGAAACTTGGAAGTCAAAGTGACCGTTAGCTAGAAAGAAAAAAAATTGGAAGTGTTCAATACAAAATACTCAAAATGTTGACCCGTATCAAACCTAACCTAAAATGAATTTGCATAATGTCTGTTGTAAATTTGACATGTATGGAAATTGTTGACCCCACACTAAATTATAAGCTTTTCCAGTAACCAAAACTTTAAATGCAAACTCTCAACCTTTCGACACTACCAAAATTTATCTTGGTAATTTTTTTTTGTTTTGATAGATGCAAGAAACTTGAAAATCAAAGTGACCTGTTAGTGAAAAAAAAAAATTCAAGTCGACCTATATACAATTTAGGGGTGTCAATCGTGTCGGGTTGTCGTGTTACCGGTTCGGCAGGTTGACAATTTGAAATGTGCAACCTGAACCCAACCCATATTATTGTCTGTGTCAAAGTATTCAACCCTAACCCGCACACATATAAATTCATGTCAACCTGAGCACGACCAGTTTAACCTATATTTTTGAAACAACTCAATTTTTACAATAGCATATACTAATAGTAAATCAAGACATTAAGATGCAAAAGGCCAAAAAAAATTTAACCACAAAGTTAAAACCAGTAGGCTCAAACCAAAATTAAACCACAAAACTCCAAATAAAATCAAAGCATTTGCTTGAACTCGGCTAGTTGGAGAGTCGGAAATGTAACTTGGGAAATGATATTATGGATGACAATTGAAGGATGCACTGTAAAGGCAATTTGGGGAGTGAAATAGTAATTATCTTCTCTAGCTCGTTTCAAGAGTTAGGAGGAAACTGAGTTTTAAAAATTGTTTTAAAATATATATATTTCAACAGGTTAACGGGTTGACTTAACGGGTCAACCTAAACTGTTTTTTAAACGGTTCATGTAAGCTCGTCATAACCTGTAATTTTTTTATGTTGGGTCCGGGTCGTGTCGGAAATTTCCGCCACTAATCCAAGTTAAATTACCAGTGTCCAATGTTTTGATATGTATAAACTAACCCAGAATACAAAATAATAATAAAAAAGTTGAAAAACTGACCCGTTTGCAAATGGTTGAGCTGTCACCTCATCAAAAGCTTTTCTGTAACCAAAAGTTCAAAGCCGAAACCTTATTGGTGTTTGCTAAAGATGTGTGCTTTAGTTGGATTTTTCACACTATTTACTCAAAAATCATATAATTTCTTTACAAAACTAAAAATAATCATGTAACTAAGTTATCAAATTATCACAGATTGTTACCATGCAAATATAATAAGTGAGTTTATTAATTGAATATGAGAAACGTACTTCAATTATTTTGCTTGCGTATATGTTCATAACAACATTGAAATCGTGCGCGTAGGACACTACTGACCTGGACTTATTCTCAAATTAAAATTGAAATAAGCATTATGTGAGTTAAATGTAACACATAACTAATAATACTATTTTAGCATGACAAAATTTAAAATTCAGTGGTGAATCAATAAATTTGAATAAACTAACCGCTAAAGGTTCTTGTGGATCAATTCCATTGAAACAACCATGAGTGATAACCGAATCTCCCTTGAAGTTGCAGGCAAAACTGAACCATGAATAAAAGTAAAACATTTAACTGGTGATTCAACACATCATCATCATCATCATCATCATCATCATCGTACTCAGTATATCCCACCAATAGCAAAGCTATGGTAGGGTCTGAGGAGGGTAAGATGTAGGCAGCCTTACCTCTACCCCATAGGGATAGAGAGGCTGCTTCCGGTGAGACCCCCGGCTCGATAGTAGTTTTGCATCAAGCCTTGGACATAAGGCACATAGCACTCAATCATCGGGACACCGGCTGATCGGTGCATGTACCCTTATCTTTCAGCTATCAACGCCACTACATGATGCCTGATTAGCCGTCCGTCACTTTTAACGTTATTTTCACGAGATTAGTAAAATAACGTCAAAATTAGTGCAATTTCACTTTTGCCCACCCGAGGGTTCACACATATATACATCATATGTGCGCACCGCAAGCAGGGCTAACTAGTGATTCAACACAAATTCATAAAATTTGAAAACATGGGCATCCAATTACCTAATGCGTCGACAATCAAGTCTTCGATATAAGTGAGTGAGTGTTATAACATCATCTGATGAACGAATCCAACTGTACAAATTAAGAATAATCAGCAAGAATAATCAGCAATCTAAAACTGACTATTGAAAACAACTTAGTTCATTCTAAATTAAGCAGATAACATCACTCACTTTTATTTATCCATACTTAAAAAAAGCTCATCTGCTTTTCGAAAAAGCACAAAGCAAATAGTTTTTCAAATATACAAGCCCAAAGACTCCTTTATTAGAGATAAAAATGAAAAGTTGATAGTATAAACCAATTGGAGGAGCATGAACCAAAAACCAAACTATTAATCTGTGAGTCAGATGCATATCCTACAAGACAAAATTTCTATCTGCAAAATAAAAAGTTTAATTACAAGAAGTTCACCTATTACCACTCAAGTATTATAATTAATTCACCTATAGATCATACTATCATATTAAAGACCAGGAACTCAAATTAGCTTTAAGAAATTGCTGCTAGGGATGTACATGGTCGGTTGTTCAGTATGGAGTTAACTATTGTGTTCTCATTAATTATTCTAATTCTTTCCCAACACAAATTATATATATGCAGAAAATGCATGTGTGACCTCCCAAAACTTTTTGCTCGGTTATCCTAAATGTCATAAACGAATAAACTTATATAAAAAGGTTATTTTCACTTCAATTTATTTTAATATTCATTTCCCCATTAGCAAATTCTTAGATGCTTTACCAGATATGATTGTTTTGACACTTAATAATAAGAAAATTAAACCATATAGTCAGTTAATGTAAGTGTACATACTCTTTTAAAGTCTCCTCCAACATGAGCGAATTCATAAACCAAACCAGTTTGTTGATACCTTATATATCGTTCTGAAATATCGATGAACTCGGACAGTGGTTGACGCGCGCGCTCTCTCTCTCTGATCTCCTCTCCTGATGCTGCAAAGAAAAATTGAGATTGACTATGTAAGAATTTTAATAAACAAAAACCGATCATCGGATTGAAATAGTGATTGATTGTCGTGTGTATACGTTTTATCCCCAAATTCGAACCAAAACCAATGATCTTCTACAAATACAATAAGTATAATCGAATAAGGCCAGATCCATAAAATCACAAACATCAGACAACAGCAAGTGATTCACAAATACATGAACTATCACCAAGCTATTCAAATAACTTTAACCTAATTGAGTCAATTAACGCACAAAACACAAATTAAAACAAGAAAATTTAACCTAACTAACCACTTAATGTAGGAATTGCATCAAGAAGGCAAGAGACTATAACCTAGTTAACTCAATTAACCACCAAAGAGAAGCAATTACCAGAAACAGCCAAAACCAAATGCAATAGAATTGGATGGTGTGTGGCTGGAACACAAAGAAATAGGAAGCAATTGTTACCTAACAGAGTGAAAACCGTTCAATACAATAATGGAGCATTGATTACAAGGGTTTCATTGGAGAATTGAATTAGGGATTAAAAGGATGTGTACTTGCAATTGAACGTGGGTGGTTTAAATGGAGAATTAGGGGTTACAAGCAGTGTTGATTGCAAATTGGGAAGGTGTAATTGAATTGAAGCGTTCACCGTACCTTAAATTAAAGAAGCCGGAGACACCATGGAAGTACGCCGGAGGTATAATTGAATGCGGGTTTTAATTGATGTATATTAATGAATTAAACGTGGGTTGAGGTATAATTGGGCAATTAGGGTTACATCTAGTGGAAGGAAGGGTCAATGGAAAGTCGCCTGAGAATGAAGTTGTGTTAAATATAGCGGCGTCTCTTCTTAAATTTTAACGGCGTCTTAAATTTTGTAAATGACCATGTTGTCTATCATAAATGTTTTATATGTAATATATATATATAAATAATGATAAATAAAATTTTATAATTCATAAATATCTAAATACCTCATTTAATACAACAGTTAAAGTTTTATTTGTAACATTGTTAGTAATTATATAAATGATAATTTTATTAAAATTAAATAGCTTATTAGGTGTAAATTATAATTTTGAAAATTGTTGAGGTGGAATCCTATATGGATAACTTAGTTAAATGTCACGTGGAAACTATGTATTCTTTTAATATATTAGTTAAATGAGTTATAATTATGGTTTACCTCCTTCTCCTTTAGTTGGCGTGTCTAATAACTTTGTTGTTAACATTCTTTATGATGCGAGTTTTCTAGGAGCTTTTACTCCCCCCTATCAATATTCGAACTTATAATCCCCCAAACAATAATGTTTCTACCCCAAATTCTAGAAAAATAAATTATTCTCCGTTAATTAATGCTGGAATATTTTGTTCTTCACCCACAATTCATTTTGCTGATTTTAATGATGCTACTCATGACCCATCAGGTTAGTTTTCATAGTTACATATGTTTTCTTCACCACATTAAGATATATATATATATATATATATTTTGATCTTTGTTTTTATTTTATATGTGTATCAAGTAGATGGTAAGCACCCCCGATATTGATAATAATGGGTTTCTCCATCTCCTATCTGAAGGTATAGTTTTATATTATCATTAACGCTATCTTTAAACTTTAAAAGCATTTTTAAGTTTGAGGTTGATTTTTTTGTTTTGTTTCAAGATCTGTTGAAATTCTATTTTGTAGATTTTTTTAACCTATATGTTACACCCATAAGGTTATTGGTTGTTATTTTTACTCTTTTTTGAATGTATGGACATGTTTTTAAAGAGTTTACGTGTTTTACTATTTGTTTACATGTTTTACCTATCTTCCAACAAATTACATGTTTTTACATAGTTTTATGGGTTGTTATGTGAACATTTTTTTACTTTTCTGTTCATTTTTTCCTATATGAACATGTTTTTCAAGAGTTTACACTTTTTTTTTACTTTTTGTTTACATGTTTTTCCTATCTTCTAACAACATACATGGATTGTTACATAGGTTTTATGGGTTGTTATATGAACATTTTTAAAATTAATGTACGTATTCTAAAGTTTTTTACATGTTTTACCAATGTTCCAACATTTTACAGGGATTGTACATATCTTACCAAGTTTTTTTTTTATCTTTTTTACCAACAGTTTACTTGTTTTGTCTATACATGTGACGTAATTACATTAATTACATGAAAAATACAAGGTTTACATCTACTATTTTTTTTTATTCTTAGTCATTCTAGAAGATGAGCAAAATGCTTTTGTAGTTGAATTTTCTAATGAAACAAAGTCTTGGTGCCCCATTGTGCTTGATGAGTATAAACCAGTTATCGAAAGTACATATGACAACTTTGAACAAGTTGTTATGATGTATGAGAAGTATGCTATTGAGGCTGGGTTTTCTGTTCATAAAGGCCGGCCTAAGATATGGAAAGAAGTTGTCACTCAAAAATTGATAGGTGTCGAATCCAACATATAAAATAAACCAACTTAACACACTAAAAATAGTATGAGCGAAAGTAAGGTTCGTGTCCTCAGGGATACAGATTAACTAAATTATACCAAAAATATTTCAAAGTCCGGACACGAATGTTTTAAAAGGGGGGTTTTGATTTAAACTTGAAATTGATGAAAACCAAGTATTATAAAAATGTGAATTCAGATATATAAAAACTTTCCACCACTAAGGATTTCTTGATTCAATTCTAGTTCATGATCATTAACAATTATGGTGCAATGATTCTTTTGTTTAAAAGGTTTGTATCAATACTAGATGTCACACCGTTCAGACATCCACTCTATCTAATGTCTAACCACACGCCATTCGGTGACTAGAGCCAACCCGCTACTCCAAACTCATGCCGTTCGGATCTTAGTGTGCTGGTTGCGTAATAGAAGTATCGATTATTGTAAAACACTCACGCCATTCGGAGTGTTTAACTAGATCATGTGACTCTACAATGAATTTAGGTTCATAGACAAACACAAAATATTATTTGTTTCTTTTACCAAAACTTAAAAACTAATTAAGGTTTTAAATATTTATTAACTTTATTAGAAAACTTAATAAGTTGATCAGGTTTATTAACAATCTAATATGTACATGAGTGAACCGGGTTTAAGCATAAGAATCACATAAGCAAACCATTAAAACAAATCACATAATTGTTTCACATAAGTTTCAAATCAAATCAAAGTGTCGAAATTAAATTGATTTAGCCAGACATGATTGCTAAATCAATCAAACCAATTATGAAAAAAACATAAAAATTAAAAGCTCACAAAACAAAGGCCAGATATTGTTCTTGCTTTCCATTGTTGTGTCGTCCAAGATTCACCAGAAGATGAGATGATCTTTCAAAAATTGATTCTCCACAATTGTAGACTTATCTCCTTTTTTATCTTCATCTCACGTTTTCTTTTAAGCCTGCTTGCGGTGCGCGCATATAATGTATATATGTGTGAACCCTCGGGTGGGCAAAAGTGAAATTGCACTAATTTTGACGTTATTTTACTAATCTCGTGAAAATAACGTTAAAAGTAGCGGAAGGTTAATCAGGCATCATGTGGTGACGTTGATAGCCGAAAGACAAGGGTACATGCACCGATCAACCGGTGTCCCGATGATTGAGTGCTATGTGCCTTATGTCCAAGGCTTGATGCAAAACTACTATCGAGCCGGGGGTCTCACCGGAAGCAGCCTCTCTATCCCTATGGGGTAGAGGTAAGGCTGTCTACATCTTACCCTCCTCAGACCCTACCATAGCTTTGCTATTAGTGGGATATACTGAGTACGACGATGATGATGATCTCACGTTTTCTTTTATTTTTTTCTTATGGGTCTGTTAGACGTTGCCACCAAAGCCCAACATTATTAAGCATGTTGCATAAGTTAATTTTGACCCAATTGATAGTAATCAAGCCCACTTCATTAGTGATGTCCACGAGAATTTGCAGGGAACCAAATTATAATTCTTAGTATTATTTCATCTTTGTCATGGGCAAAACCAAGAAGATTATTTCAGCTTTAGAATTAGGCCCTTTGATTCGTCAACATAGTCACTCGTCATAACTCATCATGTCTTGTAACCGCTCCGCACCTACAAAAACAATTAAAACGATCCAAGGTAGACTCCGTTCCACAAAACAAGTGTTTCACAAAATAATTTGATATATGTACAATAAATGCATTATATATGGCGAAAATTGAGTGTTTAAGTGTAATAAAACATGACAAGAAATGCAACTAACAAAAATATCTTCGTTGCAACAAAGTTGGATCTGTCCCAAGTTTTAAAGAAATTCGACACCTTGTTTGACAGTTCAATGGTACGTCCGAGACATAATTTTACTGTATGTGATTGCAAAGCTCAGCTCAGTATGAGATTTTCCAAGGAGACTTCTAAGTTTGAGGTGTTGTCATGGGAAGAAAACTATAGCCATCCTCTTGTTAATCTTCACAACCGTGACCTAACCAAGATTTCCAGGAGGCTCACTTATTCTGACAAACAGTTTATTCACAATATGAGTCTTAATAAGGTTGGCCCCGCAATTTCCCATGCATGGTCTCACTCAAAGGTGGGAACCACAATGTACATGATACTCCGGGTAACTAAAATAACTACATTACTAGAATTCGTATGTTTATATGTGAACGCGATTCGCAGCTAGTGCTAGAGGGGTCGCGATTCGCAGCTAGTGCTAGAGGGGTTGCGATTCGTAGCTAGTGTTAGAGCGGTTGAAATTCTGTTCTAAGAACATCCTCGGCTTTGTTTATGATTTTACAGCTGAGAATGGGAAACTTAGATCGTTATTATGGGCAGATGATACTTCCAAGATTAATTATCAAGTTTTCGGTGATGTTCTAGCCTTTGATGCAACTTACCACACAAACAGGTAACCGTTTTATATTACAATTTTTATATCTATTACATTTTTTTATTAGTCATTTTAATTTTTAGTTTCCGATTTTGTCCACACTCATGTACAACATGATATTTGTACCTTATAGGTGTTGATCACAACAACTGCGTGACTTTTGGTGCATGGCTCTTTTTTAATGATACAGTTGACTCATACAAATAACTGCTCCAATGTTTTCTTAAAGTCCATGATGGCAAACAAATTTCTCTTGTTTTATCTAAACAAGATCCATCCATGGGAGCCGCTATTTCCCAAGCTTTAACCGAATCTCGTCATAGGTTGTGCATGTGGCACATAATGAAAAAACTCCCTTTGAAGGTTGATGAACCTACGTTATTTACGATGTTTTTTTTAAGTTTTAAAGTTTTTACGTTTTTTACATGCTACAGATTGCTGCTGATCTGTTACACAATTCTACGTTGAAGTCCCAATTGCACCGTCTGGTTTGGAGTGTCTTCATCAATCCTTCCATGTTTGAATCCAGATGGAAAGAATTAATGGACACTTTTGGTCTTCAGTCTAAAGTGGCTCACTGAGATGTGCTTTATAAGAGACTAGTGGGTTCCTGCTTACTTTTGGGAAATCCCCATGTGTTGTTTGATGAAAAGCTGTGAGAGTTCTAATGTGTAAAGTAAATTCCACAAGTGCACACACATTAGTTCAATTTATGATGTATTTTGAAACAAGGATTGATAACCAACGTTATCGTCAAAGAAGGGCCTAGTACCAGACTTCAAATATCATGTTTGGTTATATAAGCCAGTTATCAATAGAGAGACATGTTTTTTACTTATATTATCATGCTATTTATCTTGAAGTTTCAAAGGAGATTTATAAGGCGAAGATGAACTATTATATATCACACTCTGAGTTTGTCGATTGGCAAACAATGCACTCGGTTTTTCACTGGATAAACGAGAAATTCTTACCAATGTTTTTAAGGCAAGTTTGTTTTTATTTTTTAAGGCTATTTATCTTGAAGTTTCAAAGGAGATTTATAAGGAGAAGATGAACTATTATATATCACACTCTGAGTTTGTCGATTGGCAAACAATGCACTCGGTTTCTCACTGGATAAACGAGAAATTCTTACCAATGTTTAAGGCAAGTTTGTTTTTATTTTTTTAAGGCGAAGATGAACTATTATATATCACACTCTGTTTTAATTACATATGTTACATGATTTTTATTGAGGTTACATGATTTGTTTAATTTCAAATCACGTATTTTGAGCCCCAAGAAAAATAATTTAGTTTAGTATGATGTCTAGGTTAATTTCCCACTAATTCCCTGAGATTATATTGATCAAAAGACCCGATTTTGGTAATTAATGCATAATTCGGTTTTCTTAACCGATTAATTGCTTAGCTAGACTATTAGTCTCTTTATTATTCAATATTATATTTTCTCTAAACCCTAAACCACTTGTTCCGTCTGTCATCAAGCTCTCTCACGCAAATTTCCTCCTTCAACCATTCTAATCTCCATCAATTTATCAAGCTTGTTCAAGACTTGTTGACTTTGAAGTTCAAGACATCATTGACCGCAATTTCCTCTAAGTTCCTCTTCTCGTTTGGGTAAGTTGTCTTCTGAAATCTTGTAGTTATTCATTCAATATACAAAAGCCCTCAATCAATTTCACTGATAGAAGGAGTTTCAGTGGTCAATTTGATCCTGACCCGTTAAGGGTGTTTAAGTCAAACTTAATTGACTTGCCAATATCTCTATATTTGGGTTGGAACTAGATTTCGGTCCAGAAGACGTTTTTTGTTCAAAATTAAATTTTGAGTGTACTGGCCAAAACCCAAATTCCAACTCGTTGTTCGGATTCTGGTTAGTACCAACTCGCTTAACTTTAAAAATCTCATAACCGGAGGTTTATACGTTCGTTTGGATTGATTCCAGGCGTGAGCTGATTGCTTACAGCTCTCAAGGTACTATCATGCAATATTTAAAGTTACAATATCTATTATTTAATATCAATACATCAAAGTTAATAATTTCATAAATAGAACAAGTAAGGACAAACTAAAATTTAAAGTTCTTGTTTATTCTCTCTAGCATGCAATCCTAAGTTCTTCACCAAATCTTGAAACTAGATCACATGATAACCTGCATATGCGTTAAAAAATACAATAATTATGTCAACACTAGGTTGAATGAGTATAACACCAGATTTAAGATGTCACACCCCCCATCTACGGCCTAGGTGTGTGACCATCAGTTGGTACCGTTTTTCTAATTAAATCATAGTTGCGGTGTAATTGCGGAAATATATTAGCGTGGATTAAAATATAATATTTACATGTCAAAAGACGGGATTAAAAAATACCCGTTTAATGTTTACAAAATATTACTTGTTTTATACAAACCACCATTTAAATTTAATATTTAACAAAAATGATCTGAGCCATCAGATCGCCTATTCCAACTTCGATGCTTCAAGCGGCTAACCTTCATTACCTGTAAAACAGTTTGAAAATACGTCAGCAACACATTCTTGTGAATAAGTTGACGCATAAAATATTTTATTTACTTAAGTACCCCTCAAGACATAAATTAGGTCTCGGGCCATCGTGGCTTAGGAATAATCAAGTTAAAACTTAAAACTCAATTACAAACTTAAGCTCTACTCGAAACCGCTCAGCAAACACCGCAGCGTTCGAGATTACTTAGCTACCATCAGTATACACATGATTACCCTCTCTCGGACGTAACTTAGGTCCGGCCCATCGTGGCGGAGGCTTATAACCAGGAGTGGCGTGGTGTGCCCACCGTCTACCACATATGTAAGGATAAAAAAACGTACACGACATCCTGAAGGCCAGCAGTTACTTTTGTTCATAATGTTGTAAAGATGCGTAAACTCATGTAATCAATTTGTTTGACTCGATTAAACAAGTTATAAAAGTTGGGCGTATTCACCTTTTCAAATGACCAGCTTCACTTCACTGATCGGTCTTTCTTGTTATCTCGGACCTATAGTACGAGTATAACCTTTTGTTAATACCAGATCTTTAATCTCGCTTAAGACCTTTAGTCTCGTTTGTATAATCTTTACCTCGATTATATTTTCTTTTTAATTCTTTAGTTTAAAATACTTTTCTTTCTTTTACAAGTTAAACCTTTAGTTTTTACTTGTTAACTTTTCTTAAACACTACGTTTCTTCTTCTTGAAGAAACGTATACTTTAATCATTTACTTATTATTTAAGAAACTCAAAAAATAATATTATCAATAACAAAGATATAATTTACATCACATATTTCTTTATTTATATTCTTCTTTGTTATATATTCTTTTGTTTATTTTCGAGGTATCGAGGATATCCTCGACTTAAGGTTTTAAGCCTTTTTTTAATATTCTATAATATTTTATTCGGGCATTATCCCTACCTTGGTTGATTTATATATTCCTAAGCATTCGAGCAACACTTTGACGCCTTTACGTTTTATTGAACGTCCTGTGATCAACACTTTCTTTGTCACGTGAATCGGGGCACACCGATCTTCAACTCTTGTCGGAACGTACTTCGAGGCGGGTCGTCGGGTTGTCTCGGGTCGGCACACACTTCAAGACATCATTGTCAGAATCAGCATGGTTTACAAGATAACGTTGGTTTTATGGCACGGATTACGTGGAGACTTGGCACGATTATCGAGGTAGTGAGAGGGAGAGTTGCTAGAGAGAGAAAGTGAGTATAAATGTTTGTGTGATGAGAATGAGGGCTAGTACCCCCCTTTTATAGGTTGACCAGGGTTCCCATCGCGATACGAGATGGTCAAAGAGACAGGCTGTCGCGTATCGCAACTAGCCTTGATGACTCACCACGAAGGCTTGCCACGTGGTACCACATGACAGACGTAGTGCCACATGGTGACACATGGCAGACGTTGTGCCACGTAGGGACACGTGGTGGGACACGTGTTCCTCTGTCAAACCACGTCATCGCGATACGCGGTGACGTTAGGTCTAAGCTGATCGCGTTCGTTATCAGTCAAAAAGACAGAATTTTCATTTTTGGTCCATAGACTTTGGAAACTTGGTATTTTGGATCCGTTATTTTCACGATGTTACATAAGACACTATAATAATAAAAACAAAAGTGCAAACTGTCTCTGTGAGATAAACAGTTAAGCCATAGCACGTAAACAATCAATCAAGTTATCAAGCCATAAAGAAATGGCTCAACCAATTCCATATAAATGGACATTGGTTACCAAGAAAGGACTAAACCGTTGCCATTAAAATGGACATCGGTTGCCGACGATAGTCGTATGATCATACTATAAATGAGGAACTTCTCCAAAATGCGTTTAAATAAAGCAAGTAAGCAAAAAGCAAGTTAAGCAAACTAATATACACACAAGGATAAACAATTGCGGTTTAATACCATATAATATAAAAATAGCTAATTACACATATGTCCCCAAAAGATAAAATAAGTAAAAGAGGGGAGTGAGATACTCACTTTAACAGACGAGCAAATGAGAATAAATACGGTAGCAAACAAGAGTCACGCTCTTTGGGAACAACCGACGAGATATCCACATAAGATGTTTATACGTGGGTTAATTACGAGGACAGGGGCCGACACAAGGACGATGACGAACAAGGTATCAGGATCTTGTTATAACTAAATTGATTATGGGGGTTTCATAGGCGATAGAATAATGATTGTGTGGGTTGATTTAATTGAAAAATTACAATACGCAAACAGTATATCGATCATATGACGAAGGAAGTTAACCAAAAATGTAAATACGCGTTATATTTGATCTTGCTTCTTAACTAAAGTTGTCGGCAATGTCAATTATAGTATGAAGGATCCTGTCATTGATCTAATTCCATAATTTTGGCGATAATTGTGGTTTAAGAATACTAAACAGGTTCCGGGTTCGCAATACGGTTTATTGGGTTAAGGTTTGAATCCATATTATAATATGAACTTTCGCAGGTTTGCAAAGAGGTCCTTGTTGTTTAAGTGTGGATACAAATTGGGTAAAAACTAAATGTAAATGGTGTGTTTTGCATTTTAAATAAATATATTATAAGTAAATAAATAAAGGAAAAGAATTATAAATTTAAATCTTGATTATATTATCCGAAATCGAAAAAGAGTCGGGTATTTAGACGTAAATAAGGTAAACGAAAACCCGAGTTGTTACGGAAGTCATCTTAATACGAGAAGTGCAAGAAATCAATATGAACAAGTAGTTTAATAATTACAATTTTAAAATATTTAAACATAAATAAAGTGTTTTAATTACAACAATAAATACCTTATCTTTTCAATTCAACCAATTAACCATTAATTTCTCTCTTCAATTAACATAACTACTAAAACTTTTTTTTTGAATGACAAACTGGCTATTTTCTAAACTCCTATATATACGTAACACCATAGCCCAGGTTCGATCCTGGCATCCACCAAAAGAGGGAGTCCCTCTTACCATTAGGCCAAAGCCTAAGTGGCCAACATAACTACTAAAACTAAAATAATTAAAAAACATAAAGATAAAACCATAATAATTCTATCTTAAACTAAAATAATTAAAAAGATAAAAACGTTTAATTTATTTTTATAATTTTATATTCTCCAATTTTATTTTATTATATATAAAGTTACAAATTCAAACTATTCATACAGTATAATTTTTTTTGCTATTTAAAATTAATTTCTTCCAACTCAATTTATCAACGTCTATTAACTAGTAACTTATTTTTTAATAGTCATCAATACATTATTTTTTTTTCTCAAGTGACATACCTACAAAACTCATTGTGATGAATAAGACAAAAACATATATATATATCATACACATGTGTCGATTAAATATCAATATTAAATATACATTACACAAATCATATAACATATATTAGTTTTTAGCAAAAAAAAGTATAGCATACACAAAAACATGAAACCTACACATGAAATTAAGCATCAATAGTTATATAAACTACACAAAAATAAATATATTCTACATGCGGACATTAGATATTAACAAAACTATACAACTTATATAAAAACATATTACTTACACTTGTATTTCTGCATAAAAACATATAATTTATGCAAGAACATCTAACAAACATATAAATTTCAGCATCAATAAGTAAGATATACATGTAAATGCATATATAACCTACACATGTGTATTTTAAAATACAACTTCCAAATGTTTTTGTTAATATTAAATACACATGTGTTGGTTATGTGCATTTTCGTGTAGGTTAGATATAATTGTACGCGCGCTGATGCTGAAATACAAGTGTAGGATATATATTTATATGTTGGTAGTATATTTTTACTATTATTTAATATACACATGCGTATGATATATGTATTTCCGGTGTAACTTATATATATTTATTGATGTTGAATTACATGTGTCGGTTGCATGTTGTTGTGTATGTTATATATTTTCTTATGCTAAGAACAAGCCTAGGTTATATGTTTTTCTGTGTAAGATATATTTGAATTATTCATCACAATGTAACTATTTGTTAGTTTATGTAGGTATGTTAATTGAAAAAAAATATGTACCGATCGCTAAGAAGAAAATTACATGTTAATGGATATTGATATATTGAGTTAAAATAAATTGTTTTGAAAAGAAATAAATTGTAGTGTATGAATAAATTGCATTTGTTTAGGATGAAAAATTAAGAGGGAATATAAATAAATTACAAATATAGATAAATTATTTATATTCTTTTTTAACATTTTTAGTTTGATTAATTATGTTAATTGAAAAGAGAAACTAATAGTTTTCTTATTGTATTAATTTAAGAGAGGAGACATTATTATTGCATTTACAACATTTTCATTTGTTTAAAAACATTTATGATTTCAAAATAAACTAGTGGTCTATATTGATTTTTCGCACTTCTCGCTTTAAGATAACTTCTCGTCTGAACCATCCTCTATATAGGTGCGTGTGTGTGTATATATATGTATGTATAATTTTTAAAAATGGCGTTTGTGGAGGATTGTACATTATTGGAAAACTGAAAAAGTGAGATTTTAGGGGATTTGTGAATCTAATGTCATGTCGAGGTGAAGGTTTGTGAGGGTTTGCATTTGGGGTGTGCACGACTTGGTTAATAGCCATATCAAATTATTCAATCGGTTTTTGGATAATCAGTTTGATTTATTTAGTTATTTTTGGTTTTCAGTTTAGTTAATAATTAAAATCAAACTTAAGCTAAAACTTTTACTTAAAGATACATAAAATTGATGAATAAACTAGAACATTCACATTCCATTCTCCTGATATAAATTTATGAGAAAAGTGACAAAAACATAAAAAAGAACACATGTATATTTCATCCCTTATCATCATTCCCATCTTTCATATTTGAGTAAAATGTCATTTTCATTCTTGTGGTTTGGCAAATAATGAGAATTTAGTCTAAAAAGTTTATTTTTTGCACATAGACCCTCAATGTTTCCCAGTTCTTGCCAATTGCATCCAAATCACTAACTCCGTTAAATTTAATCGTTAAGGCAGGGGTAGACATGTCTTTTCACCATTTCTTTATTATAATACATATTTTAGTGAACTGCGGTTTTCGTCCTTGTAGTTTGTCCAAATCTGCGGTTTTAGTCCAGTACTTACAAGTTTGCAATTTCCGTACTTGTAGTTTCATTTCACTTGCAATTAAACCCGAATTTATTAACGTCGTTAATTTTGGTCGTTAACCTATTTTCGTGCCTCTCACTTGACGACCAGTTTTCTCGTTTCTTTCCCCAAATAAACTTCAGTCCTAATTCGCAAGCCCCCTCACGTGAGGGGCTGAGGTGTATTTGGGGAAAAGGAAAAAAACAAGGAACAAAACTGCCCCTCACGTGGGCACACTGATGGGTTTAACGATCATACTTAACGATATTTAATTGCGAGTGAAATGAAACTATGGGGAAGAATATGGCAAATTTGAAACTACTGGACTAAAACTGCATATTTGGACAAACTAGAGGGACAAAAACCGTAGTTCACTAAAATAAATATTATAATAAAGAAAGGGTGAAAAAACATGTCTACCTCTAACTTAACCATTAAATTTAACGAGGTTAGTAATTTGGATGTAATCGGCAAGAACTGGAAAACGTGAAGGGTTTATATGCAAAAAGTAAAATTTTTGGACTAAATTCGCATTATATACCAAACCATAAGGACAAAAATAACACTTTACTCTTCATATTTTTATGTGAACTTTTCAAACCCCTAAATTTATTTATCTGTTATGAATCCACCGACGAATTGTGAAAGTTGTATGACACCTTTTTTTCACAATTGTCTAAATTATGGTCACATGAACACTCCAAGTAAAGATATAATAATTTGAGTTTGTCGGCAATTTCACATTTACGTAGTATAAATAATACTACAATGTAAATGAAATATCATCCCTAGTACACATTCTCATCTTTTCCTTTTATCCTCTTGTTTCTTTGTTCAAATATTACTTCAATAATATTGTTGTAATTAAGGCTAATATTATAAAACGTTATCAGCACGAGCCGCTTATATCCTAACCAAGAAAGGTAATAGACACAAAGCAACAAAATGTCAAATATAGCAAAACTCGAATTCCCTGCACTCAACATTTCTGGAGAAAATTATATGTCTTGGACAGCAAATGTCAAAAGACATTTAAAATCTATGGATGTGTTAGACACAATCCAAGAACACAATGATTGCTCTGACCAGGATAAAGCAAGAGCTGATGTTTTCATCCATAAACATATTGATGAATTACTACAGCATGAGTATTTTAATTATGATAACCCATATATGATATGGGAAGATTTGAAAAGCAGATTCGGTCATCTAAAGGAAGTTTTACTTCCTACTTCTAGAGATGAATGGAACAGTCTTAGGTTCCAAGATTTTAAGAGGGTAAATGATTACACCTCTGCTTTATATCGAATTTGTTCAAAGCTAGAATTTTGTGGGTATCCCGTAACAGAGGAAGAAAAGTTAGAGAAAACTTTCTCCACGTTTCATGCATCAAATATAAACTTGCAAACACATTATCGTTTGCAGAATTTTAGGAGATACTTTGATCCAAATGCATTACTCCTTGTAGCAGAGAAAAATAATGAGTTATTGATGAAAGATCATCAATCTCGTCCCACGGGTTCATTAGCAATACCAGAAGCACATGTTGCTCACAAAAGTTCTCATAAAAATTCTGATCATAAATGGGAACAAAGTCGAGGACGAGGCCGTGGACGTGGACGTGGTCATTTTGACAAAAGGCATTTTAATGATCGTAAGCATCCATTCAAATGGAACAATAACTCTTACGGTCGTGGTCGTGGCCGTGGTCGTGGTCGTAACCAGAGAGCCAATAATTATCATGTCCCACACAATACCAATTCCAACCACCAAAATAAATGGTATGAAGCTGGTAGGTCCGAAAACAATGGCACTTCATGTTTTAGATGTGGAAGTACAAACCACTGGGCAAAGGCTTGTCGCACAGCTCCACATCTGTGTGAACTGTACCAAGCCTCTCTAAAAGGAAAAGAGAAAGAAGTGAACCATGTTGATAACTTTAATAATATCAATGCTGAGCTGAGCGTTGAAGACTTTGGGGTGGAACTTTGAAACAAAGTTGCTTGACTACTATAATTAGATGCAATTATTAAGTGTGTTCTCATTATCTTTAATTATGTAGTTTCTCTTTCATGTACTACTTGTGTTTCAATTAAATAAAGTTCTTATTAAAATATCATATGTCTTCGTTATACACTTATTTTTTTTCTTAATATTTTTCAAGATTTAAAATGAAAATCACCGGAGCACAAGATCAAACAAATGAAGAAGATATATGTATAGCGGATAGTGGAGCCACGCATACTATACTTAGATCTAAAAAATATTTTTATAAACTGAACCCAACAAAAGGGATCATCAATACAATATCAGGTCCTACAAACTTGATAGAAGGAGTGGGAAAAGCTAATTTAGCATTACCAAATGGTACAAAGCTCAAAATAGAAAATGCTTTATTTTCCCCAAAATCAACAAGAAATTTGTTGAGTTTCATAAACATATATCATAATGGATATGATACTCAGTCAAGGACTGTTAGTAATGAAAAATATTTGCATATCATAAGCAAAGATCAAATATTGGAAAAATTGCCAATGCTCCATTTTGGTTTGCATTATACATATATAAATGTGCCTCAAGCACATATGGCAGTCAAAGAAAATTGTTGCGATTCTGGTATCATAAACTTATGGCATGACAGATTAGGCCATCCAGGATCCACAACGATGAAAAGGATCATTGAAAATACACATGGGCATCCACTGAAAGGTCAAAAGATCCACAAAATAGATAAAATACCTCAATGTACATCTTGTTCTCTTGGAAAATTAATTACAAGGCCTTCGCCATTAAAAGTCGATAAAGAAACACCAATGTTTCTTGAAAGAATTCAAGGTGACATATGTGGACCAATTCATCCACCATGTGGACCATTTAGATACTTCATGGTCTTAATAGACGCATCCAGCAGATGGTCTAATATCTCTTTATTATCGACTCGTAATGTTGCTTTTGCAAAATTTCTTGCTCAAATTATCAAATTACGTGCACATTTTCCGAATTATACCATTAAAAGAGTAAGGCTTGATAATGCGGGAGAATTTACATCACATGATTTTGATGATTATTGCATGTCTGTGGGGATTGTTGTAGAACACCCTGTTGCTCATGTACACACACAAAATGGCTTAGCCGAGTCGTTGATCAAACGCCTACAGCTAATAGCTAGACCATTAATAATGAGGACAAAACTCCTTGTTTCTATTTAGGGTCATGCAATTATGCATGCTGGATCATTAATCCGCGTGAGACCAAGTGCAAATCATAAATACTCTCCCACACAACTTGTTTCTGGAAATGAGCCAAATATCTCTCATCTTAGAATTTTTGGTTGTGCTGTGTATGTTCCTATTGCACCACCACAACGCACAAAAATGGGTCCCCAAAGAAGGTTGGGAATATATGTTGGATATGAAACATCTTCCATCATAAGATACCTTGAACCTTTAACAGGTGATGTATTTACAGCACGTTTTGCTGATTGTCATTTTAACGAGACAATGTTCCCGACATTAGGGGGAGAAATGAAAAAGCAAGAAAGAGATATATCATGGTGTGTGCCATCATTGTTACACCTAGACCCTAGATCAAAACAAAGTGAGACAGAGGTTCAAAAAATAATACATCTACAAGAAATTGCAAATCAGTTACCTGATGCATTTACTGATATAAATAGGGTCACTAAATCTCATATACCAGATGCTAATGCTCCAGCTCGAGTTGAGATTCCAAGCAAGCAAAACCATAATAATGCACCTCATGAATCTCAAAAACGTTTAAAACGTGGAAGGCCAATCGGTTCAAAGGATAAAAATCCTCGAAAAAGAAAGGGTTCTGAGAAGGATATTGACCCTAAGGAAGGAATGATTGACAAAACCTTCCCTCAGGAAAGAATAAATGATATAACATTTCCTCAGGAAGAAATAAATGATTCCAATAAAGAATTATCAATAAACTATGGTAAATCACATATAATGTGGGATCGAGATGAAATGGAAAATATTGATGATATATTTTCTTATTCTGTGGCAAGCGATATCATGGAAGAAAATGATGACCCTGAACCAAAATCTGTAGATGATTGTAAAAATCGACAAGATTGGAACAAATGGAAAGATGCTATGCAAGCTGAATTAAACTCACTAAACAATCGAAAGGTTTTTGGACCTATTGTCATTACACCAAAGTCAATGAAACCTGTAGGATATAAATGGGTTTTTGTGAGAAAACGAAATGAGAAAAATGAAGTTACAAGATATAAAGCAAGACTTGTAGCTCAAGGTTTTTCCCAGAGGCCAGGAATTGACTATGAAGAAACGTATTCTCCTGTCATGGATGCTATTACGTTTAGATATTTAATCAGCTTAGCAGTCTCTAAAAATTTAGAGATGCGCCTTATGGATGTTGTCACAGCTTACTTGTATGGATCACTAGATAGTGACATCTATATGAAAATTCCCGAAGGATTTAAACTCCCCGATGCAATAAGCTCAAAGCCTAAGGAAATGTATTCCATCAAATTACAAAGATCCTTGTATGGACTGAAACAATCTGGAAGGATGTGGTACAATCGTTTGAGTGATTATTTGATAAGCAAAGGATACACAAATAATCTTATTTGTCCATGTGTCTTCATCAAGAAGACAACATCAGGATATGTGATCATAGCTGTGTATGTTGACGATCTAAATTTAATTGGGACACAAAAAGAAATTAATGACGCAATTGCTCTTTTAAAGAAAGAATTCGAAATGAAAGATCTTGGAAAAACCAAATATTGTCTTGGTTTACAAATTGAGCATATGCATAATGGGATACTTGTGCATCAGTCAACTTATACTGAGAAACTCTTAAAACGTTTCAATATGGACAAAGCAAATCCTTTAAGCACACCGATGGTTGTTAGATCACTCAATGTTGACAATGATCCATTTCGTCCTTGCGAAGATAATGAAGAGATTCTTGGTCCCGAAGTACCATACCTCAGTGCAATTGGAGCACTTATGTATCTTACTAACTGTACAAGACCTGACATTTCTTTTGCAGTTAATTTATTGGCAAGATTCAGTTCATCCCCTACTAAAAGACATTGGAATGACATTAAACATATCTTTCGGTATTTAAAAGGAACTGTTGATTTAGGTTTATTTTATCCTAACGATTCAAAAGAAGGGTTAGTTGGTTATGCAGATGCAGGTTATTTATCTGATCCCCATAAAGCAAAATCTCAAACTGGATACGTATTTAAGAATGGAGGAACTGCGATTTCATGGCGTTCTCAGAAACAAACACTCATTGCAACATCTTCAAATCATGCTGAAGTCATTGCATTGCATGAAACTTCAAGAGAATGTGTATGGTTAAGATCTATGTCACGACACATATTGATTTCTTGTGGACTAGAGAAAGATCGAATTCCAACTCCTATCTATGAAGATAATGCAGCTTTGTCTCGCAAATGAAGGAAGGATATATCAAAAGTGACAGAACAAAGCATATACCACCAAGATACTTTGAGTATACTCGAGACCTTATTAAAAACAATCAGGTTGAAATGAGATATGTCCAGTCCAGCAACAACTCAGCTGATCTTTTCACAAAAGCACTTCCCACAGCAACATTCAGGAAACATGTTCATGATATTGGCATGCGCCATGTACGAACAATGTAACGACCTGCAATTTGAGGGGGAGCTATATACTGCACTCTTTTTCCCTTAGCTAAAGTTTTTTCCCATTGGGTTTTCCTTTAGCACGGTTTTTAATGAGGCAGTACTTCAAGACCCCGAAGTTTTGAAAATGTGTCATCCAAGGGGGAGTGTTATGAATCCACCGACGAATTGTGCAAGTTGTATGACACCTTTTTTTCACAATTGTCTAAATTATGGTCACATGAACACTCCAAGTAAAGATATAATAATTTGAGTTTGTCGGCAATTTCACATTTACGTAGTATAAATAATACTACAATGTAAATGAAATATCATCCCTAGTACACATTCTCATCTTTTCCTTTTATCCTCTTGTTTATTTGTTCAAATATTACTTCAATAATATTGTTGTAATTAAGGCTAATATTATAACATTATCCGTGTTTTTCTCTCATATCTTTTTATATTATTTTTGAGGTGGATGTTAGTTGAATAAGAAGAAGAAAAATAACCAAAAAAAAGAATATACAAATATTATTTAATTGAATAAGTATAAACAAAGAAAATTGAATGTGATAGTCTTTTTATTAATTAATAAATAAATTCAATAAAATATGATTTTAATTAATTTATAGGGGTGGAGATGGAGTATGGAATGTAAATGCTATTTACTCTTATGCTTCACGAAACACACAACTTCCATTCCTTTGATTAATAAACAACAAACTAATCCACAACTATCATTTTATCTTATTAACCGAATACAAAAATATTACAAAAAAGCTAACAACATTATTATCACCGTTGGGGTTGTAATGAGCCGAATGTTCGACGAATTCTCGTGAGTAATATTTTTAAGGTTAGTTCATTACATGAACAAGAATTTTCGCCCGATTAACAAAATAAACGAACACAAACATAGGCCATGGTCATTCAACTATGTTCGTGAACATTTGATCATGTGTTCGTTTACATCAAATTATGCTCATTAATGTTTGTTTGATTCTGCATGTTCGATAAAGGTTTTTAATACCTTTTAATGATTTTTCTAATCATATCGTAGATATTAAAGCACATTTATTAACTATAAAACAAAAATATATGTTTGTTTGTGAGAATAATTTATATGTAAAATTAACATATGAATATGAACGTTATAAAACACCAACGTAAACTTGGTAGTTAAACCGAACTATTGACACTAACCATTCTTGTTAGCAAAATCAAATGAAAACACTTTGTTTCGTTCATTTATGTTAGTAAACCGGCCACGAACAGGTCCATTCACTTAACGAACGAACATGAACAAGAAAATTCATTTCGTTAGTTGTTCGTGTTCGCCTGTCCAATAAAAACTTAACAAGCAAATATAAACAAGAGCTTATTCGGCTCGTTTACCGTCTAAAATAAATAGTACAACATTTTAAAATAGGATCATCGCTAAATTTTTTTAGCGTCATCACTATATTCCTAATACTGCATATAATTAATTATCCCTGATTTAAATTTAAATCATGTGTGTGTTCATCGAATATGCCATAAATAGATGCTTATTATAATAATAATATTATTATACCAGTATGCAGACTAAACTTTAGAACACATTCATCACCCCATAAAAATCCCTAATTTTGCTCTTTAAATCACTCAAATTTCTGCTTCAATCTTAATCCAAATCTTTACTAATCCATCCGCACACTTCTCGTCACAAATTCACTCATCAATTCCCCTAATTGTCAACGTAAGTAACCAGAAACCCATAAACCCTAATTTTCACTTGATTCTTCAATTCCTTCGTTGTTTGATCGAATTGTGGATTTTATTGAAGGGTTATGTTGGTAATTGCATGAATTTGGTGGATTCGTTGGCAATTTGCTGATACACAAGGTGAAATGGAAAGCCCTAAATTTCACTTGATTAGTTAAAAAGTTAAATTCTTTTGTTTTTTGATCGAATTGCCGATTATTACTGAAGGGTTGTGTTAATAATAGCATGAAGTTGGTGGGATCGTTGGCAATTTGGCGATACATAAGTTTAAATTGAAAACCCTAAATTTCACTTGGTTAGTTAAAAAGTTGAATTCCTTCGTTGTTTGATCGAATTTTTGATTATTATCGAAGGGTTTTGTTGTTAATCGCATGCATTTGGTGGAACCGTTGGCAATTTGACAATACATAAGTTGAAATGGAAAACCCTAATTTGGGTACTAATTTGAATGAGGATCATAATAATCCTCGATTGAAGTTTCTGTGTAGCTTTAACGGCAGCATATTACCGCGTCCACAGGACGGTAAGCTGCGGTATGTTGGCGGTGAGACACGGATTGTTAGTGTTCCGAGGGATATAGGGTTTGACGAACTGATGAATAAGATGAAGGAGTTGTATGAATCTGCAACTGTGTTGAAATATCAGCAGCCGGATGAGGATCTCGATGCGCTTGTATCGGTTGTGAATGATGATGATGTGGTGAATATGATTGAGGAGTATGAGAAGTTAGGGTTTGGGGATGGGTTTACGCGCGTTAGATTGTTTTTGTTTTCGGGTGCTGAAGATGATTCGGTGGGGTTTATTGATAGGGATAATGAGAGGAGGTATGTTGATGCTTTGAATAGTCATAATGATGGTGTGGTTGATGATTTGGAGTCGGTTGAATCGCGTTTCAATCAGTTTAATGTTGATGAAGGTGTGCATAACCAGAGGAATTTTGAGGTACTTTGTTGGTTTACGTTTAATCGAATAAATGAACGGTTGAACGAATGGATTTTCTTGTTCATGTTCGTTTGTTGAGAAATTGAATGTGCTCATGTTTGTTTATGTTCGTTAGGTAATTTATAAAAGCACAGTTAACAAACATAAATGTACATAAATGAACGAGTTAAAAGTAAACACGAATATCCAAATTAAATACATCAAACATTTCAAAATTAAAGAAATTTATCCAAACAAAGGGTTTTAAAATATGAAAATCTAATTGATTACAAATTAGTATTAGACGGTATCGGTAAACAGTAAATTTGAATGAATATTTAAGCGAACATGAACATTTTAACAAATATAAACAAGCGTAAGTGAACAAATATAAGCAAATGTAAATGAGCAAGCATAAATTAACGCGAGTGTAAATAAAAGAATGGGGCATTTTTAATATTTGTTTGTTTAACTAAATTAAGAAAAAATGCGTTCGTATTCTCTCGCTTATTAACCGCATAAAAAGAAAGGAACATCCACTAAGGTAAGTGGACAAGTCACTTGTTCATGTTCATTCATTTAATTAAATAAACAAAAACACGTGTTCATCCATTCATTTATTAACTGAACATTCGTTTACAGGCCTACGCTTTGCCGGTTAATTTGCAGCAAGTGAGAATTCCACATCAGCAATCTTCAACTCATAGGTTTAATGAAATGGAGTCCCCATGGAGTCCTGCATACTCCCCATCTTCACATTATCACTCTCCTTACGGTGATCCTGTCGACAAAGGTTTTGATCGCGTTCATCAACCCGCGTATAATCAACACGCGTATGATCAACATTTACAAGAAAATTTTGGAGGTTATCCTGGAAACATACTTCCTGGATCTTTCTATAACATGAATATTAATACAGGACACACCGTGTATCCAGACGGTAATCATTATGTTCATCATCGTCACGCGCCCGAGTTTGGCAATGAGATGTTTCATAATCATGCAGCGGGTACGGGTTATGTGCATCCAAATGTTTTGTGGAGAAATGGTCAGAGTCAACTTCATGGGCATCCAGGTTTTGAAGCATCAGGTGCACCAAAACAAGAAAATGGCGCGTTTAATTTAGGGTTTGTTAGGACTGCAATGGATTATGGTTCTAGGGTTCCAGTTGGGGTGGAGAATCCGAGTCACCATCAGTTGCCGTCAGAACCGGCTCAGTTCGTGCATGCACCGATGCAAAACGTGCCTGAATCTGCCCCGCTTATGTCTGAACCGGTCCAGTTCGTGCCTGCACCGATGCAAAGCGTGCCTGTCTCTGTCCCACGTACGTCTGAACCGGTTCAAGTTACGTCTGACCCGGTTCAACTTACTCCTGAACATGTTCAATTGAGTCCTGAAGTTGTTCAATCAACTGCAGAACCTGTGAATGATGCTAAAGTTAAAGAAGAGACTGCGCAAGACTTAAACGCGATGGTGAGTTAATGGTTCTGGTGAAAGTTGGCAGTTTTGAGCTGTTTACTTATCAGTATCGGTTCGGTTTATTCGGTTTTGGATTACACTCGGTCGTAACTGAAAACCGAACCAAATAAGATAAGCGGGTAACTGAACTGAATAACTGAATAAGAATTTTGTTTGGTTTCGGTTAAAAACCGAATAAACTGGTTCCAACCGAATTGAATTTTTTAGCTGAAAAGTTATTGCTTGAAAATAATTTACTTCTTTAGTTTCATCATAATGCACTGGTAATATATAAACATAAGTTAATTTGGTATAATTTTTTTATTGTATCTAGTTTAATATATTATACAAAGATAAGTAGATTTGGGATAATTTTCTTTATTAAGTAACTAGTTTATACAATTTAACGTATTTTTCAAATATTAATCATGTTAGAATATTTTTTTTTGGCTAAATAGGAAATGCCTCAAACGGGTTGAAATCATGTGAAGTTTATCTTTAATGCAACCAACCTAAATGGACAAAATACAATTTCATATCAACATAACTTGACTTGCCCGTCGTAGTCCGTTCTAAAAACGAGCAGTTTTGACCCATGTTTTATTTTATAGGATACGCCTGCAGATTTGGAGTTAGAATCTGGCAGTGACGCCAGAGATAATACAAAAATTGAACCGACAAAGGCTGAAGAGGAAGCTATTGCTAGGGGTTTACAGGTTCTTTTCTTTCCCCAAATTAAAAAAGAATATATCTTTAATGTTCGAACTGAACCGAAGCAAGATAAGAGAGAAAATATTTTTGGTGTGTTATACCTTTATGTTAGTGTCGGAATAATTTCATGAAATATCATTTATGCGGCCACGTGGTTAGGGCTGTTCAAAATGCTTGCGACATGCTCGGGAAAATCTCTGCTCGATTTGTGAACGAGGGGACCTTGATCCAGGGTCGGCTTGGCTCGTGGCTCACTTGATAACGGACTCATTCTGTTGTTTAAATTAAACCTCAGATTTTAGTAAATGCTTATAATTAAATAAAAACAAAATATATATACAAATATTAAAAAAACTAAGTTATTAGCCATAAGTTTGCGTGCCAACTTTTACTTGCGGTAAGCACGAATCTAGTAGTCAGATACACGAATTCAATACATGTATACCAGTTTTTCTCATCTTTTATGCACAAGCCTCCAACTCATGTGTTACCTCTCGCGTATGACAACTAAATGTATAAACTGATTGAAATTTTTAACTAATTTAGACATTGTTTGTGTTTATATTCTTTATTAGACTATAAAGAATGATGATCTGGAGGAAGTAAAGCAGTTAGGATCTGGTACGTATGGAGCTGTTTATCATGGGAAATGGAAGGGTTCTGATGTAGCAATCAAAAAAATTAAGGCCAGTTGTTTTGCTGGGAGACCGTCTGAACGAGAACGTCTGGTATGATTGCCACATTATAACTTCGATAAATAAATATTTGTTTAGTGAGGTTATTTACTTATAGATTATGATATAAAAATTAGTAACATTTGTCGAATCTTTTCCCCAAAGCAACCTACTGGCATGCACCATGATGTTAAAGATTTCCACGTTATGTAGGTGCTGTTTGTTTTTGCAGACATAAACTGTCTGCAAGCTGATTTCATCTGTTTTCATGTCTGCAACTGAAGATGTGGTCTGAAGATCTGCAAGCTGAAAATATAAGACTGTTTGTTTTTATAAGCTGATACTGTCTGCATAACTGTCAAACTTATCTCACAAGATAAAAGTCATTTATTCAAGTTACATAGAAAATATAATAATAAAATTGTGGCGGCGGACGGTGGGTAGTGGCGATGGATGGTGGTGGTGGACAGTGGGTGGTGGTAATGGACGGTTTTGGTGGGTGGTGGACGGTGGTAGTTGACGGTGATGGCGTCCGACAGTGGGTGGTGGTGGTGATGAACGGTTGTGGTGGGTGGTGGACGGTGGTGATTGGTGGTGGCTGTGATGGATGGTGGTGGTGGTGGTGGTGGCGAACGATGGGTAGTGGTGGTGGATGCGGGTAGTGGCGGCGGACGGTGGGTAGTGGCGGTGGATGGTGGTGGACGGTGGCAGTGGGGGATGGTGGTGGTGGCGTACGGTGGGTGGTGGTGGCGGACGGTGGTGGGAGGAGTGGATGAGAGGGTGGCTTCAAAGGGATAAGAGTATGATTTTTTTGCGAAGATGTTTTAAGCAAGATTTATTTGCTTTTCTTTTAAGATGAAAGAAGATAACTTAAGATCTGTTTTAAGAAAAAAAACAAACAGTCTTCAAGGGTAATGTCTGCGCGCGTGCAGACATTAGCTCCCTTGAAGATGTTTGAAGAAAAAACAAACACCCCCGTAGTGTTGTGTTGAGTAATGCAAAACAAGCTAAATCCCGTGTGTATGTTTGTATGCTTGTTGGTTTTTATATTTTTATTATTATTATTATTGTTGTTATTATTATTATTATTATTGTTTTTTATTTTTTTTTTCAATGGGAGTAAATTATTTATTTGGTGAGATTATAAACTTATCAAACATTAATTTATCGAGGTTATGTATACAGATTGCAGATTTCTGGAAAGAAGCGTTGATTTTAAGCTCGTTACATCACCCAAACGTGGTCGCGTTTTATGGTATAGTTCGTGACGGTCCTGATGGCTCGTTGGCAACTGTAACGGAGTTCATGGTTAATGGATCTCTCAAGCAATTCTTACAGAAGAAGGACAGGTACCCGTTACGGTTTTTTTCCATATGATATACTTCTTAAAAGGCTCTTATTAATTTCAAATTTAGTGCAAGATTCCAAGATCCCATTTTAGCAACGTTTAAATTCTAGTAATCGTTAGAAAGCGTTGACTTTGGTCTCTAGTACAAGATTTTGTTTTGTTTTTATTTTTTGTTGTTTTAAATTTATATAAATAAACTAACATCCACATATTGCATTTTTATGGTGACAGAACTATTGATCGGCGGAAGAGGCTTATTATTGCTATGGATGCTTCTTTCGGAATGGAATATTTGCATGGAAAGAATATTGTGCATTTTGATCTAAAATGTGAAAACCTGCTTGTGAACATGAGGGATCCGCATAGACCAATATGCAAGGTATGGGTTTTATTAAGGGTTAATTTAATACATCAAGTTAAAACATGAATAATTTCATATTTACCTGACAAAAAACCGTAATATCTCTAAAAAGACTCGAATAATATATCTGATGATTGTGTTTACAGTGGAGGTCAAACCCTCGATATATAGGGAACTAGAATCCCTAAACAAACCTATAGTGGGCATGTGGGCTAAGATATTTAATAGTGATGATAATAATCTAGATATTTAACGATATCAAATATACCCAAATCATATTTATGACATAAATACCCTTCCTGTTAGTAAAGACTTCAGGTACGGGATCTGAAGGGTAACGAGAAGAAGGGTATAGTCGCATTTGGATTTGTATTTAATGAAATGAAATGAGTAACTATGAAATTTCAAATGTTTCAAAAATCTTTTTGGATGGATGATTATGTTATGCAAGTTTTCTAAGGGTATATGTGAAAGTGCATCTTTTAGTAAACGTAATATCAAATATACCAAATCATATTAGTGACATAAGTATCCTTCTTGATCGTAAAGATTTAGGGTACAAATGTCTCTTTAAGGGTAAGGAGAAGGGTGTAATAATCACATTAGAATGTGTATTTAATGAGATGGCTAAACATGAAATTCTATGTGTTTTAATTGGGTATATATGATTTTATTTTTTTGGTTGGATAATTATGCTTACTTATTATGCAAAGGTTTTAAGGGCATATATGAAATTGCCTCTTTTAGTAATTATAATCGTTTTCGAGATGGCCATTACTCATTTTTATGGTAAATTAATAACGGGTTAAAATGGCAAAATCTATAAATAAGCTAGAAATGAAACCGCTTAAAACTTAATTTATTAAAAGATATTACTTCGTTTTGTAAAATTCGAAAAGTAGAGAGCACAAAATGCTGGCTCAGTGGCTCGTTGGTCTAATTTGACCAGAACGCTTCTGTCCTAAACCCAGTTTGACCAGTTACCCAAAATGTCTGAACTAACATGATTGCAAATTCTGTTTGATATAATCCATTCTTTTATTTTCATATATGTAGATTGGTGATCTTGGTTTATCGAAGGTAAAACAGCACACTTTGGTGTCTGGAGGTGTTCGAGGAACATTACCCTGGATGGCACCTGAGCTGCTTAGTGGCAAAAGTAACATGGTATCGGAAAAGGTACATCGCCAAATCTGAAATTACTAAGACCCCCCCCCCCCCCCCCCCCCCTTATCCCGTTATTGTCACTTGAAAATCTTTTCTTTCATAAGGCCGCTATTTACTTTTATTCTTCATATCTAGATTGATGTTTACTCATTCGGGATTGTTATGTGGGAATTGCTCACCGGTGATGAACCTTATGGAGATATGCATTGCGCTTCGATTATTGGTATGCTCTTCGTATATTAAATTTCAGTTTTATTGAAATATAATAAATTTTTTAATCATGTTTGAGACACCTAAGTATTTATAAAAACTTCGCAAGACATGTTACCCCGTTGACAAACACTCTCAAGTATCACAAAAAAAGATCCCACAACAAAATGTTGTATGATAAAAGTCGTGAAACTATGCACACACTTGTGAAAAAAAAAGTTTAAAATAATAACTTGTTACCAGTTGTCACGAAGTGTCTTTCCACGTGTAATTTATTATTGCTCACATGATAATTTTTTTTACACGATAATATGTCAAATCCATTAGGTTTCTTATTTATATGTAACCTTTTGTGCTAGTAACTGGCGTTAATTTTTAATGTCACAGATACGTGCATTTTAAACAAGTTTACGGGCCTTAATATACAGAAGTAGGGTTATGGGATCTTTTTGTGCTAATAAGAAAACATTTTGGTTTTTTATGGTAATAATCTCCCTACTTATATTATAGGAGGAATCGTGAACAACTCATTACGTCCAACAATCCCAACATGGTGCGATCCCGAGTGGAAGGCCTTAATGGAAAGCTGCTGGTCCGCTGATCCAGCAGAAAGACCATCTTTTTCAGAAATTTCTCAAAAGCTGAGAAACATGGCTGCGGGTAACAATGTGAAATGACCATTTTACCCTTGATAAGTATTTGTTTATTACTGAATGGGATCCTAAATAACAAACGAAACCCTCTGCATCCAAAATCTTTTATAAGCAAAATGGTGTGGCCCTTGCGGATTTAAGTTAATGGTACGCATGTGTGTGTGGATGGTAACTCTGCGGGTCGAAAGTATTATTGTCTTTCGTTTTAGTAGGCAATAATATCATCATCATCATCATCGTACTCAGTATATCCCACCAATAGCAAAGCTATGGTAGGGTCTGAGGAGAGTAAGATGTAGACAGCCTTACCTCTACCCTATAAGGATAGAGAGGCTGCTTTCGGTGAGACCCCCGGCTCGATAGTAGTTTTGCATCAAGCCTTGGACATAAGGCACATAGCACTCAATCATCGGGACACCGGCTGATCGGTGCATGTACCCTTATAGGGTAGAGGTAAGGCTGTCTACATACCATAAATTATAATAGCATATCTGTGTAAAGGCCGCCCTAGAGGATCATTTTTGGATATTATAAATAATGCTCACACCACAATGCTTTATAGACATACCTTTTGGGCATCTGCCGGAATTCACTGCAGCATTTTTTAGTTTTTTACATTGTGCATTGTACATTTTATTCGGTTTAAAACGAAACAGTAAACATCAAAAAGTTGAATTTGATTATAGAATGAATTTGTTGAAGGTTAAGGGGTTAGGCGAAGAAGGTTAAGCTTTAAACTTTTTTAGTCCTTGTTTGTTTCCAATAAACTCATATAATAGCATTGACAACGTGCTCCACGACCTGAGGTCTGGGTCTAGGTGGCGAAGCACGGACGGAGGGAACAGACTTCCATGTTGTGGGGCGAAGTCCGGACGGAGGGGGCGGACTTCAACTATAGATCCTTTATTCAAATCTCGAAATGTTAACAAGTTTTCGTGTTAAAAAGTTAAATGATGAACTAGATCACCATGACTTCTATTTAATTAGAAACCCGAATTTCAAGCCCCTCATTAACCAAGGGGAGCTTCAAACTTTAACCGAGGAAAGAGAAGGAAAATGAGGGATGGAAAAAATATGTTGTGTTCCTGAGTTTCATTTAAGAAAGGAAAAGGAAGGAAAATTTAAAAGAGCTGTTCTCGAGTTTCATTTAAAGAAAGAAAAGGAGAGGAAGAAAGAGAAAATGATAAGTAAAACAAAAGAATTTGTATCTTTCCAAATTGGAAAGATTAAGAAGGAAAATATGTTGAAGCAAAAGAGGAGATACCAAAAGAAAAGATAAGAAGAGAAAATTTTCTTTTCGTTGCATTTTTTTTCTTAAATGAACTCGGGAACACACTGTAAAATAAAGCTTTACCAAACAGCTATTGTTTTTTAGAAAACAAATAAGCAGTTTTTAGAAGCTCACCCAAACACCCCTAAGTGAGACTATGAGAGGCATGGGACATTAAGACGTATTAAAAGGGTAAAAAGTGTATCGTCTCTTGTCTCGATTGAATAATTACCATGGAATAGTTGAACCAGTCTATGGATTGCCCAATCTCCTCACCCTTAATACGATTAGAAGTTGACTTTCACCGTTAAAAATCTGTCAGTGAAGGTTTGTACCAACCGATTTAATAAGAAAGAAAATATTACTTTTCACGACAAGTTTCTAAAATAACTTAAGCTAAATTACAAATTAGGAAGTGATATCTTTGAGATTAGATATTACTCAAAGATATACATTGAACTAACACGGAATCACTCTTGTGCATCAGGTTTGAGATTAGATTAAACGGTCATGAATTTGATCTGTTCTTTGAGAAACAAGCTGATGCTATGAATGTGAATGCGTTGATAATCCGAATATAGCTCAAAACTTGACTGAAAGGACTTTTTATATATGTGCAGTTTTGTATGCATCCTTAAGAAACTTTTGTGTCAAGCATATAAAATGGGTTAGGCTAAATGTACCCCCTGGTTGCTTATCATACCCCCCTCCCTTGGAAAAACTAACTTTCATATTAACCATTGAAATCATATAATTACCAAATTAACACAAAAGTAAGGATTTAATATTTTTTTTACAAGTTGTGTTTTCTTTTTATGATTTCGAGTTTAGAGTTTTGGGTTTCGGTTTTAGGGTTTAGGGTTTAGGGTTCGGGTTCGGGTTCGGGTTTAGGGTTCGGTTTCGGGTTTAGGGTTCGGTTTCGGGTTTAGGGTTTAGGTTTTAGGGTTTAGGGTTTCGGGTTTAGGGTTTTGAGTTTAGGGTTTCGGGTTTAGGGTTTCGGGTTTATTTTGTAAAAGATAAAGTGGTAAAATAAGGATATTATAAATATATATACTATTAAAATTAAAAAAAGATATTATAAATATTTATAATATTAATATTAAAAATATTAATATTAAAAAAATTAATTAATATTAATACTTGATAGTTTTAATTTGATATATGTAGTGGAGATATCAAATGAAAGTAATGTTGTAGGGACTAATATGTATATAAATAATGTTAAGAGCTAAATGTAATTTATGTAATAAGTTCAGGGGGGAGTATATTTAGTAAAAATCGAGTAAGGGGGGGAGGGGGGTATGTTTAGCAACACCCTATAAAATAGACCAACCATTTACTCTTTTATACTTTTAGCATAAATGTTTTCTTTAGCATATGAGAGTGCAAGTCATATTATGTTTGGCAAAGAGTTTTTAGGAGTTTTTTAAGAGCTTTAAGCTGCAAGTTTTTAAAAAAAGTTTCTACTCAATTAAAGCCTTATTTGGTTTAAGGAGCTTAAAACTTTTAGGTTATGAGAAAAAGCTTAAAGCTTAAAACTTCTACTTGTAGCGTTTAGAAAGAGCTACAAGCTTTTAGTACTTTAATTTACTTGAATAACATTCCAAAATAAATACATTTACTATTATTGTTTTTAGTTATACATATTTTTGTAATTTTATACATTTTATCAAAAGCTCCGGCTACTCTACCAAACATCTAAATATATCTAAAAAGCTACAGCTACCAGCTTTAAGCCATCAGCTTCCAGCTACAACTAGCAGCTAGTTTTGCCAAACATACCCTATATCTTTCATTAACGTCGGCTCAGACGACTTTTACGAAATCTGTCGTTTTTGTAAACCGTCTACGTAACATCTCGTAAATTTCGAGTTCAAAATACCAACATTCCAAAGTATAGGGACCAATTCTGCAAAATTCCAAACTCCAGGGTTTAAATTGTAAAATCTGTTTTCCTGACCCATCGCGGTACGCGATGGATCAGAAAGGACACCCATCGCGGTACGCGATGGGATGTCTGACAAGTTGTGACACGTGTGCCATGTGGCACACGGTGGCACTGATTGCTGCCACGTGTCGCCACGTGGCAACACTGCCGCCACGTGGCAACACTGCCGCCACGTGTCACCACGTGGCAACACTGCCGCCACGTGTCGCCACGTGGCATGGTGCATGGCACGTATCGCCACGTGTCAAGCCTATGCAATGACTCGACAGACCTATATCGCTGTGCGCGATAGGTTTGTCGAGGGACCCATCGCGTACCGCGATGGGAGCCTAAAGTTTGTCTATAAATAGCGGGTTCGGGATTCATTCTAACTCACACCAAAACCTGCTCTCCTTTCTCTCTCTAACATCTCACTAGAATTCCAAGTTCATATAATCGATTTGCCTCGATAAGTGTGCCCCGATCCCTTGTACAACGTTTCCTTGAAGTTCGTGCCACCCTCCACCCACATTTGACCAAGATGATGTTTGGTCTCGAATTACGTGCCACCCTCCACCCACATTTGACCAAGATGATGTTTGTTCTCGAAGTACGTGCCAACGTGTATTAAAGATTGGCGTTCATCGATTTGCGTATAGAGAAAAGAATTGATCAAGAAAAGAAGCGGCGTTGGAGTGCTGCTCGAGTCCGTAGGGTTTCTAAACGCCAACGAGGTTAGGCGTAATGACAAATTCAATATTATATTCAAGGCTTAAGCCTTAAGTCGAGGTTATACTCGATACCTCGATAAAAGAAAAGACAAAAACAAAGAAATGAACGAAAGAATGAATATTGAATATTGTGATTACATATATATGTGTGTAAATATATATGTATATAGTCTTTGTTATGAAAATATTATTTAATGAATAAAGAGTATTCTTAAATAATAAAAGAAAATGATTACGTTTCTTGGAGAAGAAGAAACGTCGGGTATCTATATAAACTAAAGGTTTATAATTTACTTTTAAACTAAAGGTTTTCAAGTAAAAGAAAATGAACTAAAGGTTCATCGAGGTTGAGATATACAATAAGACTAAATGTCTTAAGCCGGATCGTATATCCGACTAACAAATATTTATACTCGTACTATAGGTGCGAGATAAAGAAGGGAGAGACCCTTGGACGGTGAGTGAAGCCGATCCTAAAGAGATAAGGTGAATACGCCCCCAACTTTTATAAACTTGTTTTCAAATGAGTCAACTTGTTATATGAAATTGTTTACAAGGAACTATATGTTCCTAAAACCATTATAGATAAGAGTATGAACCTTGCCCTCAGGCTGTGGTATACGTATGTCTGGATCCTTACATAGGTGGTACTATGTGGTGAATGGGCACATTGCACCACCCTTGGTCGTAGGACGCTCTCCTGCAAGGAGTACGACCGTTGTGTATATTTACGGGTACTTAACTAAGTCGAACGATGCGGTGTTTGCTGAGGTGACCTAGAGTAGAGACTCATATTTATAATGTGTTATTTGACTTTGTTATTCCTAAGTCACGTTGGGCCGAGGCAGGCGTAGTCTCGAGGGGCAATAAAGTAAAAGAAATGTTTTTGCGTCAGCGTGTTCACTAGCATTCGTTACTGACGTATTTTCTTACATTTTGTAGGTGAACAAGTTTAGCACTTGGAGTGACGAAGTGCTTATACATCCGATGGCTTGGATTTTATTTTGTATAAACATAAATGGTGGTTTGTAAACATAGACAAGTAATCTTTTGTTAACAACTCTAAGCGGGTGTTTTACAATTCCCGTCTTTTGAATGTATATATAAAAGTTATGTTTTGATCCTTAAAGTTTTATAAGTCTTCCGCAAACTAACGCAACTCTGATTTATTTACAATTACGATACCAACTTATGGGTCACGCTCCTAGGCCTGAGATGGGAGTGTGACAGTCTATTTTACCAACTTTTACAAAACCCGTCACAAAGTTTTATGAAACCCGCCGCTTTCGAAACTCGAGTTTTCGAAACTTGTCCGATTTTACAAAGTTTTGAAATTTTGTTTTTTTAATATTAAATTATTATAATTAATTTCATTTATATTTTGTTTTGTTCATATCTTTCGAAATGTAAAGTTTTATTAAATTTCGAATATTACGAACTTATTTTTTATCCATGCACCGATATAAATGTTACTCAAAACCGAGTTAGTTCAAATTTATATGAAAATGTTCAATAAAAACTTGACCCGACTCGGTATTGAATAAACTTTATGCCGGCACGTAGATAAAAATAAACTCGTCTTAACGGTATATACGATATTTTATATAACCTCATATTTCAAAAGTTATAAACGAAAACAAAATATAAACGAACTTAATTATAATAATTAAATATTAAAAAATAAAACAAAATTTAACTCGGTCAAACACGACATGTTTCAAAAACTCGAATTAAAAACTACTGGTTTCGTAAAAGTCGTTTGAGCTGACGGGTTTCGTTTAAAAGTCGTCTGAGCCGACGAATTTGGAACACGTGACAGATTTTGATTGGCTCAAGCAAAAATCGTCGACGAAGACGGATTTGGTTCAAAACTTGTCGGTTTTGAAGATAGTTTTATTATTTTGGGATTCTCTCTCCTATTTTGGGTTATTTTGGAAATTTATCCTTATTCTTCTCTTCATGTACCCATCACTAAAAGTGACGTGTATTTGATTGTTTTTTTTTTAAGTTTTACTTTTCGTGCTTATAAGATCAAATTTATGTTCATATGAGAATTGTAATTATGTTTGAAACAAGTAAAAAGGTTTATGATTTTTATATTCTGATTTATGTTATTTTGGTTGAAGATGTGTTTAATTATTTATTTTCTATAATTTTCCTTTAGGGATTTAATTTCTTTGCGAATCTTTGACATTGGGCGATCATAGTTAATGATATTTTCGTCAATATATCTAGTTACTGTGTTATAAAAATAAATAAATTAATTAAAAATACTAACATGACTTATTTTGATTCTAACTTGTTTATGTTATTATTTTAACGTGTTGTTTTAATATGATTTACATAACATTATAACCAAGAGAACATGTTACTGGTAAGAACTTCGTAGTAAAGTGTATGTGATAACCAACGAGATTAGGTAAATCGTAGTTGAACATGTAGTTTTCAAAAGATTTATAACATGAAACTAGTGAAATTAATTTAAATGGCGGATCCAGTGTATGGCCAGGAGGGAGCGTTTGCACCCACTCAAGTCTATAGTTTATTTTATAAATTTGTAATATATTAAGTTCAAAGACCCAAGTGACCCATAAAAAAAATTAGTGACCCATCCAAAACCAATTTAGTGACCCATCCAAAAGATTTTTTAAATGTTTGTGTAATTTGTAGTGTTGAAAAAGAAGCACTTTTAAGTGTTACGAACGAAATAGTAATTGACCGTTTTCAAAATATGAAATCACGTAGATATCAGTTGTAATATGTATTTTGTTTATCTTTAATGAAATTTATTATATACATTTCTATACCTAGTATATTTAATGTAAATTTATAATCAACCTGTTTCGGTTTGACCCGACTCATTTTTTTTACTTGTTTTAATTTGAATTGACGAGTTTTAAATTGAACCTTTTTTTGCACTTACTGACCAAATTTTCTGGATCCGCCACTAGAGATTATAACATGAAGCTAGCGGAATTAAATTTCCAACATCAGACATTTAATGGAGTACAATTAGGTGCTTACAAGCTACAATTATCTTATATAACCTTATCTTTTTTAAAATAAAAAGAAAAAATAAGGTACTTCCATGACAAGCATAAAATGATAAAATTATAAATTCTCATTACCTCATGTACCACAACTGCCCTATACATGCCTATCTAATATTGTTATTTGACATTTGAATTCAAAAAGTCAAACTTGTCACTCCATTTGACTTAATTTATAATTATAAATGAATTTTAATGTTATCAATTGGTTTATGATAAATATCTTCTTTCTCTTCCAAGACAAAGATTTAAGTATTTAAGAAAGGAACTTCAAGATAAGAGCAAAGTCACTTTTTTTGGATGCCAAAGCAGATGGATTTGTTGAGAGGTGAGTGTTGACAATCTGGAAAACAATTAAAAAACAAATTAATTAATTAATTGAATACTAATATTATTTAGTATATAGGGATTAATTGTTTTATTCTTAAAGTGCTTGAAGTGATAACAACAAATTTGATTACTTTAACTAAAAGCAACCAATTAGTCCCTAATTAGGTCTCTTCTTCAAGGAACTTTTTTGATTATTATTATTATTTTTTTTAAAAAGAGTATGGCTTTTTAAATCCTAAATATTGCTCATCCAATAGCATTCTTGTCGGAAAATACAAAGAATTCATCCTATCCCATATCACATCCCTAAAAGGCTAAAATTTACAAAAGGAAATTACAAAGGTTTAGTTACTGATTACGGATTTAACTGTTATATATGAATAAAATAAAAATTCATATCAATGTAGTTTTACTCAAAAAATCAACACTTGGGTTCGATCAAGTTGGTTCGACCATTTTTCCTTTTTATTTTCTCTTATCATTATTATTTTAACTATTATTATATTTATATATTTTAGGGGTATCGTAAGCAATGTTTACTGGTAGCTCGTTGTCTTTATAATTTCTTTTAAAATAAATACGTAACTGTTATAATTTTTTTCTCAAGATTTTGTTGAAATTCAACTTGTATTCAAAATAAAATACATTTTTCTCAAGTACCGACACTGTGACAAAACTAAACCTATTCCGACCGATTATCGGTTGGGTATTGGTATTATTGGATTTGATGGTTTTCGATCAATGTAAAACATTAAATGATACAACAGAGTTGTATTCAAAAAAATATTTTTTTTGTGTCGTAAGTTATATGAGACTAGGTACCGGACCGATTACGTCCGAACGAAATTGGAACCGGTACCAGTATTATTGAAATTGGTACCTTTATAAACTTCTATTGCGTGCCGATATCCTTTTGGCAAATCACTATTTTATTATTTGTATTTTCACTCTCAATTGCTATAGTAAGTAGTTGTACTGTAATGAACTCTTGCCCTGTCACACGAGAAATTCCCGAACTCTTGCCCTGTCACACAAGAAATTCCCATTAGTTCGCTTTTTTTCTCAAAGCTTCGGCTAAGTGCTAAAATATTAATACAACACATCACATGGTTCACGATACCTTTACTTTAGGTTTTAGTCATCTAAGCATAGAATTTGGAGAAAATCATAAAATATATATATATATTTCAATGTATTTTACGTCTTTAGAGACATAATAACAAATTATGACTCAATTTTATTTTGAACATGTAATTTCTTTTATGCCATTACAAACTTCTTTGGATAGTCAAGGGTTTTTCATAATTTTGATTCTTGGGACGTCTCGAGTTATGAGAAACGTCTCGAGTTCTATTCTTATAAGTATATGTCACTTATTGGAGAAAACATCAGAATTCAAACTCTGATGAAAAAAGGATGATATAGGAGTTTCCATTCAAAGACCCGAGTACCTAATAGCCGAACTAACGTTATTAAAGAAGATGCAATTATTTTTAATATATTTCATGGTTATAAAGGTAAATATCTTATTAATAATATTAATTACCCTGGTCTAGCGTTGCGGATGTTTTCACTGGTCCATGTGGTCCATTCTAGTGTTTCTACGTCTGCCGCTTTTTGTTTAACTCTTGTTATCTTTTTAAAATTTACGTCAATATTTTGTTGGGGATTACTAGTTTATATAACGATTTAGTGCAATTACCAGTAATAACGTCCGAATTCACGTTTACAATTTAATGTCTATATCATAGATACCGACTAGATTCGTGTCGGTTTGCCGCCGCAAAGCGCGTGTCAGTTTGCCAGCTCAACATGCCGGTTTTTTTTGTTGTTTCAAATATTTTGTTATATAAACGCAGTTATTTGTTTATTTAGTTATGATGTCGTAACTTGATACCAACCAAATTCACATTTGTTTGTTTTAGGGTAATTATTTTGTTGGCTTTTCATTTTATGTTATTTGTTTTGTTGGCTTACTAATTTATGTTTACGAGTTAGTGTCAGGACAGCCAATACGACCAAATTCGCGTTGTTCAACACTGCAATGCGCAATTTTTTTTTGTTAACGTCGGTGTCGACCAAATTCACGTTAGTTGCCACCGCATGTTTTAAATATTTTAATCTAACTATCTATATAATTGTCTACCATAAAATCCTAGGTGTCGCTCTCAGGTTGTTCCCCCCATTCTCTAGAGCCACCAGATTGCTTGATTTATAAATGGAGGCTTTTCATGCATTTGAACCGAATTCGCGGGTATGTGTCTCACCAAACCCGGATAGTCTTTAAATGGGTTATAACATCTCATTTATTTGTAAAACTATTTCATTATCAAACAATAATTTTCACGTGTCATGGGTTTCACCAAACCCGGATAACCCTTAAACGGGTTATAACATCCCATTTATTTGTGAAATAACCCTTTAATTATAAAAGAATAATTTTCACGGGTTATGTGTCTTACCAAACTCTGATAGCCCTAAAACGGGGTTATAATATCTCATTTATTGATAAACACTTTCATTATCAAATCCTAATTTAATTTATCTGCTTTACATGTTCTTCGTTGCTGGTCAATCATCTCCATCGTCGGTTAACTTCCAACACTACCCACCATTGTCAGCTACATCAACACCTACTTTTTCATTAAACAAGTATTTGTGTTCACGTTTGTACATTTAAAAAAATCAACATGCTCGTGTTCGTTTATGTTTGTTCGTTAAAAATCTAAAAAACATAAACATCTCAACTAATAAAACCCAATATAATTTAATATAAATAAAATCTAAATAAGTAGAATCTAATTCATTTTTAATAAACTTTTTGCTTAATAACGAAATTCGAATACAAGAGCAAAAAATGAAGAAAAACAAATCTCATCCATATCATTTCAAATCCTTCCTGTAGAAAGATAAAAAACTACATTATATACTCACTTAGATAGATATTTGATGTGCATGTGCGCGGCTTTATAAAATATTATAGATTGGATATTTAGCTTTTGCACAAGATCGTGTTTTAAATTTATAAAAGTGATTTCTACAAAGACTAAACACACACAAAATAGGCAAGTGTATCTATCGTATATGTAGAATAGTATTGGTAAGAACCAAGTATCGATTCGTGGACACAAAGGTTTCTAATAATGAATCGTTGTTTTGCTTTAATCGGAGGTTTTAGTCATTTTAGGGTTAATTTTTAACTTTTTATAAAATATAAATACTTATATAATATATAGGTGACCAAGACAAGAAATTCTAAACGAGTTGTTCAATTATGCGAAGGTTACCATCTAAGATCAAGAATCCACTCCATTTTAACATTGATAATTAATATTTGGACATGTGATAAACTTGCCATAGCAATATATGATAGATAGCTCCTTAAACCTTAAGTGAGCATCTTTGGCACTAACGAGATAGCATGCGCATTTTAAAGTCCACCCTTTCCTAATGTCATACCATCTCAATGATGTCAATTTAAGTTGGCAAGTAGTTTCGTAAAGTAGAAAGATTAGGACTGACTTCGATTTCTCAAATACCAATTCTAACAACTTTGGGTGGTTGTAGTTCATCACACAACCTCCCCTTGGTTGATTTATGTAGGTTATAATTACACATTCCGCTAGCATATGATTTCTTTAACTAATTTGATATCCTAAGCAAAGCCATTTTTGGATTACCAAGGTTTAGAAAAATACATCATAACTTATATCTCATCATTTCTAAGTAGAATATAAGGATCCATGTTTCGATAATGTATCAAAGTATTTCTATCTTTCAAGAACATGAATCGATCATGAACGATTGCCAATGGAATTGACAACCACCAACTTTGAATTAGTGATTTAAGATGGTGAAACATTTCTCATCAAAAGATAATTGTAATATAACCATGTACTTTACTAGACTACATCACATGTCTTGATTAATTATCAAATAAAACAAAGCTTCTTCATAGATTTTAGATGGTAAAAGGAGTTTAGCTCATAATGAGCGTGATGATAGACATTAAGATGATTGATGATAACAAATACATGATTAAACTTGGAACAATCTAACCAATTATAGATGAATCTTCAAGCCTTCAAACTCTTTACTAGATCTTCAAAGTGAGTGTTAGTGTGTGTTTTTATAAGAGAGAACCGAATAGATTTCTTTTCAAGGCACACCAAATGAGTGCAACATGAGCCACTATTTATAGGCAATTTGGATAGTGAGGCACGGCCCCGTGCTTGATGAGCACGCCCCCGTTCATTTTTATGACATGTGTCAGATTTGTTTTGTCTTTTCTGTGAGGTGTCAACGGACCCGTGGTTGGTAGGCATGGCCCCGTGGTTTTTAGTGACATGTGCTCAATTCTTTTTTGTCTTTTCTGTGTTATCGTCCACGCCCCCCTGCTTGATGAGCACGACCCCGTGCTTTTGCTTCCAGATTTTGTCTTTTCTTGTGTTTAGAAGCATGGGGGCTGTTTCTTGAGGCATAGGGGCGTGTTTCTTTGTTTTCTTGTGTTATCTTCTGTTTTTCTTCATCTTTTTTCTTGTTTCTTCGTTTGGGGCTTGGTTTTACCTGAAATTATGTTTTATTACGATAAGTAGCATTTTATGCTATGTTATTTGATAGAAATTGCAGTTTTTAGAGATTATTTGATGCCAAAAAGATGTACATTTCTATGTATATCAAACATCCCCACACTTGAACATTGCTTTTTCTCAAACAATCTTCTTATAAATATCCTCTAGAAACAGCAGGCTTAGATTATAACCATCCCTTAAGTGAGCCCCAAGAAGATGAAACAAAATAACCAATCTTTATGTTAGTGATAAATATGAAGGAACTTTTGTTTTTGTGAGCTTCCGTTTATGCAAAACGTCACGTTCTCACAATGTTCACTCACACTCGGTTTTATATCTGATCATACCTGTGATGTATGTATGTGAACACTCTTAGTCAAAATGCGACCTGTGATAAATAAGATTGTAAGAAGTTCAAATCTCCACCTTTTAAAGGGTTGCATAGATCAGAAGGTACAAGGGTTTAGTTTCGTGTGAGTAGGGATTTGGTATTTTTGTGGCGATTTAAGGGTTAATGAGGATGGTAAATACAACTTCCACTGATTGTCGGGAGTCTTGAGATGTCTTGAATAGTTAGCTCCTTTTCTCCGAGTTTTTTTTTTGTTTTTTGTTTTTCTTTTTCATATACCTAATGACTCTTTAAGATCAGATTGTCAAGACCAGGATGTGGATCAATTCTTCCTCAATCCTGTTCTGAATATAACTTTCAACTCTAACGGATCGTTCGCCTTTGAGCCTAATAGCCCTCACCCTCATTAGTTCGGTATATTCATGCTGAGACTGAGTTTGACATTTTCTACATCTTCCTTCGTGGGACCAGTTTCCGCAACCTAAGCATCGTTCATATCTTTTTGCTCTTCTCTTCATTGCATTTTTTGAAATTCCACAGAATGGTGGCCTTTGTTCGTCTTGGCCCCACTTTTTCCTTACCTCATTGCTAAAGAGAAAGATTCTCTACCTAAGTTCTGGGGGCAGCCTAGGTTTTGTGAAGTGTATGCAGCAAAGGAAATTTAAATCAAAAGAATGCATTTCCAGTTCTTTAGGGTCTGCCGGTAAAAGACCAATGTTGTATTTTACCGGTGAAAATGGATAAAGTGATTGGTTTTTTTGGTTAAGGTTTTTGGGTTTTGTAATTTGGTGATGGGTTTGATGGAATTGTGTAAATATTACCTTCTTCCTTATACAACGCTTCGTGCAGTCTTGAAATGAATAACTGCGACAAGTTCTAAATCACACGAAACATATGACTCACTCAAAGCTTCCGAAAAAAAATATTTATGTGACATGAGGTCTATCTCACAATAACGGAGTAATTGGGTACTAACGCCATGTTTTGCATAAATTTGTTCTCAATATTACAAAACTTCTTTTTACTTTTTCACTTTTTTATAATGATTGGTTATTTGCGAAAATTTCTTGGTTTTCTCTTTAGGTTTTAGAATAATCTTTGTCTGCTACAAAAATATTTGTTGTTTTAGAGAATTTTTATAATTAATTGGACCAACAATTGGTCAAGTAATTCCCCTCCCCACACTTGAATCTCACATTGTCCTCAATGTGGAAAGATTCATAAAAATATAAAAATTCTAATCGAGTATTATGGGTTAAAATGGAGAGTTACTTTCCTACGGGTCAACAAAGTTTTGACAGAGCGTCCTCTGTTTATCGTCCGTTTTCCTGTTTTTGTACTTGTATAATATAAAACTGCAAACAACCACAAACAACCAAGCATAAACTGCTGAAAATTGGGTATGGAATAATCCATCCCTTGCCCTATCGGGCTAAATTAGTACCTAGCATAATGTCTTTGGCACCCATGGCCATAAAAATATCCAAACCAACATAAAAACAAACAAGGACGACGGAAAGTAAATTGTTTAAAACACACATAATAAGTTCATAAAATACTACCAACCCATGCCCGTGTTCGACCTACCAGTGCCGCCAGTCATCAGTTACCCGTGTATGGCTTACGAATCCTTGTTCGTGCGTATTCGGCTTCCATCTGTGCCTCTATTCTGTCTTTTCGTTCGTCCTCCATCATCATTTCCGACTGGCTTTCCGGGTCCCAAATGTGGCCGCGGCTGTTGACGAACCTCCAAATTTCTGGCCTTGCATTAAACAGTTGTGCTATCTCCATTTTGTTGCAAAGACTGAGGTTAAGTGGTATGGGTTTCGGGCTTTCTGTTCTTTCCCTGTCTACATGATAAGCTTCATAAAGTTTATAAATCCATGCACCGCCGAAGATTGGGGTATTCGGGCTTTCAGCGGTTGCATTGGCTCTGAAAAGTTGACAGAAAAGATAAGTAATATTGCAAGTAGTCCTATTTCTTATTTAGTAAAGTGCCCACAAATCCCGTAAATTCACCACTCCTTTATTTTTGGTACGTGCTGTTACTGTTTGGCTTAGCAATCGGTGAATATATCTCATGAGTGGATCTCTTAAGGCGACACTTCTTGAACTGTTTGTGTGGTTCGTTTCATCCCCGAATCCTAACAGTTCCCATGCTTTCTCCTGTGTGTTCCCAACTTATGTACTTTCGTTGCTGTCTTCATCTGCAAATGCTATCTCTGCTTTGGTCCAGATCTCTTGGTCAGTTTCCTCCTCCGTGTAGATTCCTAAATCAACTCCTAGTTGGGTGACATAAGTTGTACGCCATATACCCCCTCATCGGAACTCGATTGCCTCGTCATCCTACATATCAAACTTTTTCTTTTTCATAGTGAACGAGGCCAGGAATTCCTTTGTTAGTTTTGTCACTGCTTCCCCTGTTTGACTAAAAACCCGTCTCCAAGGTCCCCTCACAATGTTCTCATAACGGTTCCATTGGTTGACGTGTCTTAGAGTGTCTTCACAAGCATAGAAGTTGGCTTCTGGATACCTGTTGTTGAGATAAGTTAATCTTGTGTTTGCTTGTCGGTCCTTTGTTTTGCGGTTTGGAAAGACTAGAAATGCATGAACGTCTTCTCCATATTCGGCCATCTGCAATTTACACCCAAATTAGTCAAAACTCGTGAAAAATTTTCAATTTGCTGAAACAGAGAGCAAAGCACGGCGGCGTGCTTTCAGAAACACGGCCCCGTCCTGTTGCATCTGGTCCAGTTTCCTTTGATGTTTGAGTCTTGATTGACCATGACTCGTGTTGTTTTGGGCACGGCTCGTGTTTGATTTCTAACTTACTCAGATTCGAACCCTCGTTTCCAACCGGTTATATCAATTAGGTTTAATGGTGTGTCGGGTATTTTATGCCAATACCCAAAAACCCGAATTGTCCCTTTCAATTAAACCCTAACCATCAAACATTCAATAATCTATTCATCATATGCAAGCAAAATAACCCATATCCTCTTCGTGTTTTGACCCGATTTGGTCTAATTGAGTGATTTTAGGGTTAAACTAAACCTAAAATGACGAATTTGAACAATGCAATTGTTAAATCAACATACATTAGGTTTAGAATTGAAGATTTGATGAAGAAATTAGCGAAATATTGGATGGTCGGCGGTTTTCGGTCCAGAAAGCAGTGATTGTTTGGGTTGGTGGTTGGAAAAAGTTATTAAGTTAAAACTCGTAACTGCTCTGTGACCAAAAACACGGCCCCGTGCTTTTTGAGGCACGGTACCGTGCTGCTTAGTGCAGACAGTGTTGTTTTAAATTTTTGTTTTATTTGTCGAACTAGTTTGTTTTTAACTGGGTTTTATTTTATGGTTAGTTTAACATGGTAATTAAAAATCCTAGACTTCATTAAAACATGAAGGGTAAAATTAAAGACATAATTAAACATAGATAAAATGAAAAGTACAACAACAACTCCCGGACCCTAACACATAGTACTAGCGGGAACAACTTCAACACGAAACAAAGTCAGAACTTCAACGCCCACCATTTCCGAACAAGTCCTGGATGTGTGGTGGTGCTCGTTTGGCTTCCAAAAGTTCGTCAAGCTTTTTGTTGAGCGTAACGATTTCTCGGTTGAGAAATTTAAGTTTGGAAGTCACATCATTGTGGTGGCCATCCACAACATGGAAGTTCTCGAACCTAAGCAGGTCGAGTTTGTTAATTAACTCGATTACTCGAGCTTCGGTTTGCATGTTGCTCTCAACTTGATCTCTTATGATGCATTGGATTCTCATGACCTCCTCCTCAAGGTATGAGGAGGATTCATTTTGTTTCCCCTTTTTCATTGGCCTCCATTCAACCATTTTTTCTTCCAATTAGGTAAGTTGTGTTTGGTGTGAATGAAATAGTGAGTTTATGCATGCATTATATAGAGACTGGAAAGTTAAACACGGCACCGTGCTTTTAAAAGCACGGCCCCGTGCTGCTAGAAGAATAAATGTTTCTGAGTCAGAGAATTGTACAGAGTCAGCGCGTATCATGCTGAAGATTCTGGGGTGACCACGGCCTCATGTTTAGGCAAGCACGGCCCATGCTTTTTGTCACAGTGAATTCTTTGTAATTTTCAACACGATGCAACATCTGGAATTCTTAGAATGACGTTTATTATGATAATTTGGGAGTTTGGTCATCTAAAAATTACTTTTCATTAAATAAATGTCCTAGAACAATTACGGAATAAGCCCGGTTTCCTAAGAATAGAAAATAATTGGGTTAAGCCCGATGTCCTAACACATTGTGCTTAATGCACTTGTTTACACAAGAAAATATGAAATTAAGTTTCTTTGAGTTCCCCGAAAGGCTCTCCTCCTCCGAATGGTCCTAGTGGTGGAAAATACGTGAAACCAAGAACTTGAAACTGGAGTTGTTCATTGATGTCTCGGAGTTCCATTTTCATGTTTTCCACTGATTCGGTGAGTTATACGAGACGCATCTCAGCAAGGAGATTCATTTCGGTGAGTTCTTTCACGAGTTCTTGAAGTTTCAAGAGAAGCTCGGTTTTTGAAACATGGCGGACATCGTTTCTCGGAAGTCGGGAAACGGGGATTGCTTCACTCATCTCAGTTGGCATGCTGAATTTTCAGAGGTTATTGGTTTTGGTTTTGGTTTGTGCAAAGAATGCAATGACACAAGGTGCCTTTTATAACCAACCAGTAAGCCGAGCACGGTACCGTGCTTTTGGAAGCACGCCCCGTGTTTTTGCTCTAACAATTCTGTTACAAGCCAGTCTGACTGAGATTTTTGCAGCGAAGATGACGGTCCGCATTTCTAGGCACGGGACCGTGCTTTGGGAAGCACACCCCCGTGGTTTTCAATACCATTTTATTTATTTATTTATTTTTATTTATTTTTTTTAAAACAATGCCTAGTTTAATCAGGGTCTTGGCTAGACCCTACTTCCAATTTGTTCATTAGTTATGGTGGAGGATTAATAACTCCGAGACGGTCTCGAATGGTCCATCGATGTATGGTTTTAATCGATATCCATTAACTTTGAACTTGTGGCCATCAGAAATTGAAATCTCAACTGCCCCATAGTCAAAAACTGTTTCAACTATGTGTGGACCTGTCCAACGAGATTTCAATTTTCCTGGGAAAAGACGTAAACGTGTGTTATATAACAGTACACGGTCGCCAACTTGAAATTTCTTGTTTCCTTTTAAATGGGCGTCGTGTAAACGTTTAGTCTTTTCTTTGTAAGACCAGGAGTTTTCATATGCCAGTGCTTTTAGTTATTCGAGCTCGTGAATTTGATCTTCTCGGTTTTTACCGACGGACATTAGATCAAAATTCACTGCTCTTAGAGCACAATACGCTTTGTGTTTTAGTTCTACGAGTATATGACATGCCTTCCCATAAACAAGTTTGAATGGTGTTGTTCCTATGGGGGTTTTGTATGCTGTTCTGAGGGCCCACAAAGCGTCATCTAACTTTTCTGCCCAATTTTTGCGATTCATTCCTATAGTTCTTTCTAAAATCCTTTTTATTCCTCGATTTGAGACCTCCACCTGCCCATTAGTCTAAGGGTGATATGGTGTTGCCAGTCGGTGGTGAACCCCATATCGTGCTAGGACTTTGTCCATCATGGTGTTACAGAAGTGGGAACCTCTGTCGCTGATTAGGTATTTTAGAGTACCGAATCGTGAAAATAACCATTTTAGAAATCTTACTACAACCCGAGCGTCATTAGTGGGAAGAGCTTGTGCTTCTACCCATTTAGATACGTAATCAACTACTACAAGGATGTATTTATTTCCGAATGAGTTAGGAAATGGGCCCATGAAGTCTATTCCCCATACATCAAAGATCTCACAAATTTGAATGCCCTTCTGAGCCATCTCATTTTTTGATGAGATGTTCCCGGGTCTTTGACAAGCATCGCATGCTTGGATCAAAGTATGTGTATCTTTGTATATAGTGGGCCAGAAAAATCCTGCATCAAACACTTTCCTGATTGTAGTGGCGGTACCATGGTGTCCACCTGTTGGTCCTTCATGGCAGTGTTTGAGAATGTCTAAGGCCTCCTTGCCTGCTACGCACCTACAAATAACTTGATCCGCACCTATTCTAAATACGTGTGGATCTTCCCAGAAGTAAAACTTAAGATCGGAGAAGAATTTCTTCCACTGTTGATGGGTAAGCCCTTTTCTTAGGATTCTACAAGCTAGGTAATTTGCGAAGTTGGCATACCAAGGACTTTCGTCTTTTTCTTCTATGACTTCTTGAATGCGCATGAGAATTTCATGTGGGAAATTATCTTTGATAATTTCTTTGTGAAGTTCTTCAGGAGTTGGACATTCTAAGCGTGAAAGGTGGTCAGCAGCTACATTTTCTGCCCCTTTTTTGTCCCTGACCTCGATGTCAAATTCTTGGAGTAATAGGATCCATAGGATGAGTCTGGGTTTTTCATCTTGTTTGTTGAATAGGTAACGTATTGCGGCATGGTCGGTGTAAACTATGGTTTTGGAAAGAACTAGGTATGATCTAAATTTTTCAAAGGCAAATACTACTGCTAGTAACTCTTTTTCTGTTGCGGTGTAATTTTCTTGTGCATCGTTCAGAGTTTTACTTGCATAGTAAATTGGGTGAAAGATGAGTATGGGTTTTTCATCTTGTTTGTTGAATAGGTAACGTATTGCGGCATGGTCGGTGTAAACTATGGTTTTGGAAAGAACTAGGTATGATCTAAATTTTTCAAAGGCAAATACTACTGCTAGTAACTCTTTTTCTGTTGCGGTGTAATTTTCGTGTGCATCGTTCAGAGTTTTACTTGCATAGTAAATTGGGTGAAAGTGTTTTTCTTTGCGTTGTCCGAGTACGGCTCCAACTGCAAAGTCACTTGCATCGCACATGATTTCGAATAGAAGGTTCCAATCGGGCGTGGTCATGATTGGTGTGTTGACAACTTTGTCTTTTAATGTAATGAATGATTCAACACATTCCTCAGAGAAGACGAATGGTGCGTCTTTCTCCAGAAGTTTGGTCATAGGTCTTGAGATTTTTGAGAAGTCTTTTATGAAGCGGCGGTAGAAACCTGCGTGACCTAGAAAACTTCTAACAGCTTTGACTGAAGTTGGCGGCGGAAGTTTGGATATGATTTCTATTTTGGCCTTATCAACTTCTAGTCCGTCCTGAGAAATCTTGTGACCGAGAACAATGCCTTCCTTTACCATAAAGTGGCATTTTTCCCAGTTGAGCACTAGATTTACTTCTTCACACCTAGCTAACATTTTGTCTAGGTCTTTCAGACAGTGATCGAACGAGTCTCCAAAGACTGAGAAGTCGTCCACGAAAACTTCCATAGAGTTTTCGATCATTTCATGAAAGATGGCCACCATGCAACGCTGGAAGGTGGTTGGAGCATTACATAGTCCAAATGGCATTCTTCGGTAGGCGAAGGTTCCGTATGGACATGTAAAAGTGGTTTTCTCCTGATCCTTAGGAGCAATTGGAATTTGAAAATATCCGGAAAATCCGTCAAGAAAACAGTAGAACATTTTTCCAGATAATCGCTCAAGCATTTGATCTATGAAAGGAAGTGGAAAATGATCTTTTCTTGTGGCGTCATTAAGCTTCCGGTAATCAATGTAAACTTGCCAGCCTGTGATGGTTCTCATTGGTATTAGTTCGTCCTTTTCGTTCATTACGACTGTCATTCCTCCCTTCTTGGGTACTACTTGAACGGGACTAACCCAAGGTGAATCCGAGATCAGGTAGATTAATCTGGCATCGAGCAGTTTGATTACTTCCTTCTTCACCACGTCTTGCATGTTGGGATTGAGACATCTTTGATGTTGGACCACGGGTTTGTGTTCTTCCTCCATGAGGATTTTGTGAGTTCGTATGTCTCTTCCTTAGAAAGGTGAGATGAAATAATTACTGGAAATTGAGAATCTTTTTCTAGAAAGGCCTATTCGAGATGTTTTGGTAGTTCTTTTAATTCTAAGGCTGGTGGTTCTTTGATTGATGGTTTTGATTTTTCATTGTTTTCAATGATTTCATATATCATTTCTGATTCTTCGTGGTAGTTATTGTTGAGATTTTTGTTTTCTAAAATGGGTTTTTTGAGTGTTTTGTCAAAGACTTGTGTTTCTAGGGTAGTATTGATGGAGGAATCTCGCATATAGCAACTTACGATGGAATCTATGATGTCAACACAATATAATGTGTCATCGTGCTGTTGCGGATATTGCATAGATTTTCCGATGTCAAAAGTGATTGCCTCGTCATTGACCCTGAGAGTAAGTTTGCCGGTGCAAACATCAATGATAGCCTTTGCGGTGGCTAAAAAGGGTCTTCCTAAAATCAGAGGTACACTTTTGTCTTCCTCCATGTCTAGAATTACAAAATCTACTAGGAAAACAAACTTGTCAATTTTGACAAGCATGTTTTCAACAATGCCCCGAGAATATTTAATGGATCTGTTAGCTAACTGAATGCTCATGCGGGTAGGTTTTGGTTCTCTTATCCCTAGTTTTACAAAAACCGCATAAGGAATTAAATTAATACTAGCTCCTAGGTCAGCCAGGGCATTGCTAACAGATAAATTTCTTATGAGACAAGGGATAGTAAAACTCCCTGGATCGGTCATCTTTGTCGGTAGCTTGCTTTGGAGGACAGCTGAACATTCTTCACTTAGGGTGAAATGCGAGAGCTCCTCCAACTTTTCTTTGTTTGTCAGCACTTCTTTGAGAAATTTGGCATATTTTGGCATCTGAGCAATAGCCTCGACAAAAGGGATGTTGATATGGAGTTGCTTAAAGAGTTCTAGAAACTTCCCATACTGAGCTTCCAATCGCTCCTACTTCAGTCTTCCAGGGTATGGAATAGGTGGAACATAAGTTCGGACTGGCACCTTAGGTTGTACTGTGCTTGTTGGGGTCAGCCTTTCCTGTGTTTCATCAGAAAATTTCTTTTTCATAACTGTTTATGAAGTTGGTGAGACAACAGTGGTCGTACCGCTCCTGAGTGTAACGACGTTAGCTGTTGCATTCGGGTTGGTGATTGTGTTGCTTGGAAGAGTGCTAAGTGGTCTTTCGGATAATTGTTGGGCAATTTGTCCGATTTGGGTTTCTAGGTTCTGAAGTGATGCTTGTTGACTTTTGAGATCGGCTTCATGTTTTAATAATACTCCGCTGATATCAACAGCTCTTGAGTCGACCTTCTTCTCTGCTTCATTTGTTTTGGTCATCAGTTGGATTAGCATTTCTTCGATCTTAGAGTAGCTTGGGTTTTGATGGCTACTATAACTCTGATCTTGAAATTGGGGTTTAGGCTGGAAGGGTTGATTCATCGGTCTTTTTTCGAATCCGGGTAAAGGTTGAGTGTTACCTCCGTCTTTCCAGCTGAAATTCGGGTGGTTTCTCCATCCTGGATTGTAGTTATTGCTGAAAGCGTTGTTCTGTCTAGTGATAAAATCGACTTCTTCCATGGCCATGATGGCTTGTTTACAGTCACTTGTCTTATGATTTCCTCCACAGGTGTCACAGGCGAGTCTAGTTTTTGATAGCTCGGCTTGAAGTTGTTCGAATTTTTTAGAAAGGGCTTCAAGCAGTGCTGTGACAAGAGTGTTGGAATCGACGTGGTGTATTCCTTTATGGGTAGGTGTGGATCTTGGTGGGTTGTAAGCAAAACTTTTCTTTGCGGCCTTCTCCAGGACTTCAAATGCTTCGTTAGGTGATTTAGACCCCAGGTCTCCACCAGCGATTTGGTCGATGGCCTGTTTGTTTTGACTGGATTGTGTGTCAAATAAAGTTTGAACTTGTAACCAAACGCTCAGTCCATGATGTGGGCATCTTCTTAGAAGACTTTTGTATCTTTCCAATGCTGCGTGTAACGACTCATCATCATCGGTCCGGAATCCGATAATGCTGGCTCGGTATTTGGCCGTTTTATCGGGCGGAAAATATTTGAGGAGAAACTGTTCAACCATCTGGTCCCAAGTGGTGATGGAACCAGATGAAATAGATTATATCCATTCCAGGTCTTGGCCCTTGAAAGAGAAAGGAAAGAGTTTAAGCTTGATTTGATCGTCCGAACAATTTTGGATTTTAAAGATTTCGCAGATTCGTAAGAATCGAGATATGTGAGAAAGAGGGTCTTCGTCGAGGAGACCATGAAATTGAACTGAATTTTCCACCATATGAATGGTGCTTGATTTGATTTTGAAATTTTCGGTGATTTCGGGTGGAGCCACTCCATTGCCGTAGCCTCCGAGAGTTGGCTTGGCATACTGGCTCATGTTCAGCTCATTGTTCTGGGCCGCCATCATTTCTTCGGTTTGATTTTCTCCTGATGTGGTGGCGTCTACTGATTCGTCTTTGATTGCTTCGGCGTTTTCTGCGATCCGTTTACGAGTTCGTCGACGAAAGAGTCGTTCCGGTTCAGAAATTGGAGAAACAAGCTCAGGCTCAAAAGTAGAGGACATACATGGGACTAAATCAAAATTAAACACTAAAGTAAAATTAGCTAAGGTTAGTCTAAATTACACTATGAGTTAAGCTAAGTTATTTTAACTAAGGTCTAAATTAATTAAGCTAAAGTAAAATACGGTAACTAAAGGTAAAAAGTAGGCTAGTCGTAAAATTATATATTCTAATATTTAGTAAAAAAAATAAAGATAAAATAAAATAGAAGTTAAAAATTTGTACAGTTATAGATAATGATTAAATTAAAACTTGGATCGTTCTTAGAAACGTACCGTGTTCCCGGCAACAGCGCCAAAAACTTGATGTGCGTGTGCGCGGCTTGTATAAAATTTGATAGATTGGATATTTAGCTTTTGCAGAAGATTGTGTTTTAAATTTATAAAAGTGATTTCTACAAAGACTAAACACACACAAAATAGGCAAGTGTATCTATCGTATATGTAAAATAGTATTGGTAAGAACCAAGTATCGATTCATGGACACAAAGGTTTCTAATAATGAATCGTTGTTTTGCTTTAATCGGAGGTTTTAGTCATTTTAGGGTTAATTTTTAACTTTTTATAAAATATAAATACTTATATAATATATAGGTGACCAAGACAAGAAATTCTAAACGAGTTGTTCAATTATGCGAAGGTTACCATCTAAGATCAAGAATCCACTCCATTTTAACATTGATAATTAATATTTGAACATGTGATAAACTTGCCATAGAAATATATGATAGATAGCTCCTTAAACCTTAAGTGAACATCTTTGGCACTAACGAGATAGCATGCGCATTTTAAAGTCCACTATTTCCTAATGTCATACAATCTCAATGATGTCAATTTAAGTTGGCAAGTAGTTTCGTAAAGTAGAAAGATTAGGATTGACTTCGATTTCTCAAATACCAATTCTAACAACTTCGGGTGGTTGTAGTTCATCACACAACCTCCCCTTGGTTGATTTATGTAGGTTATAATTACACATTCCGTTAACATATGATTTCTTTAACTAATTTGATATCCTAAGCAAAGCCATTTTTGGATTACCAAGTTTTAGAAAAATACATCATAACTTATATCTCATCATTTCTAAGTAGAATATAAGGATCCATGTTTTGATAATGTATCAAAGTATTTCTATCTTTCAAGAACATGAATCGATCATGAACGATTGCCAATGGAATTGACAACCACCAACTTTGAATTAGTGATTTAAGATGGTGAAACATTTCTCATCAAAAGATAATTGTAATATAACCATGTACTTTACTAGACTACATCACATGTCTTGATTAATTATCAAGTAGAATAAAGTTTCTTCATAGATTTTAGACGGTAAAAGGAGTTTAGCTCATAATGAGCGTGATGATAGACATTAAGATGATTGATGATAACAAATACATGATTAAACTTGGAACAATCTAACAATTATAGATGAATCTTCCTTCTTAATGATGGTAATGATCTCCAAGCCTTCAAACTCTTTACTAGATCTTCAAAGTGAGTGTTAGTGTGTGTTTTTATAAGAGAGAACCGAATAGATTGTTTTTCAAGGCACACCAAATGAGTGCAACATGAGCCACTATTTATTGGCAATCTGGATAGTGAGGCACGGCCCCGTGCTTGATGAGCACGCCCCCGTGCATTTTTATGACATGTGTCAGATTTGTTTTGTCTTTTCGGTGAGGTGGCAACGGCCTCGTGGTTGGTAGGCACGGCCCCGTGGTTTAGTGACATGTGCTCAATTCTTCTTTGTCTTTTCTGTGTTCTCGTCCACGGCGCCGTGCTTTTGCTTCCAGATTTTGTCTTTTCTTGTGTTTAGAAGCATGAGGGCGTGTTTCTTTGTTTTCTTGTGTTTTCTTCTGTTTTCTTCGTCTTTTTGCTTGTTTCTTCGTTTGGGCTTGGTTTTACCTGAAATTATGTTTTATTACGATAAGTAGCCTTTTATGCTATGTTATTTGATAAAAATTGCAGTTTTTAAAGATTATTTGATGCCGAAAAGATGTATATTTCTATGTACATCAATATTTATATCTATATAATAATAATTCTCATAATTTAATAAGTAGATATCCTTATATATAATAAGATATATTAAAAAATATAACAACAAACTAATATATATGTATTAAATTAAAACAAACTTACGCTAAAAAATAAAATAATCATTATAATATATCAAAACGATTAAAAACAAAACTTTAAATAAACTCCCGTAACACGGGAGGATCAAACTAGTTTGTTATATTTGGGTGTTGACCATTTATTTATTTTTATATTTGGTGCTGTAACCCGATAAAGATCGAATTTACGTCGTTTCACTGCCGCAACACACACGTTTTTATATTTTTGTTATCATCGACATCAACCAAATTCGCGCCAGTTTGTCACCGCAAAGTGTTTTTTTTTTTAAATATATCAGTTTTTTGTATATGCGTGTTTTTTAATTTATATATTTGTTTAGTTCCTGTGCTGCAACACGATACCGACCAAAACTGTGTTGGTTCGCCGCAGTAACATGGGAAATTTTTTTGGTTAATTTGTGGTATTTGAATGTTGACTAATTTATTTTCTAGTTAGTTTCAATACTGAAATCCAACACCGATCGAATTCGCATCGGCTCGCAATCGTACCTTTCTGGTTTTACTAACACCGACTACATGTCGTTTTTGAAAATGTGTTTTTTCTTAAGCTATACAAGTGGTAATACTATCTTGAACATTTACTTTTTTGAGTTTATTGTCGAACCCGTAACGAAGTAATTGATACCAATCGAATTCATGTCGCTACGCTGCCGCACTCGCAAAACAACAGGTTTGTTACCTAGTTAATTTATATAATACCTAATCGTGATTATCTTAATGATTTTATATTCATGTCTTTTCTTGATGTTGAAGAAACAAATTGAGTAACAAGATCATATGAAAAGGGAGGGGAAAATTAGGGTCAATTCGGTTGACCTTTTTTAACCTTTCGAAACTTCCACTAAAACAATGACAATGATGTATTCGTGTTGCAGTTAAATCCATTATTTGTTCTTTCGTTCAAGTTCATTTGTCAAGGTAACGCGTACCATTGTTTCAAAGAAAATTATTTTTAGTGTTCCTTTTCGATCTATTGATGTATACGTATTATATATTGTGAGACAACTTTTTAATTGCCTAATCTTTATTTAAGCTCAAAGCTAGCAATCAAGACACTTAGCAATGTGAAACAAAGAACATTGTAGCATCTCAAACAAACGTTACAAACACCAAAGAGTCATTGTCACATCAAATTTTTATATATTCTTTAAAAACTTTTCTTTCAAAATTCTTAATACATTCTTGCATAGTTTTACTTGTTCACATCATCATTCTACTTTTTATGTTTATATCTCATGAGAGAGTTGTTTTTCTACAAATCAAATAATTTATGAATAATATATAAACTAATGCTTTATAAAGCATTAGACATTCTTGTTATTTTACCTAATTATTACATTATAATTGTTTTAAAACAATAAATAAACATGGTGTACATGACACTTAATGTACTAATTACTAAAATTATAATGGAGGTAGGGGCTGTATCGGGTGCTAGCCGATGAAAGATGGGTTTGATCGTTCTTCAACAGCTATAAAGTTGTTACAATATATATATATATATATATATATATATATATATATATATATATATATATATATATATATATAGGATATAATACAATAATTCTAATCGTACAAAAACATTCGCGACAACATAAACCCATGATTTCAAAAAACACACGGTGACATAATTGTAATTAACCTAAAATAGTTCATGTGTACATCTATCATCGTTCCATCACATAGAATCGACCTGAAATTTAAAGTGAAGAACTCGATTCGGAAGATTCTCCTTAGCAAGCACTCGTCTCTTCAGCTTTTCTATACCAATTTTGCAGGTCGAACATATGAGATTGGTGATTATGAAGGAAACCCAATTAATTAATTATACTAACTGAAGCTTGCGAATTGGACTAATCGACCAAATTGAAGATAGTGAATGCTACTGAAGATTCAATTTTGATTCAGAATTCAATTTGATTTGTCACCAAAAGCGTATTTGTTACAAAATTGAGCGTCGACCTAAGTGTATCTCAACTGAGAATTATTTGTGAGCGTAATTCAAAACATTAAGATGGAAAATTCATATGCTCTGTTATTACACTTAGTAAATTATAAACCAGCTACAACAGTTTTGAATGATTTAATTTAACAAACTGGAAATAAAGTTTGAATTTTGAGCATTATTAATTAACACAAAATTGGTCATGATTTTAAATAATACATATGTGTGCGTTACATTAAAAATAAAGGTTATTGAATCTAGTTACGCTCAAATAATACTCCTGGATTTCTAGAATAATATTAGAATATTATTTACGTTGGAAGAATTAATTTGAGTTAGTAGAATAATAATAATATAATAATAAAGATAGAAGGATGGTAGGTTAAAATAGATGAAATTAATTATGGACTTAAGATGAAGATAAGCCTAAGGTCCACGGACTTAGAGAGTATAAATACCCCTTAAACCCCAAATTCTTTCCATCTCTATCATTCTAAACCTTAGCGGCTTAGCCTACACCATAAAGAACACACCAAATCCAAACACTCTCTACACTATTCCATTCAACGATCCAAGACCAACCGAAGGTAAGAAATCATTTATCTCAGCTGACCCAACAATTTAGAACCCTACACCGCAGCCCGGGATGCCGAATGAGGCGTTTGAATCTAGATCTAGCTTTATTTCGGGTGTTTAATCAACCAAAAACGAGCTTAAGGGCCACCTTATCTTGGATATGGACACCCCAAAGCTACCTGGGTTATAAACGGTCAAAATCCGGCCAACCATGGTGGTTAACGGTTAACAGCGGCTGACGGCGCCGTAATCGAAGAAAAACCCTACAAACGCGAAGAAGGAGGCTGACCTGCACTTATACGGGTGTATTTGTATATGGACGTATAAGTATAGACCGTATAAGTATGCATGCGTATATGTATAGGTTGTATAAGTATGCATGTGTGTATGCATAGGTCGTATATGTATATATATAGCGTATAAGTATGCATAGCGTGTATGTATATATGGCGCATATGTATGTGCATCGTGTATGTATGTGCACCGTGTATGTATGTACATCGTGTATGTATGTATACCGAATACATACATATATATATATGTATATCGTGTATGTATGAATACCATATATGTATATATGGCGTGTATGTATGTGCCCGTGCATGTATGTATATTGTGTATGTATGTATACCGTATATGTATATATATAGCGTGTATGTATAAATATCGTGTATGTATGAACATCGTATATGTATGTATGTGCACCGTGTATGTATGTGCACCGTGTATGTATGTATACCGTGTATGCCTATAAGCGAAGCATGCATGCATACCGTATATGTATATATATAGCGTGTATGTATCGTATACCGTATATGTATACACAACGTGTATGTATTTATACCGTGTATCTATGTAGGCAGTGTATGTATGTACAACGTATATGTATGCATGTTGTGTATGTATGCATACCGTATATGCGACTTCAACGTATATGTATGAATAACATGGACTTATACGGTAAATACGCTAAGAACAAGGAACCAATTAATAATAAAATGTAAAGTTTAAAATGAGAAAGACCTAGAAAGAAGGGCCAAGTACGCAAACGAGCACTAGAGTAGTAGTTAACTCATGTGCCTTATTACAGTTAGCCGTGCACAGCTCAATAAGGGCATTACCGTAAATTCGAAAAGGAATCGTTTACAGGTGAGTTTCTAGTCCCATTTCCTTGTTATGTTTTCGGGGTTGTGTGCATACTCGATGTGATTAGTTAATACACTTACCTTAAGTGGTAAGTGTATGATTTGTGGTTGTTTTATAAATGATGTATGAATGATATATGAATGCTATAGAAAAGGTTAAGGTATGTAGGAATATATATATATATATATATATATATATATATATATATATATAAGTATTTATGATTGTATAGAAAAAAGGGAACCGAGCGCTAATAATACTCGAGGCAGAAGGGAACCGGGCCCTACTAGTACTCGAGGAAGAAGAGAACCGGACCCTAATAATATCAGAGGCAGAAAGGGAACCGAGCCTTAATAATACTCGAGGAAGTAGGGCGTAATGCTCTTTAAAATGTATAAGTATGTATGTAAAGTAAGATTAAAACATGAAAGTATGAAAGAATGAAAGCAAGAATGAAGGTACATACTTATGTATGAACGAAATAAAGATGAACAGGTTAAGTGAGTAATATGTATCTTCGGATACGTATAAGTATGAGAATGTAATGTATCTTGCCTGATTACCTAGAACTCACTCAACGTAGCTGACTTTTAGTATGCACGCAAGTAAATAGATTAAATGAGCTAGTTTGAGGGAGACACATGACATGAACTGAAGAGGTCGGCATCTAAAGAAGAATGGTCATGATGTTTTAATATGATGTTTTATGTTATGTTTAAAGACAAGATTTGAATATTTTGTAATGAATGTTTGCGCTTTTATATTCCGCGAAAAGTTTTATTTAACTATGATATTTAGAACTGTGTTTATAAGTAAATTAAACGTCCAAGTAGGGCACCGGAACATGGGCCTTACATTTAATCATTTGGTAGCGTGGAACGTTATAATAAATCATTCAATCGTTCAACCTGTACGACATGACGATCCCGACACTAACACTAAGGATGTGGTGAATTAATGTTTGTTTTTTTACATTTAGTATTCCATTTTATGCTTTAATGAATCTAGTATAGTATTTTATTTTATGTTTAAATGAATTTTGTATTAATAAAAGTTTATTAAAGAAAAATAAATAGTTTAGGGGTACTTGAAAACAATGATGTCATCAAAATTGAGGTTTTATGATAGTTCAGGGAAATTGATGAAAAAAAAGAGGCAACGATACATGACTATTGGAGTTCTAGGATACTCTAGAGGAGCATTTATAACGCCCTGATGCATTTCATCTGAATAATAACAAAAAGAGAAAGGATCGTTATATTTTTTTTTTTGTTAGGGCCCAACTCATATTCGTATATCTCCAATAGTGTCTTCGTACGGACAAGTAGGGATGTTCATTTGTTTTGGTTTTTGATTTATTCGGTTTTGAGATTCTTTTACCCCTAATAAAAAATCGAACTAAACCGAATTCGGAAAGGGGATAATCGAACTGTAATTGATCCAAATGTAATTTGGTTTAGTTTCGTTTCGTTTCAAACTGAACAAATCAGTTCATACCAATCGAATTCATCCAAAACAACAAAAATTTTTGTTTGTGTTCCAGATTCGAATAGTTGTTTGGTTCCAGACTACATCAAAATATTCATTCAAACCCAATATATACATCATAAAAGCAAAAGTTAAAGATCGTAATAAAACATCCAAACCAACAAACTGTTAAATAGTCTTAAACATACAATCAGTCAAACATAAAAGGACAACCTAAAACATTCAAAATGAAAACTGAAAATATAGATATGGATTATTAAACTACATATTAGACAACTATAAATTATTGGGCCATATAAAAGAGAGTTAATATATTCTACATTTTAATTGATTAATTTGGTTAAATTGAATAATTGAACAAATCATACTAAAAAAAACTAGATCCGCAAATCGAATTAGGCTTCGATTATTTCAGTTTTTCTTTACACCCTCATGGACAGGGCCACATATGACACCCACACCCCAAAAATACCATTGGATAGTCTTCTACCTTGTTAAAAACAAATGGACCATTTTAGACATAATCAAGCTATATTAAACTTTATTGGTATGACGTTATTATAGTTAAAATGTATAATTTTATTAGATTTTCTAAATTATTTTCATTGTACTAATTGATTTCATTGACCACCCGACAACCTCGCAGATGTGCATTGACTTACCTATGTCACTCCAAGGTAGTTTGTTTCAAGTCACAACTACCCTCACAAGTGAAATGCGCACACATCAATGAGCTTCACATAACAGTGTATAGAATCAAAATCAAGTATGAATAATTATTAAGAGCACAACTACTTGGGTTTTTAACTTTTACAAAATATATTATTTTTTAGCCATAGTTAATGTATAAATTACCTAATCATGATTATGTTAATGATTTTCTTCTAAACATATTCGTATATTCATGTCCTTTTTTTATGTTGCATTAACAATGAGATAAACAAATTAAGTAATTAACTGAAGATATTGTGAAAAGGTATGGGTAGCTCAATGAATGTTAAGTAATTTTTTGATGTTGTTCTTTCCAATATGGTGTAGTGGTTGGAAGCTTTGGTTTCTTATTAATGGAGACCCAAGTTTAATCCTCACTTACAATACTTTGTAGAGGACATGAGTTCTCAATGAAGGAAGATTAGGATCTTTGTGATCTTCAGCTCGATCCTAAAGGCGCCTGGGTTTAACCATTAGTGGGCATTCGGACGGGTAGGTTTTCCCCGGAATTGAAGATAACTTAGAGACGCTTAAGAGCTCTGTACGGCTGTATTGAGCCAGCTAGCGATGACTTTTTGTCATTGAGTCACCCCATACAGAGTACCTAAGCATTTTATGTTTGTTGTTCGATAAAAAAACGTCAAAAGACATGAGAAAACCAGGGAGACAACTCCGTTGACTTTCTTAACCTTTGGAAACTTCCACTTGACAATGATGTAATCGTGTGGCAGTTAAAATCAATTATTTCTTCTTTTTTTGTTCAAGTTTATTTGCCAAGGTCATGCGTACCATTGTCTAACAAAATATATAAAATAAAAAAATAAAAAAATTTGCATTCACTTTCATTCAATTGATGCATACGTATTTATCTAGACTCAAAGTTAGCAATCAAGACACTTGTCATTCCTATTTTGATAGAGTGATAAAATAGTTAGGGTATAAAATATGAATAAATGATTCAATTTTTATGGAGTATAATATCCGTTCTTTTTTTTTTTAAAAAAAAGCAATCAAGACATTTGTGAAAGACAGTTAGCAATGTGAAACAAAGAACATTATACTATCTCCAACCCAAAACCTTAGTGTGAAACAAAGAACATTATACTATCTCTAACCCAAATCCTCATAAACATCAAATTCATGCCTAGTTAGTTGTTACATAAAATTTTTATATATTCTTCAAAAGAATTCTCTCCAACTCTAAAAACATTTGTACAAATTCTTACATTTCCAAATCATTACTACCTTTTATGCTTATTTTCCATGATAATATGGACAAGGCCACATATATGCCACGGACACACCCAAAACACCATGTGACACTCCTATCATGTTAAAAAACATATGGAGGGTTGGAACATTAATTAACCTATAAATCACTAAAGAATTACAAATAATATATTAGTTAAAGTTTATTGTTATAACATTAATATAGTTAAAATGCATAATTTAGTTAGATTTCCCAACTATTTGTAATTCTTTAGTGATTTATGGGTCAATATGTTATAACCTAGCAGGCACTTTGACTTACCTAAGTCCAAGGGAGATTGTATATATCAAGTCATAACTACCCTAGAATTGAAACGCGCACACGTCCACGAGCTTCACATAACAGTTTTTGCATAAAATACAAGGTATAGAATCAAGGTATGAATAATTATTAGGAGCACAACTACTAATCTTTTGACTTTTTACAATATATACATTATTTTTTAGTTATAGAAACAAAAGAAAACAAGTGCATTTGTGAATTTGTTGGGAGATAGATATAAAATTATAAAGACAAAGGGAACCCAAACAAAAAACGAATGGAGTTGCTGCCTGGATTTGATTTCCGTGCTTACGGTAGCAAATGTACTTAACCCTTTGACTTGTGGTACCACCTTTTTGACCCTAAAATCAATGAAGCAAAAGTCAATCTTCATTCCCTATGATTGAGAAACAAAATGCTAAACATATGATACAAATAAGTCAACATATGTAAGCACCAATCATTATATAATAATCATCGTTGTAAAGTATGCTCTAAAGTCTCATACTTATCTTGTTAGAAACTAAATTAACATATTTTTAATATCACTCAGTGTACGATTTTATAGTAAACATAACGTAGATTCATGGTTCTACTTCATATTATCCTCATATATAGTGTGGGAACAAGATTTAATTTATATCATTAACTTTTATGAAGGATGATCATATGATGATAGCGAAATAGATTTCTACTGTAGGTAACCTGCAAGAACCAATCAAAAGTATTTATTTGTAGGTTACAAAAAATGTATAGTTATTAAGATTAAATGATTTCTCAATTCTCACTAATTAATTATTTAATTAAGAGACAGAAGAACGCAATAATTCTATAAGTCAATATGTTGATAAAGAATATATTAATAGACTATATGAAAGGTTTGTGGGAGTGAGTAACTTTACCCAAAAGTTTTTGAAGTTTTCTGCTTGGTTTGTTTCCATGGACATGCTTGTTCCTCCATAATCTATTCTTTTCCATGGTGTTTAATTTATTAAACTACATGCTTATTTATTTGTTATATGTTATGCTGAAAACACAAGTCAATAAGGCGGTACAAATTACAATATGCATTTGATGTACGTATTGTATTTCATTTAAAAAATTACATTTATAGTTCTAAATACGTTTAGTGATCTTGTCTGAATACAAAGCTGCAGTTCTTAAGGTTGAGTATTTTTTTTTTTAAAAGTAATTATGTATATGTTAAAAAAAGATGAATTTTCTTTGTCGTTTCACTATTATATATACATTAAACCGGAATACAGGACTCCAGTTCATACCAATGCTTTTTTTATCTGATGAAAACCGGAAATTTGAAACAAACGACTCAAATACATAATTCGATCAAACTTATGTAAGAAGGGTGACTCATTTTCAAAATTGTATAATTGATTATTCATTATGAATACTTTGATGCAATTACTATAAATGATTCGAACATGTAGCTTGTCAACATCTTAGGTTTGAGATTATGATTCACATATAGAACATGTAGAATAGATGACACGGAAAATATAATATGAGAAGAAAAACTTACACGAATGTGAAAGCATATATGAGGAAATTTAAGTGGATAGCACTGAAAAAATAAATAATACACACTATAAATAAAAGGGGCTATAGCGGCAAGAATGTCGCTGCCAATGCCGCCAATGGTATTAGCGACGTATTGTGGACAATAGATATTATTTAGAAGAAAATGAAATAATGACATGTAACAATATAGAACTCATTGTTAGTAACAAAACTTTGAGTTATGTAACCGAGTATTTTTAATTTTATTATATATAAAATTCGGTCTTTGTGTTTAAGATTTCCATATGATTTATAAAACTGCTTCATTAAACAACAAGAAAAAAGGTTTTACAAGGTATTATAAATTTATAATGACGACTTTGTGTATATTGGAATGATGAGAAACAAGGCTATTTTTGAAAGAGAGAACAATTGTGATGTCTAAACTTTTGGAAGATATCAAGTACTATCATTTTGGGTTACTTTGGATTAGATAGGTCAACGTTTAAATTTTCACATTTTAATTTATTTGTATGTGTTTTAGGCCGTAGCATCTTATTAGTTTGTCGATTTTAATTAAGTTGCAGTTCAGAAAAGAAAAGAAAAGAAAAGAAAAAAGAAATAGAACTGGGTTGTTCAACAGGGCTCAGTTTCCTGTGTTAGGGGTGTCACACCCAATCTACAGCGGAATGCCAAGATACAATTGATTGCACAATTGCTCGCAATACACTATTAATAATAATGACAATAACTAATAAATTTATTTCATAAATCGAAGTACACCTACAAAACCAACAAATGGCCTCGAGAGCATGATCGGTTTCATGGACCGATTGATGACAAGGTTGCTTTGGCAATGGCTTGGATACACGTAACAGGCCACAACAACGCATAATCGGAAACCAGTTTTGGTGAGCAGTTCATGCTGCTTTTTAATAACATTTTAGTGTAGTCGGTTGTAACAATCATCAAATTTGGTCAAAGTGGAGGGATTTGACACCCAAGGTTATGAAATTCAATCAATTGTATATAGCTTCAAGTGCAGAGCTGCCTGGAGCTTAAGCATTTTCAGAGGCGCATAATTCGTAATGAAACCAAGTTATGTACAACAGTTCTAATTACATCGCCTTTTAACTCTCAAAACTTTCCAATAAAGTTTTTTTTTTCCATCTCCTTAAATTTTTTTTAAATAATATAAATAAATGTAATGGTAGAGAATGAAGTATACATAGGTTAAGTGATAATGAAGGAAAGTAAATGAGATAACGTTGATGTGACGAATGATCCATAATGATAGAGAGTGACCTATATAACACATAGCCTACCTAAGAATATTGTCATACATAAAAAGTGGCATACGTCAGTGTAACATTAAATGCGTTATATTTTATTATGTTTTACGATATTGTAAAATGATCGAAAGGAATCGTTCCTAACAACCAACAACTAGGAATCGTTTCTAACAACTAATAACTCGGAACTTGTACTTTCCAATGTGATATAGTGGTAAGAAGCTTGAGATTTTTAATAGAGACTCAAGTTCAAACCTTACTAACAACACTTTGTAGGGGGCATGAGTGACTCAATGAATGAAGACTGAGATATTTGTGATCTCTTGTTTGAACCTGAGAGCATCTGAGTTTTACCACTAGTGGGCCTTCGAGTGGGTGGGCTTTCCCCGAAACTGGAGATAACTTGAAGGCGCTTAAGGGCATCGTACGGCTGGATTGGGGCAGCTGGCGGTGACCTTTTGCCATTGAGTCACCCCGTACGAAGCACCTCAATTATGTTTGTTGACCGTTTAAAAAAAACAACTCGGAACTTAAATAAAAAAGATTTACGTCAAAAAAGTTTTATTTCTATTTCCTCTGATAAATGATCAATAAGAAAAAGAAAAGTTTATAAACTGGGAGTTCTTATCTAAAATGTTAAAAGAGTCATTACGAACTTATCAATGATAGTTATCATTTGTGGATATTGGCATATAAATATGGTGCTTATCCTCATCAAATTGATGTGAGTTCGAGTTTCACAAGGTAAACAATTAATAGATAAGACTTTAAAGTAACTTTTAAGAGATGTGTGTTTGTTGTTATACTTATCATTTATTTCTTCTCCAAACATTTATGCCACTGATATATATATATATATATATTTCTTATTTATTAGATGGAATTGTTATTGATCAGTTTAACTATGTTAAGTGTTTGAACACGAATAATCAGAAAAGAGGGAGCAGCCAAGCACAAAGAGTTTGCGATGCTTTTTATTAAAATAGGGTATTCATTAAGCTTTTGCCTTTTCTCCTTTTAGTCGACAGCTAAGTACGTAGCTAAACCATCCTTATTTTGTGTTCTAACATAAATGAATACTAATAACTTATTGGTAAACTACGACGATAATCGAAATTCTGTAATTTATGTTGTCGATGTTCGGTGTATGCCATTTCAAAAGAGACAAGAATATCATCATATCATCGGCTGGCTTCTTCGGTTTCATACTTATTGAATCATCATTTTATTATTAAATTCTTGATGAACCAGTCTATTTTTAACTTATTAATATTCAGAAATGAACCAAGCTTTTTTTGACAACTGTTACATTTATCACAAATACCTCATGACTAGCTAATAATTGAATAATACACGAAAGAGGTTGGCGACAAAACAAAGAGTATGGATGTTTCTTTATTGATTTTACTTGCACCATTAGCTTTAAATATTAAAATAAATTTAATTTCTGAGTCTATACTTTAAATAATAATATTTTTTGACAACGAAGAGAGATTTCTGTAGTGGTTTGTCTTGTTGCATATTTACTATTTGTTCTCTTGAAGTTTAAAATTCCAATGTATTTATTATTATTTTGAGGTTCTAAATTATTTGGCATATATCGATAGTTTATTCAATGGTAAAACGTATACTCTATTTCTTTAGACCATCTGTAGTCATAAAACTCCACTATCAGGGATTATACGTCACGTGACGCCCAGTCAGAGTTATGGTTTTGTACAAAAACAGGCTGTAGTCATAACTCTCCACTACCAGGGGTTATGCACCACGTGGCGCCCAGTCATTATTAATTTTATTTGTTTTTTTAAATACTAAATCATTTAAATAAATTAACATAAAATTAAAAATTACATTAAACTTCCAAATAAAAAATACATTAAACTAAATTAAAAAAAAATACATCAAATTAAAATAAAAAAACATAAATAATACTAATAAAACTAAAACTCATTTATATTTTTCTAAAATTTTCGCTCGTCGATTGGCTACCCGAACCCGCAAAAATGTTTGTCATCGGGTTGGGTCTCCGGGGCGGGTTGGGAACCCGAACCCGCAAAAATGTTTGTCATCGGGTTTTGGAAACCGGGCACCGCATTTGGCATAGAGCTTTGTAGAAGTGCAATGTACGCGGCCATTTGCGGGTCATACATTTGCGGGACGGGTACGGTTGGCGTCGGGGCGGTAGATTGGTTCGGTTGTGGATTTTGGTTGCTTTGACGGGCATATTGGCCGAAACCGAGAATATTTTGGTTGTTTTTTGGAAACATTTTGGTAGAAATATTTGTGTAAAAGATATAAATTGGTATAGAAGTGGAAGGAGTGTGTTAAAAAAATGAGTTTGGTTTGTTTATATAGTATAAATATAATTAATATAATTTTTTTTTAAATTTCCAACGGCTCCAACCCACCCCAACGGCTATTTTTTTTTGATATGTGTGCCACCATGCGCGTTTTGTATAAAACGCAGCTCAAAATCAAGTTCACATAACGCAGGGGGGGGGGGGGGCGGTGTACCCCCGCGTTTTCAACATAACGTGGCCAACAACGTGACCACTACACCCGGTCTTATAGATTAATAATTACACTTGAGTTAATATAAGTGTCTAAATATTAGCGAATATTAAATGTTCCAGTTGCTTCAAATAGTACATTTATTACTCCAATTCTTGGTCGGTCACTAATTCTGCAACTGCTATAATTTCTGTTGGTCTTTAGTCTTCTACTTAATATTTTTACAAATGTTCAGTTTTCTAGTGGTGTATCAAGATAATAATGGTGTAACAAGATAATAACTTGTTAGTATTTATTTTGATGCTAGCAAGAGTAATTAGTTATAACCTAGAATAAAAAATTGTGCACTTAAGCATAATTAACCAAATACTGTCTATTATATGCATCAAGTTGTCAAAAGGAAACCAAAACCCTAAAAGCTTACGACTTTAATTATTTTTTCCTTGAATAATCACTACCAACCCTAATTGTCAAACCTACTATAAATATGGGGTCGTCACAAATTATTTTTCCACAAACAAACTAGAGACTAAAAGAGAGAAGACTTGCAAATAAAGGCAAAGAATTGAAACTGAAGAAAGATGGGAAGAGCACCTTGTTGTGACAAAGCAAATGTGAAGAAGGGACCATGGTCTCCAGAAGAAGATGCTAAACTCAAAGATTACATCGAAAAATACGGTACTGGCGGTAACTGGATAGCACTTCCTCAAAAGATCGGTATGCAAGTTCTTTCGTTGACCATAATAGCTGCCCGTTTTGACACGCTTATTTAGGATTTATAACCTAACAATTGTTGATTGTATGAAGGTATCAAGAGATGCGGAAAAAGTTGCAGACTCAGGTGGTTGAATTACCTAAGACCTGATATAAAACACGGAGGATTCTCCGAAGAAGAAGACAACATCATCTGCAACCTATATATTAGTATTGGTAGCAGGTAATATTATCACATGCTTGTTTGTCCTTTGCAATTGTCTATGATGCTTTTGTTCATAGAATTTAGCCTATGTTAGAACGTGCTCAAATTTCTTGTTGATTTATGCATCACCCGACCGTTTGGTTACGATATCATGTATATATCTATATAGACTAAATTATGTCTATTGTCTATAAAATCAAATAGGTGGTCTATAATTGCCGCTCAACTTCCCGGAAGAACTGATAATGACATCAAGAATTATTGGAACACAAGATTGAAGAAGAAATTGCTAGGAAGGCGCAAACAAACTCAAGCTAGTCGGTTAACCGGCTCAATGGAGGAAATCAAGGATGGGAATGGAATGGAAACCCTAAGTAATTCTGCTATTGAAAGACTCCAACTTCACATGCAACTTCAAAACCTTCAAAACCCCAATATCTCTCACTCTACTAATATGCCCATGTGGCCTTGCAAGTTGAATCCAACCCAAGAAAAGTTTATGCAAAGTTTGCAACTTCTAAATGAATCATCAAACCCTCTAATAATGCAACATGTTTTAAATGATGGACCTCAAAAAGTTAATATTTTTGGACCATCTAGTAACCACATTCCACAAGTGTATTCTCCACCGAGTAATATGTTGGTCAATCAAATGGATGATTCCATCAATGGATCCGGATACGTTGGGTCATCAACATATGTAACCGGTCCAGATTGCGTAAAAGCGACCAGCATGGAATTCCCACAGTATTTGGCATTTAAGGCTGAAATCGATGAATTTTTGAGCAACAAAAGAGCGAATTCCATATTAGTGGATCAGGCACAGGTAAATGATTTTGGGTTTTTCAATGACATGGACGGCAACAAGGACATGATGACTTGGTGGTGTAATGAGTTTGAATCGAATTCGGTTTCTTCAAACTCATGGGATTCAAATAGTGTGATTCATCAACAACAACTAGATATTAAGTACTAGAATTAATACTAGAAGGTCTTGGCTAATGTTTATTTATATTTTTATCATCATGATAAAGCGGAGGCTACTGAGGTAATGATATGTAAATATATGTAATAATGGTGTGTTTCTTGCTATACATAACGAAAAATGTTCTCCTTTGTAATTGTTTTACATACATATTTCTCTATTTGGACTTCATTTCTAAATCTTTGATAGTCAGTTTGTGAATTGTCTCACTAATAATGTTACATATTTTCTTCATACACGTGCAGCGTTTTCATGAAGTACACTTTTTAACTCTTTAGTGTTATGTTAACCATCTCGAGTTATAACATTAGTCATACTCCTCACCCAGTCTGAGCCGTTTAGAGGTGTGCAAGGTTCGGTTTGTGTCAATTTTGGGTTAAAACCGAACCATTTCGGTTTTTGAGTTTTTGAAAACCGTCCGGTTTCGATTTTTTAAGTTTGGGTTCATTTCGGTTTTGGTTTTCCAAATTAACCATTTGTACTTGAAACTTCTGGGCCTAAGAACAAAGTTGGTTAAAAATAATAAATATTGGCCTAAATAGTAACTTTGTTAATTAATAATTTATTCATTATTATATATTTGAGTTGAAATATTTGAGTTTGGGTATTTATTAAATCCTTATATATTTCTTAAAACTCAAAATAAAAAAATGTAAATTTATAAATTCATTTCGGTTTATTTGATTTAGTTTCTCGGTTTCATTGCATGAACTTCAAAAAAGAAGATAACCAGATAAAAGACGAGCTGCAGAATTTGATGATCGTATATTTTGTACCCATCTTTTTTGGGCTGTTTTAAAGTACAAAGGAAATCCTGTAAAAGGTGTAATGTTGGAGAATTTACCTCTTTCTAAACACGTTCCTTTTAACCTGCTAGTCAATTAGCTGTCTTAAGTACAACTGAAAATAATGCTGTTTGAAGTAGGAAGGCTGAATTCATTATAGGAAATATTATTATTGGATTAGATATGAAGAGAAAAAAGGACGTTTTTCTGATTAATTTGAATTGTAATACTAGACTTTACTTTATACAGATTGAGAGCCCACTAATCAAACCTGAAACTTAGGTTAGAATGTTTGGAAGTTTGACTAGGATTGTCACTTTTAATTGAAACTCGAACTGAGAAAACCGTACCCAAAAGACTTGAACCTGAGAAAAGACATAATCCAAACCGAAGAAATTTAGGTTGGATCTTGGGTTTGATTTCTGAGTTTTGGGTCAACTTGAAAAATCCGAATAAACTTTCAGTTTTAAAACCAAATATATTTTTAAGCCTTAGCTGCTAAGGTTATTAGAATTTGGCCCATATTTGTTGTTCCCATTCCACATATTCTGGATCAACTATTTATTGTTTATTTATGATCAAACACCCTAATCACAAAACATATTGAAAGCGATATTATTGTTGTTCTTTTTTATTATTTTTTTAATATTTGGACTTTGGTAAATTTTACACTTTTTGGGATTGTTTTATCGGGTTGGGTTGGCTTATCATCTCGTTATTTATGTCAAAAGTGAAGAAGAATATACTGTTTAAATTACAGTATAAAGAAGAATATGTTGTTTAAATTATAGTATTGTAGTTTTTTTATTTTTTTAGGATCGATACTTGAAACTCGATTAACCCAACCCGAATTACCTGATCCTGAAATGATCGTGAGATATTTGTGTTGGGTTTCGGGTCTAGATTAAAAACTTTGAAACCTGAGAAACCATGTCCGTACTATTATGATTACGAATTATACGATTATTATCAAGATCTAGTCACTTGATATGATCAGATGATTATGATTGCTTGAATACAATTAGGCTAGTGAGTGGGAGGAGATTTTGGCAGAACAACGAGATGAAATAGATAATAATAATAACTGCTTACATTAAAGATAAATTACAGAATATATAAAAGATGAAGCCATTCGTTATACAGATCATAGTGAATGGACTTCATTCGTCATCATTTTCTAATCTATACATTAAGACAGACAAATGTACCATTCGTTGTCCTCATTCGTTAAACATCCTTAACAAATGGACTTAACAAACTACGCATGAGCTCATTTGTGATTATCTACTCTAACGAATGGCTCATGTTACATAACGAATGTACCTTAGCACATTTACCAATATGCCCTTATATAGAAGATATACATTATACACCAAGACCGAGATGACAAAACGTGTACTAACAAACTCCCCTTCGTCCCGAGCTCTTTGTCTTGATCATTTAAAGCGCTTGGTCTTCCAATCGGCACAACTATAAATCCCGAACGCATGGCACACACGCTGAAACTGCATAGCAAGATCATAGTCTTTCATCTCAGCCCACCTGATCTAATTGTTAAATAGCACATCGTTATCAGATTCAGATAAGTTAACCAACCACATTTGGTTGATTACACGTATAAACTCCGTCTTCAGCCCCGATCCAAACACGATCACGGTTTCACCGATACGATTATCGTAATACCACCGATTAAGTTTCTTGTAAATACTTTGGGGAAAAGTCTTAACAGGAACTCACTTCAATGTACGCGATAATTTTACCTTAAGCACAAGCTTCCTCCAGCCAGTTCCGAGTCAATCTCGTCAATGTACTTCCGAGTCGGGACCCGAGGCTTGAGAAATTATAAATCCATGACGTACCTCATATAACAAATGCCTAGAGAACCAATCCACCATCTCGCTTCCACCACGATTCACGAATGGTCTGTTGGCCAGTGTACGCACGTCCCACCTTGGCAAAGTAAGAACATCGGCAATATGTGGAAAATATTGAATGCCGTGTTCCCACTTGATAATACAAACCTTCAACTCAGAATCATATAGCCATGAGACTATATCACCCTTCACCGTCTTTGAAGCTTTATACGTTGTCGTCTAATGAGCAGTGGAACGAGCTTTCATCTGCTTGTCATTTTCTTGCTCATCATATCTTATAACATCAATAAGCTTAGACAAACGAGCTTTATTGTGTTCGAACATCCCCTCAAATACATTAACACAAGAATCCTTCGATCCAAATCCAATTTCACTTACTTTAGCTTTCTTTTTATTCTTACTCAGACGTTATTCAGCCGCTTTAACATGTTCAGTAGTGAAGAATGGAACTCCTTCATCTGTATTCGAACGAGCATACAGATTAGGGTATTCCTCAGCTGTCACATCTTCAACCTCCACCTCCTCATAACCAAACGACGTATTCCCAGACGGAATACTCGTATCAAAACGAACTTCCTCATCGTCCACAACCTCCACATCCTCTTCTTTCTCCAACTTATCTATCTCTTCATCATTCAACCCCAACAACAAAGCCATTTGTTCTTACGATAACGGCCAATCAACAAACTCGTCTTCCTCGATTTCATCCGTGCTCACCATACTCATCACTACACCATTCTGGTTATCTATAAATAATATCATGTTAGCCTTCATAGACTCTATCGGCTGTACATTAGTAGTATTAGTATAAACTAATAACTCTTTGTCCAATCCTTCAAATCCTGCACTACTACCAGAAGCACCAACAGTTGGTTAATGCTCACCACCACTCGCACCTGCCTCGGGGTCTTTGTCATCATCATTCCTCTTCAGTTCCTTTAACATATCTTCTTTGCATGTCAACTGAAGTAACTAATGCACTCACGTCAGGTTTTCACATCGAACATACAAGATGTGGCTAACTATCTTTCGATGATACAAACGTATCTGCTCTTGGAATTGATGATCAGCAGCCATCCGGTTCTCCTGTAAATGTACCAAATTCTACGACTGAAACATTTGTTGTTGAAGTGGCATGTTGTGAAAGGACGGGGAAGCCAACTGCATGGGACCTGCTGGATGATTGAATGACATAAATGAATAGTCCAGTGGTTGCATAGACATCAGTGTAGGACTTGTAGCAGAAGCGGCTTATTGAGGATTCAGCATCGGTGATAATATGACCCGTGTAATCGATACGAAACTTGGATCTGATGATACTATTGTCGATAAAGTAATCACCGGGGTACTAACAGGAGTAGTAGCCACCGGTGTTTTCTGCGGTGATACATTAGCAATAGATCTCGGTACAAAGTCACCAACCTCCACACCTGAACCCCTCCGGGTTCTAGTCTTTGCAGGCTTGTCAGAAACTTTTTCCTTGCCTTACGTTTACATGAAGCAGCTTTTGCACGAGCAGCCTCACCACCATCACCACCATTACCACCATCTCCACCTTCACCACCATCGTTCCCACCTGCTCCTCCTTCACGTTAAGAATCCAAGTCATCATGGATCCAACGACCATCAGATGGACATACATAATCAGATCGAGCAATATGACCTATCAATCTCTTAAAACATTGGCCTTTTCTCCGAAGTTTGACCATGATATGTTCTCAAACGTTTCATCTTTTCTTCAATCATGTGTTCCAACACCATAACATCATCCATCAACTCCAGATCTGTCACCAAATTCGACTCCAGGTGATCAATAATCAATTGCAAGAACCTCGGGTACATGAGGAACTTGTTCTTCATGTTATGTGCGGTGCAGTTCTCCTTGAGATGATAGAAGACAAGCTTGGAGAGGTTAAATGGCTTGTTCAGCACCAAAGCCATAACTGTGAATTGAAGCATAATCCGGCACTCGTTGAAAACTCCTTTTCTACCACCGAGACAATGTATAAGTACATGCAGTAAGTACTTATAATGCTCGCATAAATAAGCTTTGTTGTACTGCGACTTCTCGAGTTCACCCTTGTACTTCAAACGCCTGAACAATCCTTTGATAATCTCCTTATTAAATTCACAACGGTCATCTACAGTATCAGAAAACTGTAGCACCTTGCGTATAACCTCGACATCAATAATTATCTTCTTATTCTAAAAGTTTAATTTCTTGTCTTTTATATTTTCTAAATCTATTCAATAAAAAACTATGAAACTTATTAGGGTAATTGAATGTTAGCTCTAGGTTGAAAACTAGATACTGCGTACACATATTAATATCCGGTAGTTTTCCACTTCTATACTATACATACGATAGGTGTGCTTGTCTGTTTACGTGGTTAGTTTAGTGCCAGATGGTCTTATACCGTTTAAAAATAGTATGTGCATGCTAAGGCAATAAACAACCCGAACGAACACGAACAAGGCCTTGTTCATGTTCGTTTGTTAAGGAAATAATGTGTTCACAAACACTTACCCAACAAGATTTTATGTACAGGTTCGTTCATTAAGAAAATGAATGTGTTAACGAATGGTTCAAGAACACAAACGAATAAAAATAAAATCGGCGGAGCCTAGAGATTAAGTGCGATGTATGTATTCATTTATGTGAATAATGAAACTTGTATACAGATCGAACAGACACAAACAAGGGCATTCTTGTGTTTGTAAATATAACTTTAAACAAACACTAACACTTAATCTAACAAATATTTATGTTCATTTTCGTGTATTTCAAAAATAAATATTTATGTTCATTTTTATTCGTTTGTTTAAAATCTCAACGAACATAACTGGACAAAGATAAACTAACAGAAATGAACATATATGAACAAATGTAAATGAACACAAACAAACATAAATGATAAAACTTAAATGAACACAATTAACAAACATAAAACCTTCAAGTACATGACTCATCAAGAAAATATTTTATTATTTTCTGTTAATACATAAACGAAAATAAATAGACAAACATAAACGAACGTTCTTGAACATAAATGAACGAACGAAGAATGCATTCATGTTCGTTTATTTATTAAAAATAACACAAATATTTTGTTCATGTTCGTTCGTTTATTAAATAAACAAATTTCTCGTCGAACGATTCATGAACAGTTCACCAAACATTTGGTTCGTTTACATGCCTAGATTGCATGATTTATAAGTATATGGTTGAACTTAATTTCAATTAAAGAGATTGTAAAATTTTGATGCCAGATCTGTGATGCTTTTTGGAGGCCATTGATGGTCGATTAATTTGTATATATTGATCGATTCGAAAGGTCAATCAAAAACATTTATAAAATACCTTACTTGCTAGGGCAAGTAAGGTGTCGAATCCACAGGGAATCAGTAGAAAGTGCTAATCAAGTTTAATGCATTTTAATAATTAATTATGCTAGGTGGACAGACGATGTCAAGCAGATTAAATATTGATTTGGTTATAAAACAATTAGAGAAAAATAACCAACTCCAGGTTTCAGGTTGTGAAGTAGACTAGACCAATTTATTATACCTATTTGGAAAACTAGTTTGATTACATCTATTATCAAAAGACTAGATATTTAACCTTGTTGATTGTCAGAACTTAATCCGAACAATTGGCTTGGCTGAATAATAACCTAATTGTATACCATTTTTTAATGTTTGGTAAATGCAATCAATTCAGTAGTTAAAGATAAATGGGTCAATGAATCTAAGAACCTAATCCTAAAAGTTGATGACTACAAATCAATTAACTGATAAAACTTCAAAGCATTCAATTATGAAAAACTATTTAATTGCATAAACAAACATTAAATCTTAACTAACAAAATGATTAGTGAAATCCAAATCCAATATAGAAGTTTAAAACACCAAAAGTCTACCTACAAACACAAACCTATTCCCAAAGATGGTTACAAGGGATTTAGCCACTCATGATCATCGTGAAATCTTCGATGGTTGATGTATCTGAAAAATTTACGAATGAATAAGCTCAGGGAGTGATTGAAACCTTCAAAATTGACTATGGAATGTTGAAAAACGGCTGGTGAAGTCTCCTTTTGCAACCCTAAATTTGCATTTATATATGGAGGCAAAATCCTAAATCCGTGTCTTTTTACGAACTGGTCGAAATTTGCACTCATAGGACCACAACTTGCGGACTCCTTTTCCAAATCTACCCGATCTGCACTCATACTTGCGGCCTTTCTCATTAGACATGACCAAAAATTGCGGCCCTGACAACACACTTGGCGACTTGTATGGTCTTCTTCATTTTTCTCCATATCTTGACTATCAACCTAGATCATCTTCGTTTTAACTTTCAAGTATCATCCAAATGACCTCTATTAAGCTCCATTTAGCTCATTAAGCACCATCACACCTGCAATCATAAAAAGATCTCAAAGTAATCGTGTTTGATATATATAAAAAGCTAAAACACACGATATTAGACATTAAAAACACATTCTTTTACCCACACATTATATATTCTAGTTCGTTAATTGTATTTATTTAGTTATTTATTTCATAAGCATTGATACTTCATATGTGATTGTTATATTTCAGGCTGCAGGTAATTAATGCAGCTATTTGGACATGAATGAGAAAGAGATGAAGCCGTGGGATGTCCAACACACGAAACGGAACAAGAAAATAAAGAACACTAGTGAGGAGACGCGTCACGCTATGTGACGAGGTGGAATGCAGTCCATTGTTCTACGCGATCGACCTTAATTATTCAATGTTGACTTTTTGGTCCATTGTGATGGGTGACGGACCTGTGAAGAACCCTTCGTGATACGCGATGGGTGCCAAAGATGGGTGTAACACCCCGAAAATGGGTCAAATGTTGCCTTTAAATACTAGCTAAAGTATAGGGGCTATTCATGTTCAAAATGAAACAAAAACATGTAAATTATAAAATTGGATTAAAACACACACACACACACGTGTTGTGTGTCTCGATCATCAGGGAGAAGAACAAGAAGGGAAAAACCGTTGTTCCTCAAGTTCCCAAAATTGAAAGGGCAATTATCAATAAAACCCTTGCATGTGGGTAAAATTGTTATCATCTCAACTTGGTGATCATAAGATATGTCTTGAAATCATATTTGATAATAGTAGGGAAAGATGATGATGTGTAGTAAAACACACTTACTTTCCTTATGATTTTATCATGGTTTTTATGCTTATTTGTTTATTTTATGAAAGTATTGGGGGCTAAGTGCAATAATTTACAAAGTTTAAATGTTAATTGTAGGTTTATGAAAGATGGTGAAAAAGAGTCAATTTGGAAGATTCTAGAGGACTTGTTGGTCAAGTTTTAAAGCTACAACTCAAGGCCCAACCCAAGCCCACAAGTTAGAAGCCTTGTATAATATTATATGAAGATAATTAATTGAGAAATCAGCCATTATTCAACCAACAAACCCGAAATAAAGATAAAAAAACCCAAAACCCTAGTTTCTTCTACTGTTCCTATCGGAACAACTGTAACAGCAAGAAAAAAGAGAAAAAAAGGGTGGCTGAGGTGGTTGTGGCGGCTGGAGAGGAAGAAGAACATCAAGGGGCATCTTGTGCAGCTGCTAGGCATCTTATACATCATAAATCTCAGCCATAAACCCTAAGTAATCATCTTAAACTTTGTTTATTGTTCAAGAACCCTAACTTTGTTGAATTAGTCTTTTGCTTTGGATTGTTTTGCAAGTGATTGATAGTTTGACTTGTGATTGATTGTGTTTGAATCTTGAATGAATTTGATCATGTTTAAATTGATGTTTGTGATGTTTTTCTTAAGTATACATGGCTGTCCAAAATCTATGAGTAGCTAAACTTGCTTGTTCTGCCTAGGATAGATGATTGTTGAGTAGTTTAGACTTGTATAATGGATTGTTAATGTTCAAGACTTGAATTATTGATGTAAAGTTTAACTAAACCATAAATTAGATTGTGTGTGATGGCTGTGTTTTATGTTTTATTACTTATTTGTATGGGCTTTTAGTTTAATGTTTTTATTCAGTGGACGTGGTTATTGGCAAGAACTTATTGAATCCATCGTTTGGGCTCATAATAAATTAAAAGTTGCTCCTGCTACCCAGCCGAGAGCCTTAAGCATTGTACAAGGACGTGCAACCACGGAAAACACGACTTATTTGAATAACCCGGTGACCTACCAATTGTAGAAGTAGGATTTTTGGCAAGCAATAAGCACTTAAATAATACAATTCAAGTGTACCATCTTCTTTCTCATTTCGAGGAAAAGGTGCGGAAGGAAAAGGAAACAACGGAGGGATCCGAATCGGACCTAAATCCTCTTGCATTAGTTAATTGAATTAGTTTTGATTAATTGATTGCTTGTTAGACTCTTGACTTGGTGTTAGGGTTTATTTGCGGGGTGTACAACCGTAGGGATAAGTGGGTAATATAAATCATCTAAAATCTGTTAAAATACACCTTCTTTGAGACCTAGAGGTGATAAGAAGTGATATTGTCTCGTTGCTTTTACTTGTTAAAATTAAGACCGCGCGAGAGCGGGTTTTTGTCTTATCGAGTTTGAGTATTTATGTGCAATTAGTTGGTTTAATTTGGGTTAAGTTAAATTGTTCCTCTATCCTTGGTGACATAGTATTTTCTCCATTAGGATAGTGTGTCGATGAGACCGAGAGGAGAGTCGTCATTTGAACACGTTAATAATTGTTTTTCCGGTTTATTCTTTAAAATCAACTAAGATAAGTTAGAGATTGTTAGAGAGACTGAGAGGTAATTTGACTTTCTTAAACAAGTTTTAGTTGTGTCATCTTTTATAACCGGTGTCATGAATATTTTCAATCCGTTGTCTTGTTATTTCTGTCAACATGATTCATTCCTAGGTAGACGTCTTTATACATTGAATTTAAACCAAAGTTTTCTAAAAGTGTTTTGTTAAAAGTTTTCATTTAATTAAGTTAAGTAGTTAAATTAAATCTAAAAATAAATCAATTAAATATTTTGGTGAGTCTTGGTTAGAGTTTAGTGATTATAAACGTTTTCACGTGTCTTCGAGTTCGATATCCGGACTTTCCTCATCTGTGCTATACGCGACCGGTACACTTGCCGTTTGTGTGAACTAGGATAGATTGTTTGGTTTTTAAAGCTTAGTTGTGACTTGTGTTTTATTTATATATATATATATATTTTTTCGCACATCAAGTTTTTGGCGCTGTTGCCGGGGACACGGTTTGAGGCGTATTAAGAACGACTCGAGTTAAGACTTGCCTTGTTTACTACTTGTTTTTCTTATTTGTTTTGTTTGTTAGTTTAAAATAGTTTAGCTAATTATAGTTTCTTTTATTTAATAGTTGTATGCGACGTACTCGATCTCTAGGACCACCAGAAGTTGAAGGATTAGCCGAACCAGAGAGAGAGCTTCGTGAGAGACGTCGTATAAACCCGTCTTCCAGTGCATCTACATCCGTCGGTAATACATTCTCTTCTCCTACTTTTTCTGAACCCGTCATTAGGGATAGGATTATGGGCGACGCGAATCCACCACCGAGGAGGACAGTTGCAGACCGGGCCCGTCCGGTCGATGCTGGCGCGAGATCCAGCATTGCTCCACCAGCTATAGGAGTTCAAACGACTTGGCAGATTCCATCTAATGTTCTGAACACGATTGCTCATTCTGCTCAATTTCACGGGTTACTCCATGAGAACCCACATGCTCATATCACTTGCATCACACGAATCTGCGGCACGTTTCATCTTGCCGGCGTATCCTAAGACGCCATCAAACCCCTAATCTTTCCTTTTTCGCTCGTTGATCATGCGAGTCTGTGGCTTGAGTCCTTTCCACAGGGATCCATTGCTACTTGGGCTGCCATGCAGACCCAATTTCTTGAAAAATACGATCCTCCGGCTAAGGCCGCTCGTTTGCGTAACCAAATTCATTCTTTCCAGATGGAGGACACCGAGAGCTTCTACGAGGCGTGGGAAAGGTTCAAAAATCTACTTGCATTATGTCCAAACCACGGCCTACAAGACTGGGCAGTTGTTGAGAAGTTCTACAACGGAGTGACGTACGCAACTCAGAGTATGCTCGACACAGCTGCAGGAGGTAACCTACTGACAACGAAGGATACGGATGAGTGCATTTCCTTGTTTAACGGTTTAGCCATGAGTGGATACCAGCGACCACCAGTTAAGAGTACCAAAACCATCGATTCCCTATCACGCGACATGCATTCGGTCGATACGAGCACCGCACTTGCGGCACAAGTTGAAGCGTTAGCAAAGATCGTGAAGGACCTGCAGGTGAAAAGTAAGTTATGCGAGATATGTAGAGGGGGACATGATACTGTTCAGTGCTCCGTAGGTTTCCAGGAGGAGGCAGTCGACTTCGTTAATAATCCAACCCGAAATCAACATTCTTTCAATTCTTATAATTCGGGGTGGAGAGGTAACCAAAATTCCAACTGGAGGAACGAAAATCAGTCCGGCTTCCAGCAACGTCAGAGCCTATTCCAGGATTCCGGTGAGGGACCGAGTAGTGGAGAGAAGAAGCCCATGTTAGAGGAGATGATGGCACAGCAGACACAGATGCTGTCACAACTCAAGACTCGAGAGGACTCCCGTCACAAAGAAACTCAAGAGAAATTCCGGGAGCACGTAGCGAGCCCGTGATTCAAAAGGCGACGAGAGGAGTCGTTAGCGAGCCTGCGGTAGATGTAGAGGAGCAGGTAGACGAGGAGATTCAGTTGGAATCTCCACCGGCCAAGGTGCATCAGAGGCACAGCCCCGGAAGTTAAGCACAGGCCGAGAACCAACCATTACCCAGCACACCACCGAGAGTCTAGAAACCTAGACTCCCATTTCCCAGGAGAGTCCGTAGGGATAGAGACGAGGAGCAGAACTCCAAATTTCTTAATCTTCTGAAGCAACTTCATCTTAATATTCCTTTCCTTGAGGCACTTACGCAAAGGCCCAAATACGCAAAGTTTCTTAAGGATATTCTTTCAAACAAAGAGAAGTTAGCCGAAGTCTCTTCCATTCCTCTGAGTGCTGGTTGCTCTGCAGTCTTGCAGAGAAAGTTACCAGTCCGATCCTGGGAGTTTCACAATTCCCTGCATCTTGAGTGATAATACGGTCGTCCATGCGCTGGCAGATCTTGGTGCCAGTATTAATCTCATGCCGTATTCCGTGTATCACAAGTTGGGAATAGGCGAACCGAGGCCTACCCGTATGAGTATTTAGCTTCCTGATCGTTCTGTGAAATACCCCCGAGGGGTGGTCGAGAACATGCTTGTTCGTGTCGACAAGTTCATCTTCCCGGTAGACTTTGTCATCCTGGACATGAACGATGACGATAGTGTCCCACTCATCTTGGGCCGGCCATTCCTTGCCACTGCACAGGCATTGATCGATGTCTGCGAGGGTAAATTAATCTTAAGAGTTGGGGATGAGAACGTCACCTTTGACGTTCGACAGTCACTGAAACACCCCAAGTCTGCTGATGACTCCTTATACTTCATTGATACCATCATGGAGCATGTCGGAGAGTTTTTCATCGAAATTTGTGGAGGATCTGCCTCCGACACCCAGATTCTTGATAGTGAGATTTCGGAGATTGAAATGGTTGCCGTAACCAATCAGTCCTTAAATGACGACACCGAGTCGCATACCCCTGAATCTGGCGTGTCTGCTGAGATCGTACGAGACGATCCGATGGACCGACCTTCAGTCGAGAGTCTTCCTCTTTCCTTAGAGCTTAAGGATTTACCTTCCCACCTTGAGTATGCTTTTTTAGATGAAGAAAGGAAGCTTCCGGTTATCATTGCATCTGCGTTGACTGAGGTCGAGAAGGAGAAGTTGTTGAGGGTGCTACGAGAGCACAAGGAGGCTATTGCTTGGAAGATTATCGACATCAAGGGTATCAACCCTTCGTTCTGCACTCATAAAATCCTCATGGAGGAAAATTTCAAAACTGTCGTCCAGCCGCAACGGCGGCTCAATCCGAAAATGCAAGAGGTCGTAAAGAAGGAGATCATTAAACTCCTTGATGCGGGGATCATTTTCCCCATTTCTGATAGTGCTTGGGTGAGTCCAGTCCAAGTGGTTCCTAAAATGGGTGGCATGACTGTCGTCATCAACGAGAGTAACGAGCTTATTCCCACGAGGACTGTGACAGGATGGCGAGTCTGCATCGACTATCGCCGACTGAATGATGCCACCAGGAAAAACCACTTTCCTCTCCCATTCATTGATCAGATGTTAGAGCGTTTAGCAGGTCAGCAGTACTACTGCTTCCTAGATGGTTTCTCCGGGTACTTCCAGGTTCCGATAGCTCCCGACGACGAGGAGAAAACCACTTTCACCTGCCCTTACGGAACGTTTGCTTACAAACGTATGCCGTTCGGACTTTGTAACGCTCCGGCCACATTCCAGAGGTGTATGGTGGCCATTTTCCATGATATGATCGAGGACTCTATGGAAGTGTTCATGGACGATTTTTCAGTATTTGGGAGTTCCTTCGATCATTGTTTATCAAATCTCGAGAGGATGATGTCCCGCTGCATTGACACCAACCTAGTCCTTAACTGGTAAAAATGTCATTTCATGGTTCGCGAGGGCATTGTTCTAGGTCATCGAATCTCAAGTGCGGGGAGAGAGGTTGACCGGGCAAAGGTCGAGACCATTTCTAATCTTCCCCCGCCTACTTCTGTGAGATCAGTTCGTAGCTTTCTAGGTCATGCTGGGTTCTACCGGGGGTTCATCAAAGATTTTCTAAAATTGCGAGACCCATGACCAAACTTTTGGAGAAGGATGCTCCATTTGTTTTTTCTGAGCAGTGTATCGAGGCGTTTGATCTTCTAATAGACAAACTCGTTAACGCCCCAATCATGGTTGCGCCCGACAGGTCGTTACCATTCGAGTTGATGTGTGACGCGAGCGACTTCGCAGTCGGAGCGGTTCTTGGACAACGGAAGGATAAACATTTCCATCCGATCTATTATGCGAGCCGGACCTTAAATGGTGCACAGGAAAGCTATACCACCACCGAAAAAGAGCTTTTAGCTGTGGTGTTCGCTTTCTACAAATTTAAGTCCTATCTAGTTTTGTCCAAAACGATTGTTTATACGGATCATGCCGCTATTAGATATCTTTTCAGCAAGCATATGCTAAGCCTCGTCTTATCTGATGGATCCTGTTGCTTCAAGAGTTCGAAATAGAGATCCGTGATAAAAAGGGGGCCGAGAATGTGGCGGCTGATCATCTTTCACGACTAGAGGGAGTTGATTTAGAGGATTCGGGAGTTAGGATCGATGATCGTTTTCCGACGGAGAGTCTGATGTTTGTTACTGCACAAGAGGAAGGTTTTCCATGGTTTGCTGATTTCGCGAACTTTCTTGCTGACGGATACCTCCCAAAGATGCCTTACCAGCAAAAGAAGAAATTCTTTGCTGACATCAAATTTTACCTTTGGGACGATCCATATCTTTTCCGCATTGGTGCCGATCAGCTTATTAGAAGGTGTGTAGATGTCAAGGAAGGATGACAAATTTTGAGCCATTGTCATGTGGGACCGACTGGAGGTCACCACGGTGTGAATTCTACGGCAAAGAAAGTCTGTGATTCTGGTTTTTACTGGCCGTCTATCTTTAAGGATGCTCATCTGTTCGTTAAGAGTTGTGATCGTTGCCAGCGTGTCGGCAACATTTCTTCCCGAAACGAAATGCCCCAGAATGCCATTCAAGTTTGTGAGGTTTTTGATATTTGGGGTATTGATTTCATGGGACCGTTTCCATCTTCGCGTGGAAACATATACATACTCGTGGCCGTCGATTACGTGTCTAAGTGGGTTGAGGCTAAAGCTCTACCCACCAATGATGCCCGAGTGGTAGTCCGTTTTCTAAAAAGTCTATTTGCTCGTTTTGGAGTCCCGAAAGCCTTGATCAGTGATCGAGGTACTCACTTTTGCAACTCGCAAATGGATAAGGCGTTGAAGCGTTATGGGGTCACCCATCGGCTTGCGACCGCCTACCACCCACAGACTAGTGGGCAAGTGGAATGTATTCTCGAGAAAACGGTTGGTTCAAATCGTCGGGATTGGTCCGACAAATTAGATGACGCTCTGTGGGCCTTCCGTCCAGCCTACAAGACTCCGACTGGTTCCACACCATTTCGGATGATTTATGGGAAGGCCTGTCATCTTCCTGTTGAATTGGAACACCGCGCTTCATGGGCCCTTCAAAGGGTTAATCTGGACTTACCCGCCACAGATAGAAATCGTTTCCATCAATTACACGAATTAGAGGAGCTCATGGATCACGCATATACACAATCATTGCGGTATAAGGAGTATACGAAGGAACTGCATGACAGGAAATTGAAGGGTAATAAGCAGTTAAAGTGTGGGGATAAGGTTTTACTGTATAACTCACGGTTGAGGTTATTCCCGGGAAAGTTGAAATCCCGATGGTCGGGACCGTTCACGGTCACTGAGGTTTTCCCGTATGGCACGATTGAGATACAAGATCGAAGCGGGAAGTTCAAGGTGAACGGCCATAGATTGAAGCACTACATAGGAGAGCCGATAACTGATCAGACAGTCGAGGTGTTCTACCTTGACTCATTCACCGAGGAATAGGCGTGAAGGATGCATCACTCGGGAGACAGCCCGAGTTGTAGAGTTTGTATTATGATTCTCTTTATTATCTGTTTTATTTGTTTTATTTTTATTTATATTTAAAAAAACATAAAAACAAAAAAAAAAATTCAAAAACACAAAAATATGTTTATTTCTTATGTTTTTGTTTTCTGTTTTGTACGCCGCTACATGCGAGCGAGTTTGAGTTATTACAGGTATTATTATGCGTATGGTAGCTCTGATGGCATTTTGGAACTGGTTCACCCGAGGTTGCGGCCGCAAATGAAATGCTATACGGTCGTTCGTTCGAGTCATACACAGCTGATGAAGAACCTGCATCTAAACTAGGGGAGTAATCCGTTCTCTATTTTAATTTCTGTTCTTTCAAGTTTTAGTTTTATGTTTTAAATTTTATTTTTATTTTATTTCTTTTCCTTGTTCTCATCGAGGACGATTTCGTTCTAAGTGTGGGGATGGGAATTTATTTTACTTAGTTGTAGAAAAAAAAATATAATAATAATAATAATAATAATAATAAAAAATAAAAAAATTTAAAAAATAAAAAGTTTTCACTTGTTTTTCGTTTTCGTACGTTTAAAAAAAAAATATGTGTCCCTTGTTTTTAGCTTCTTTTGCATTAAAGTGGGAGATGATGATATTTATCGGAAATTGGTTTTTCAAACTACTAATAATATGAGATAAATAAAAGAAAACGCACTTAACTTGGGATGTGTCGGTAGGCTCAGCCTTGAAAATGAAAGGGCAAATTTAATAAAACGGTTAAACGGAAATATTTTGCGGGTAAAACGTTTTGTCCGGGGAAAATAAGCAATGAAAGGTCGGGCCATACTCAAGCCTCAAATTTTGGTATGAAAAAGTGGAAATATCATGAGTTTTAAAAATTTGAATACGTTATCATATGATGCTTGGGTAGGTTTAATGTTAGAGTATGCCGTGTAGCCTGTGATATAAATCTTAAACTGCTAGTTTAGTGTTTTACACCTCATTGGTGTATGGTTTTATAACCTTAAATCCTGTATTGATGGGATGCTTCGGGTCCGGAGACCATGGGTCTGTATGCAGTCTATTTATCTGGGTATTCACAATTCCTAAGTGGGGTTGTGGATATTTAAAAATAAAGCCAAAGAGCAAACCCCTATAAGTCTATAAACATGATCACAAAAAGTACAAAAGTACAAATACACTACAGACTTGATCATCCACGCTGTTATCCATGTGGGGTCCCCTTGCTCGCGTCTCATTACCATTAAGAAACGGACCACAAGGGACACGCTACATGTAAGCCCTACAGATGAAATTTTGCACACTCACCTATGGTGATGGATTTGGGGTATTGCTTGATAACGGGGGTATGTCATGTTGTGGGGAGCACTAGCTATAAATTAATTGAACCTTAATCATATCTAATGGCTGCTTGGTAGACTTTGATGCTTAAGCTTAGGTGGATAAACAATACACTTGATCGTCTTAACTATTCATAAATATTGAGCAAAAAAGTTTTAATTATGCTAATTTTGAGGTTTAAGTCAAGTTAGGGTGGTCTGGTCCGGTAAAAGCAGAAAATAAGCGGGTCTTAATTGTGTAAACCACTACGTAATATTATTGTCGGATCTTATTTGTCCCGGTAAAGATTAAGGCATGGGTTTAGGTGGACTACAATATCGATAATCGCGGTTTTTGCGTTTTTCTGAGCTTTAAAATATAACCTATATGTTTGATTTAACTTTGATTTTCCGATTCTGATCCAACTGCAGTCAAATCTTTTTTCAGGGACGAAAAAGTCTTAAGTGTGGGGATGTTTGATGTGTAGTAAAACACACTTACTTTCCTTATGATTTTATCATGGTTTTTATGCTTATTTGTTTATTTTATGAAAGTATTGGGGGCTAAGTTCAATAATTTACAAAGTTTAAATGTTACTTGTAGGTTTATGAAAGATGGTGAAAAAAAAGTCAATTTGGAAGATTCTAGAAGACTTGTTGGTCAAGTTTTAAAGCTACAACTCAAGGCCCAACCCAAGCCCACAAGTTAGAAGCCTTGTATAATATTATATGAAGATAATTAATTGAGAAATCAGCCATTATTCAACCAACAAACCCGAAATAAAGATAAAAAAACCCTAAACCATAGTTTCTTCTACTGTTCCGATCGGAACAACTGTAACAGCAAGAAAAAAGAGAAAAAAAGGGCGGCTGAGGTGGTTGTGGCGGCTGGAGAGGAAGAAGAACATCAAGGGGCATCTTGTGCAGCTGCTGGCATCTTATACATCATAAATCTCAGCCATAAACCCTAAGTAATTATCTTAAACTTTGTTTATTGTTCAAGAACCCTAACTTTGTTGAATTAGTCTTTTGCTTTGGATTGTTTTGCAAGTGATTGATAGTTTGACTTGTGGTTGATTGTGTTTGAATATTGAATGAATTTGATCATGTTTAAGTTGATGTTTGTTATGTTTTTCTTAAGTATACATGGCTGTCCAAAATCTATGAGTAGCTAAACTTGCTTGTTCTGCCTAGGATTGATGATTGTTGAGTAGTTTAGACTTGTATAATGGATTGTTAATGTTCAAGACTTGAATTATTGATGTAAAGTTTAACTAAACCATAAATTAGATTGTGTGTGATGGCTGTGTTTTATGTTTTATTACTTATAATCCTCTTGCATTAGTTAATTGAATTAGTTTTGATTAATTGATTGCTTGTTAGACTCTTGACTTGGTGTTAGGGTTTATTTGCGGAGTGTACAACCGTAGGGATAAGTGGGTAATATAAATAATCTAAAATCAGTTAAAATACACCTTCTTTGAGACCGAGAGGTGATAAGAAGTAATATTGTCTCGTTGCTTTTACTTGTTAGAATTAAGACCGCGCGAGAGCGGGATTTTGTCTTGTCGAGTTTGAGTGTTTATGTGCAATTAGTTGGTTTAATTTGGGTTAAGTTAAATTGTTCCTCTATCCTTGGTGACATAGTATTTGTCTCCATTAGGCTGGTGTGTCGATGAGACCGAGAGGAGAGTCGTCATTTGAACACGTTAATAATTGTTTTTCCGGTTTATTCTTTAAAATCAACTAAGATAAGTTAGAGATTGTTAGAGAGACTGAGAGGTAATTTGACTTTCTTAAACAAGTTTTAGTTGTGTCATCTTTTATAACCGGTGTCATGAATATTTTCAATCCGTTTTCTTGTTATTTCTATCAACATGATTTATTCCTAGGTAGACGTCTTTATACATTGAATTTAAACCAAAGTTTTCTAAAAGTGTTTTGTCAAAAGTTTTCATTTAATTAAGTTAAGTAGTTAAATTAAATCTAAAAATAAATCAATTAAATATTTTGGTGAGTCTTGGTTAGAGTTTAGTGATTATAAACGTTTTCACGTGTCTTCGAGTTCGATATCCGGACTTTCCTCATCTGTGCTATACGCGACCGGTACACTTGCCGTTTGTGTGAACTAGGATAGATTGTTTGGTTTTTAAAGCTTAGTTGCGACTTGTGTTTTATTTATATATATGTATATATATATATATATATATATATATATATTTTCGCACATCAGATGACAGGTAGATTACTTGGAATTAGTGAATGGATTGTGATCATATGATGAAACTGATAGTACATAAATACTTAAATTCATCATGAATGTTGAAATTGTGAAGTACTTGGCACAAATCACTTGTTTGTTAGTGTTCAAGTCTACTATGAAGTGGGTTTTAACCATATGGTGAAGAACCCCAATTTCATGAACAATAGGCAGTGTATTAGCTTTGATTTAGTTGGCTTTTACATATAAATTGTTTGTTTGTGAGATTTGAATGAAACTAGGATTATATGAAGTTCAAGTAACGAGGTTCTGCAAATTACCATTGAAGGGCAGGTGGTTCCGCAGGTAACGAGGTTCAAGTATATAGGATCTTTTGTTCAGAGCGATGGGGAATTAGACAGTGATGTGACCTATCGAGTTCAGGTAGGATGGGGTAGATGGAAAGCAGCCATAGGTATATTGTGTGACAAGAGTTTCCCAACTAAACTAAAGGGAAAATTTTATAGGGTTGCTGTTAGACCAGCAATGCTATATGGAACAGATTGTTGGGCCATCAAGAAGGCACAAGTGCAGAAGTTGGAGGTAGCAGAAATGAGAATGCTACGTTGGATGTGTGGGCACACAAGGTTAGACCGAATAAGAAACGTTGTGTTTCGGGAGAGATTAGGGGTAGCGAACATAGCAGACAAGATAAGAGAGTGGAGATTGAGATGGTTTGGACATGTGAAGAGAAGACAAACGATGAATCCTGTTAGATCAGTAGAAAACATTACTATAGAGGGGAGAAAGGGTAGAGGACGACCTAAATTGACTTGGGATGAGAGGATTAAGCAGGATTTGATAGACCTAAACCTCTCCGAGGACATGGTTGAGGATAGAAATTCTTGGAGAAGTAGAATTAAACTTAAGGATTTTTAGGAAGAGAGGAATACCTTAGGGCTTCCATCTATCTTATTCTAGGCACATACCATAATAATATTCTCTCTACATAAATAATATTAATATTATTATTAGTGTTATTACTATTATTATTATTATTATTATTTTCTTTGTATGGCTTCATACATATATAGGTATTTTAGAGCTGAGGGTCTCTCTTGAAGCCACCTCTTTATCCATGTGGATAGAGGTACGGTGTGCCTACATCCCACCCTCCCCAGACCCTACTTATAGCTATGCTATTGGTGGGACTTCACTGGGTTTTAATTGATTATGATTATATGAAGTGGTAGAAAGTTATGAAATTTAACTAAATATACAACTTAGAAATCATGCCTACAAGGTGTTTGATGAAATGCTTGAATGAATAATATGATGTCTAACGTATCATAAGGAGATTGATATGAACTCTTTGGATAATGTTAACATATGTTAATAAATAGGATATAAAAAGAAAATTGTGCTCGTGAGTAACCGGGTTGTGTTTTGTAGGCAACTCGAGTGACAATCTGGAAGACCGAACCAGACGGGACGTGCAACAAAAAAGAAGCTTTAAGGCACGTGACTAGATGTTGCGTTTTAATATGTTACAAAATTATATCGATTTATGTATCTTGACATAATGATTTGAAGAAGTGTGATTATTGGTTGAATAATAAAACAATAAGTTAGTAAGATTTAAATAAAGGACTTGTCAAAACCGACGTTCAAATGACTTATGAAGTCATAGATAAGAAGGTGACATCCTAAGTATATAAAACGCGGCTAAGACCATGGAGGAATTAAATTATGACTTTGGATTTATTCATAAGTGATGGATATCACAAGAATGAATCGAACGTGTCGTCTTTGGTCTATATGGCCCTAAACCGACATTGACAATGAAACCAAGGTATAAAAGACCATGTCGTCGTAGAGGTCAAGGTGTGATTTTATACCAACCATAAATTAGTTTACGCTTGGATAAAAATAAGAGTTTTTACTTGAAGTAAATAGAATACATTAATGATAGAAATACCCTTAACGGGCTAAATAATTAGTGTTAGAAACTGTCACACCCTCAAAATTCACTAACGAAGTTTTACCGTCAGAGGGTGTGAACTAACATGATCGGAATCATTAGTTATATCAAACACCACAGTTAAAGTTCTAAAAACAACCAAGACATCAAGTCTTAAGTAAAAATGTGGAAGCGTAAACTGTAAAGCAAATAGTTGCGCCACACATGACGACTTAAAACACAGTTATCATGATAAAATTTAAAGAAAGGTTAAAAAAATAGAGTTCAGAGTATGCATGTCCTATACCGCTAGCCCGCCTCGGCTACCTGAGATAAACATACTAAAAGTGTCAACACAGGGTTGGTGAGTTCACAGGTTTACATAAATTAAGCGTTGCGTTTTAGCGTTACCAGATAGTGTTATGTCAATTATATATCAATAGGTAGCTAACCAATCAAGCATGTATTACTAAGTGTTCGACACCGAAGCTGACTGTTTATACAATTTCCTTGCCACCATGTCAACCACGACCATGGTAATGTGTTAGCCAAAATTGCACCCACTCTACCTACAATCGAGTTTAGAGTTGGGTGGGGTTTGTCAAACCCAGTAGTACTACTCAAAGGTGACTCGCTGTTATCCAATATTAACAAGTTCGATTGTTCAGAAGGCTTAGTTGTTTTGTTGCCACTTAGCCTTACAAGTGATATATAAATAGTAACAAAATCTAAAGCGTTGGTGTATGTTATCCCCCCTAATATAAACGTTAAAGAGTAAATGAGGCCGTGAAACTCACTTTATGCAAAGTTAACAAAAATTCGAGAAAAGCATGCATCACAGAAATCCTCACTAGTGCTCAAAAAACAAAAATGAGATTTCTAAGTGTTTGAACTATGAGTGAGTCTCTAGACTCGACACATAAAAGTTATGCATGGGATGTGTTCGTTTGTGAAACAAGTGCGACTCGACAAACACGTTGGTGATAAGTTACATGTGTGAACAAGTATATTGTTAAGTGTTACTACGGTTCATCATCAGTAAAATATCTACCATAAGGGCAAATATGTCATACACATTGCAAACATCGGTCAAATAGTCACTTTTCATGTTTAATTAACGAATTCAGCAGCTAAGTTACTGAGACAAATTTTAACACGTCAAGATTACTCTATTTCACTAATCATAACATGTAAATAAAATCACCAAAAATTCATCACAGAAGCACAACTAAGTTAGGTTTCTAAAACTATTATTATTATATTTTTATTACATACGGCTTTCTCACAATGATCAAAACAACACAGTAAGCACACAGCAGTCATTATCATGCGCAACAAAACGTTATTTCCTATTCTCGTTACATGGTTGATATAATTAATACAAGGACAATGGGACTAGATTCCACACTCAAATTATTAACTTCCAGAAGTGGAATCAACTCAATTGGTCTTGTCATTTGTGAGATACACTAATTACACAACAACCTACAAGAAGGCTTCCCGAAACAGACTCGCACAACAGATTTGTAAATTAATAAAAACTAACTTTCACACGTCCAAAAGTTACAAACTCAGACTCTTTAGAAACTAGACTCGACATACTACATCATAGATTCAATAATCACTTCCAAACACATCATTAATCATCCATTTACAGTCGTTTTAACACGCAATTACGAATCTGTCCAGCATCAGTTCTCATCAAAAACTCAACAAACTACTAATCTGTGAACCAAAAATCATGCATACAACCCTAACTCATCAATCATCCACACATTTAGCATTTAGGATTTATGATTATCATGTTTAATGTTGCAAATAATTGATAAAATAGATTAGATAGCGCATTTAATTTACCTAGTTAGCAACCTTGGATCTTCATCAACTTGTAATTAATCTTGTATGTATGTGTGCGTGTGTTCAATCGATCAAAGAGAGGGGGTGAGAGGGCTGCCGTCGCAAGAGGGAGAGGGAGAGGAAAGGGAATTAGGGTTTAGGTAATTAAGTTGTTTAAATAATTATCCAAGTTACACTTTACCCCCTAACCTTCTAGTTTACTTACCTTTAGCACAACTATTCTTTTTCATCCATAATATAATTGTTATACATGCAAACATGAAGTCACATATGAACATAACAAGTAATTATATCAAGTATTTGTTTATAATATTTATTGTTTGTTCACCAACGGTTTGAGTCGACTCATGTGTGTTTCGGTGAAACTCCAAAAGACTACTTGTGTAATGATTGTCATGTGTCATTTAACTCTAATTAAATGCAATTTGAAATGCGTTAACTGGAATGACATAGTTCGTGTGTTATCGCGTTTGACTTAACGGAGTTCAGCTTAACTAAGTTAACCTGAAATTGACGAGTGTCACATCATTCCCACGTTGAAAGAATTTTCGTCCAAAAATTTGTGTCACGTCACGATGGCTGCCTGGAAAAGGCAAAAAATTTCAGTTTGTCACATCTTCCCCCTATAGAAATAAATTTCGTCCCGAAATTTAATTCATACCTCTAGTGTTTTCTGACGGTTTGTCGGTTTTCGCAGTTTTCGTTGCTTGGTCAACCCTTCAAAAAGGTGAGGATACATTTTCATCATTTGATCATCGCGTTCCCACGTGAACTCTGGTCCACGTCTTGAGTTCCAACGAACTTTAACAATGGGAATCTTGCTGTGTTTAAGTGTTTTGGTTTTCCAATCCAAAACATCGACTGGTTATTCGATGAAGCGTAACTATTCATCAACTTGCAACTCGCCCAAAGGAGCTGCTAGTGTTTAATCCAAAAGGCATTTCTTCAAGTTGGATACGTGAAAAACATTGTGTACGTCACTGAGTTCTGCTGGTAAATCCAATCGGTATGCTACCGGGCCGATGTGTTCAGTTATCCGGTATGGGGCAACGTGTCGTGGATTATGTTTGTTTCGCTTTCCAAAGCGAACTACACCTTTCCAAGGTGAGACTTTCAGCAAAACCTTGTCATCCACTTAGAATTCGAGAGGTTTTCAGCGCTTGTCGGCGTAACTCTTTTGGTGATCCCGTGTTGCTGCCATGCGATTCCGGATTTGGACAATCTTTTATGAGGTTTCAAGTACTAATTCGGAACCAGTGATTTGGCTATCACCCACTTCTGCCCGTCAAAGAGGCGATCGACACTTTCGTCTGTATAACGCTTAAAACGGCACTGCTTTAATGCTGGCGTCGTAGCTGTTATTATACGAAAACTCTACCAGGGGCAAGTGGGGTTCACAACTCTTTCCGAAATCCAATACGCATGCACGCAACATGTCTTCCAAGGTTTGAATGGTGCGTTCACTTTGCGCATCCGTTTGAGGAGGTATGATGTGCTCATATCGAGGCGGGTGCCTAGTGCGTTCTGTAGTGACTTCCAAAAGTGCGAAGTGAATCTGGAATCTCGATCAGATATAGTTGAGACAGGCACTCCGTTTCTAGACACTACTTCTTTCATGTAGATGTGAGTCAGTCTTTCCATTTTGTCTGATTCCTTGATCGCTAAGAAATACGCAGACTTAGTCAACCGGTTAACGATCACCCAGATGGTATTGCATCCCGTCGGTGTTTTGGGTAAGCCAGTGATGAAGTCCATGGAAATGTGTTCCCATTTCCACGTTGGGAGTTCCGTTTGCTGTAACAAACCATATGGTTTATGATATTCCATCTTGAATCTTGCACATGTTAAACATTTGCTCACGTAGGTGGCAATGTCGGCTTTCATGTTCGGCCACCAGTAAAGTACCTTCAGGTCATGGTACATCTTTTTTGAGCCAGGGTGAATGGAATATCGGGACTTGTGTGCCTCAAAATATCGGTCCCCATCCGGTTTGGTTTCAAGTTGTTTATCCGTGCCTCGCATGATTTCTGATGGCAGGTTATCGTCTTTCAAAGCTTCGAGTTGAGCATCACGAATCTGATCTGGAAAGTTGGCATGAATCGTGAGTTGTAATGCTCGCACCCGTCTAGGCTTAAGAGTTTCCTTTCTGCTGAGAGCGTCGACCACCACATTGGCCATGCCCGGGTGGTACTTGATGGCAGACTCATAATCCTTAAGTAGCTCGACCCAACGACGCTGTCGCATGTTCAACTCCTTTTGATCGTAGATATGTTGGTGACTCTTGTGGTCGGTGTAAACGGTGAATTTGTTACCGTACAAGTAATGTCTCCATATCTTAAGGGAAAACACCACAGCTCCGAGTTCCAATTAATGGGTCGTATAGTTCTTCTCGTGTACCCGTAGTTTTCGAGAGGCATTGGCTATAACCTTCTCAAGTTGCCTTAACAAGCAACCAAGACCCTGTATCGATGCAGCACAATGTACTTCAAAATTTTATGTTCCCTCGGGGAGGGCTAGGATAGGCGCGTTATAGAGTTTTGTTTTCAAAAGTTGGAAGGCGGACTCATGTGCGTCACCCCAATTGTACCTAGTACCTTTGTGTGTCAGTGCGGTGAGGGGTTGATCAATCTTTGATAATCCCTCGATGAGACGTCGGTAGTAGCCAGCCAGTCATAGGAACTGTCGCACCTCAGTTGGCATCTTAGGTGCTTCCCAGTTTTTGATGGCCTCTACCTTGCCTAGATCTACATGGATACCACTCTCATTGATCACATGTCCTAAGAAGTGAACTTCGCAAAGCTAAAATTCGCATTTCGAGAGCTTAGCGTACAGTTGTTCCTTCTTTAGTAATTCCAGGATTAACCATAGGTATTCTTCATGATCGGTCTTGTTCTTGAAGTAGACGAGGATGTCGTCAATTAAAACAATAACAAACTTGTCGAGATACGCCTTGCATACTCTGTTCATGAGGTCCATAAATACGATTGGTGCATTGGTTAAGCTAAAAGGCATAGCCGAAAACTCATAGTGACCGTACCGAGTTCTGAATGCCGTCTTTGAAATGTCTTCCTCGCGCACTCTTAATTGATGGTAACCAGATCTCAGATCGATTTTCGGGTAGTAACTCGATCCTTGAAGCTGGTTGAAAAGATCATCAATTTAGGGTAGGGGATAACGATTCTTGACCGTCACCTTGTTCAGCTCTCGGTAGTCGATGCACATGCGGAAATTCCCGTCCTTATTTCGGACAAATAGGACAGGGGCTCCCCATGGTGATGAGCTGGGTCGGATGAAACCTTTATCCAACAAGTCCTGTAACTGAGAGGACAACTTATGAAGCTCCGCCAGTGCGAGCCGATACGGGGCTCGTGCTATGGGTGCAGCACCGGAGGCTAAGTTGATTTGGAACTCGACTCGTTGTATTGGTGGGAGTCCTGGCAAATCTTCCGGGAAGACTTCGGGAAAATCTCGCACAATCGGTATGTCTTCGATCCGCTTCTCCTCCGTGGGTTTCTCAATAACATGAGCTAAAATCACCGGATGACCCTTTCGTACCCTTCATGAGAGTGATGATGCTGGTGGTCATGCCGCTTTTCTCGCCCTATATTGAGATGATTTTGCTGGAAGGGGTAGTGATATGAAAAATCTTGTCATGGCATATAATCTCAGCTCTATTCTCGGATAGCCAGTCCATACCGACAACGACGTCGAAACTACCAAGTGTAAAGGGTATGAGGTCGATATCGAATGTATGACCTGACAGTTTCAACTTACATCTCGCTAATACATGTGTGGTTTCTATAGACTTACCGTCAGCTAATTCAACAGGAAACTTAGCATCTAACGGTGTTGGAGTTAAGTCTAACAATTCACTAAAGGCTTTCGACACAAAACTCCTATCAGCTCCAGTGTTAAACAAAATAGAAGCAAAACAGTCGTTTACAGTAAACTTATCGGTAACCACGTTTGGATCGCTGCGGGCCTGACCCGATCCAATGACAAGGGCTCTACCCTTAGTACCACCTCCGTTACTGCTATTGCCTCCGTGGCCCTCATTTTGATTCAGTTTAGGATAGTCCTTCCTGAAATGACCCTCCTGACCACACTCAAAGCACCCTTTCGTTGTTGCAAACCCTTGATACGGTAGCATGGGCCAACATGGTGATAGTTGCACTTGTTACACTTCGGGTACTTTCCAGCATAGTTACTTGAACCCTGTCTGCCACCGTTGCTATTGTTGGAACTCTGATTGTTGAAGTTCCGATCGAGTTCGGGTATACGGTGGTGTTGTTGATGTGGGGGGTTCGATGATGAGCACCTTATGTTATTAAACTTCCTCTTTCCATTTCCAGAGTTGTTGTTGTCATTGCTCAAGTTGTCAAGGGTTTTCGAGGTGGAACCTCTAGGTGGTAACGCACCTTAGGCCACTGCTTGATCCGTCAGCTTGTGGGTTATTTGGATCGCTTGCTGAATAGTGGTTGGTTTGGAAGACGTCGCCATACCCTGAATCTGGGCACCAAACCATCGATATACATCTCAATCCTCTTACTTGGCAGATCTACCATCCGCGGGCACATCACCGCCAGTTCGTGAGAATGGGTGGTGTAGGCTTCAATTTTATAGCCCACCATCTTCAAAGCCCAAAATTCTGACTCCAGCTTTGAGATCTCCTCTCAAGGAAAATACTCTTCCCGCATCATATTCTTGAATTCATCCCAATTCATAGCATTCGCTAAATCCAATCCGAGTATCTGCACATTTGAATTCCACCAGGTGAGGGATGAATCTTGCAGTGTTCCAGCAGCAAACTTGACCCCGCTGGCTGGTGGACAGTTGCACATCTCAAAGGATGACTCTGCGTTCTCGGCCCAACGTAGGAAACCTATGGCTCCCTCAGTGCCCTTAAACGAATTGGGCTTGCAGTCCAGGTAATTCTTGAAAGTATAGATTCCGGCTTGGCCTCCGGCTTGATTCTGAACATGAGCAGCCAGAGCTACCGCCGCATGGTCGTTCAGTAAGGCTTGGAGTTCTGCTGCTGTCATGTTGATGTTACCACGACCACGTCCAGCGTTTCTTCTGCCATTTCCTTAAAATCACAGTAACCTTCTCTTTCGTTGAGTGCATAATGTCAACTTCACGATCCAGATAGGGGGCGAGAGCTGCGAAAGCGTGCTCCATCGGTAGGGTTAGGGGTGGTAGTGTGTTGAAGGATGTAGGACAGCCCGCGATGGGTAGTGGGGGAACTTGCTCACGGTAGACAAACCGCTCGATCAAACTCGGGTACCAACTCTAGTGACCGTTGTCCTCGTACATGTCTCTAGATGGGCGGTGCGTCTTTGGTGCGGGGGCTGCTAGTGTTGGGACTACTCGAGGTGGTGATGGGTTGGGAAGCTGCGGTTCCTTTCCTGGGGTGTGGGACACCGGGTCGGATGATGATGATGGCGTTGACATCCCTACAGGATAAGTCATTCATGGCTTACGCGTTGGTGCATGATGCCAACAGTTTATTTGTCTCGTGTCTATTGTGTCTGTAATCATTACATTGTTTCTTATGTTTTGATGAACGTGTTAGTTTGGTTATTTGGTTTAGCGAACTTGTGGTGTGGCGAAGTTAGGGACAACTTCGCATAGGGTGTTAGGCGAAGTTTTCGTGGTTATATAAACCTAACTTACGCCATTTTCTGAAAGGTTTTTTGGAGATTCGTTTGTAAGCAACAACAAGGCTGTTGGTGTTTTGGTGTTTACATCTAATAACAAGTAACCTTTGTCATTACGTATTACGTGCTCTTTACGTGTCTCTCGATTAAATACTCATATCGTATACGTAGGGGATTCTGCACCCTCGTGTTACGAGATACTCCAGTGTAGATCCGGCTGGGAACCTACAATTGGTATCAGAGCATTTGCTCGTGATTGTGTGGTTCGGGATTATCACACAAGTGTTAAAATTATTCCGCTAGACTTTTCGCGAAATCTTTTCACGTAAAACACCATTCGTTAAGTTCATTCCTACACCATATTACCCTCGTCGCACTCCCTACTACTTTTGAACCATTCGAAACTAGAAAAAACAGTGCTCAAAATCAGATACAATATCAGTGAAGTTGCCGTCACCTGTAACTAGGGTTTTGGCGAAGATATATAAGTTGGCGAAGTTGTCATCTGGCGAAGATAAGAGACAGCGAAGTTGTTGGTAAAGTTAAGACTCAGCGAACTTAGCTGATCCAATCTAACTTCGCCCTAAGCGAAGTTACTGTGTTGGAGAAGTTATCTTAACTTCGCTATCTAATGTTCACATAATACATTTTGAATTAGTTTCAGATCTAGTTTTGGTCAAGTATGACTTCGATAAACATCACTGAACTGGTAAAGATGGAAGTTGAAGCTGGCTCAGCGACTAAAGCTCCAAAGTTAGTTAAATGCACTGATTTTTTTGCGTGAAAAGATAGATTTGTGAAGTATGTGAAATTTGAAGATGCAAATATGTGGGCATGTATTCAAGATGGCTATATCCCACCAAAAACTGAGTTTGAAGGACGTGAGCAACTAAAAAAATATAATAAGATGGAGGATGAGAAGAAAATGTACGAGGCAGAAAGTAAAGCACTAGCTGCAATCACCATGGCACTACCTCAGGAAATTCTTCATACTTTTAGAAAGTACAAGTCTGCTATAGAATTGTGGTAAGCATTAGAGAACCGCTTTGAAGGAAATGTCGGGATTCGTAACTCCAAGACAAAGTTGCTGAAAACTCAGTTCTCAGTATTCAAGTACTTAAGAATGAATCACTTGATGACATCATCACAATATACTATCACTTGATGACCGAATTGAACAACTACTCCATAGAGTATGTTGAGAGTGAGATTGTGGAAAAACTTCTCGATGCTCTTCCACCAAAATGGGAGATGTACACAGTTCTGATGAGAGAAGATTAAGAATTTGATAGCTTTGATTTAGAGAAGGTGGTTAACAAGCTACGTAACTATGAGCTTAATATGTTACGAAAAGAGACGCATACTGATCAGGTTCAGGATCCGAGAATGTATGGTGCAAAAGGCTCTCCAAACTCAAGTTCTAAAACAGATTCGACCGCCTATTACTCAGGCGGGGAACCAAATTCTACTCAAGATGGTCATGTTGTGATGAATGTGGATGGAGGCATATGCTTTGTAGCAGGTGGAAGTAGTTCTTCAAAACCTCAATCCTCATTCGGTAACTCTTCCACTAGCTCTTCAAGTGTAAATTACTCAAAGATGCCTATGAGTGTAAAATCTGCTGAACAACAATTTGCCCTTTATGCCTCTTTCATTGCTTCTTTTGAGAATTACATCAAAGGGAAGATAGTTGACCCTGTAACCTTGGATGAGGAGTATGATCAGATAGATGCTTATGACATGGAAGAAATGGATCTGCAGTGGGAAATGGCAATGATAGTGAGAAGGGTAAAACGGTTGATGAAGAAGTCTTGACGAAAGTTCGTGGGAGAGAGACCGGGATTTGACAAGTCGAAGGTTCGTTGCTACAACTGTCAAAAAATGGACACTTTGCAAGAGAGTGTACAAATGAAAGAGTTGAACGGAGTCAGAACAGGCCTACTCAACAGAATGGGAATGGAAATGAAATAAAAGACATGGTGTCTCAACAGAATGGTGGGTATAATTGGAACATCAAAGTTGAGGAGGTGATTGAACAAGCTAATCTGGTGACTATCGTGACTGGAAAATGTGACAAAGAACCAGTGGAGGATCAAGCGTACATGGCAAAAGTGAATGATCAGCTCTTAGAGGTAATGTGAAAAATTGTATGATCAATTAAATGCTTTAACTGATCAGTATGTAAGTTTGGAAAAAGAATTAAAAACTGTAAAAGAAGAACATCATTACTCTAAACAAAAAAAAGAAGTTACTCGGTGAAAATTAAAGCTGGTGAAAAAGACATAAGATGCCTTAAGGCAACATTAGCTGAGAAAATCCAAGTAATTGATCTAAGTTATGAAGTTGTGGAAGAAAAAACCAAATTTATTGCTGAAAAGGAAAAACAGATAGCAGATTATCATGTGAAAGTGGTGGAACTAAACAGAAAACTTGAACAATTTAGGAATTCGCCCATGATGCTAAATCATGTCCTAAGTGTTCAACGTTCTCCTAACGATAAAGGAGGAATTGGATTCACGGAAGTTCCACCACCTTTTAACAATAATTATACTTATAATCCATGTAATCAGCCATATACTTTTGTTAAGCCTGATCATACAATAATGGGTAATGTCAGCTCCAACAGTCTACCCGTTAAAGTTCAATCAAGCAACACCGACGCTGATTTAATCAATCGTGAAAAGCTCGATAAAGATATTACCGAATCGGTTCAGTCAAATTATTCTGTCACGAATCAAGATTCCAAGCATAAGGAGACAGTGAACATTCGTAAAATGGATGATGAAGTTGTGTTACTCAGACGGGGGGGGGGGGGGGGAGTGACACTTTTAGTGAAAAAGAAATCTTCATTAAACCATTCGTCCACCCTTATGTGAAACAAACTTTCAATGAAGCAATTTCATCTTCTACTGCAACTCCTGAGAAGAATGTTCGGATAGACACAGATTGTCCGAACAAAATTGATAGTCCGAACAAGAGTTTTTTTAGATGTAACAAGATAGGACACTTTGTCAATAACTGTCCGCTGAAAATGAGAAAATCTAAAAATATGAGGCCAACCAAAACTGATAATGAAACGAATTTTAAAACTAGTGCTGGTAAGAATTCTAACGCATCCAACTTTAATCGTTGGACAAATTCAAGATTTCTATGAAACCAACCACGTTTTTTTCCAGTTAATCACAGAATGGGTAATTTCGAATCCATTAATGCTAGAAACTCAAGGATGTTTGGATGGACTCATAATCAGTTTTCAAGAAATCTTCTATTCAGATCAAATAAAAACTTCCCTCAAAGGAACTTTAGGCAACCAAGGAGTTGGATGCCGTTTAACAGGTTTGTCCAACCCAACCAGAAGGTCTTGGATCCCTCGCTTTTAATTCGTTTCTTTAATTGTGCAGGAACAGTCGAACAGGACTGTGAACAACATGTGGGTTGTCGACAGTGGCTGTTCCCGGCACATGACGGGTAACAAGAAATTGTTACGTGATTGGAAAGCTGTACATGGAGGAAGAGTTAGTTTTGGAGGAGAAAGTGGAGGAAAAATTTCTGGAATCAATAATGTTACTAACGGGAGAATCAAGTTGGAGAAGGTTAATTTTGTGCAGGAGTTAAAGCACAATCTTCTGAGTGTCTCTCAGATCTGTGACAAAGAATACACTGTGCACTTTACAAAGGATGAGGCACTCATGCTTTATCCTGGTTTCAAGATTCATGATACCTGGGTTGTGATGAAAGCTCCAAGAGAGAAGAATACATATGTGATGGACATGAGGTTAACCGAGATGGCCACGGAAGAATCAAGTCTCTTGTCAAAAGCAGCAGAGTCTGATTCGGAATTGTGGCACCGAAGGATGGGTCATATCCATCTACGAAAGATGAACAACATTGTTAATAATGGGCTGGTACTTGGGGTTCCTTTAAAGAATTTCAACTTTGAAGATCAATGTCTGTCATGCAAGAAAGGAAAGCAACATAAGAAATCACATCACTCCAAATTGGTTAACTCATTTGTCACACCTTTGGATTTGCTTCACATGAATCTGTTTGGTCACATAAATGTTAAAATCCTAGGTGGAACTTCCTATTGCTTGGTTGTGACTGATGATTACTCACGTTACTCATGGGTTTAGTTTCTGAAAGCTAAAGATGAAACAGTGCAGTTGGTAATTAACTTGATTACCAAAGTGGAAAATATTGTTGGGGGAAAGGTCAAGTTCATCAGAAGCGATAATGACACAGAGTTCAAGAACTATCAAATGGAGATGTTTTGTCTGTAGAAAAGGATTGAGCATCATTTTAGCGCACCATATACTCCGCAACAGAATGGGGTAGCTGAAAGGAAGAATAAAACTCTAATCGAAGGCGCTAGGACTATGATGGCAGATGCTAAACTTCCCATGGTGTTCTGGGCTGAGGCTGTTGCCACGGCCTGCTATATCCTTAATCGTGTTTTAACTGTTAAAAGATTAAATAAAACTTGTTATGAATTAATGCATGGTAGAAATCCAAATCTAAAAGGTCTTGAACCTTTTGGGTCCCGATGTTCGATTTTAAAGACTAACTCAAAATTTGGTGAGAAAACTGACGAAGGTATTCTTGTTGGCTACGTAGTTGGGTCACCCAACAGAAGAGTCTTTAATCTATCGAACAATAAGGTTGAGGTGGTCTGTAACACTGACATTATAAGTTACAAATCACCAAAGCCTAGCATGGGACCAGGAGAGGCTTTCGATTATGATACATTATTTAAATCTTTTAATTTACCTTCTTTTGATTTTACAGATACAGAAGAAAGGATGTCCACTCAGATGCTACTCGATGAAGAAGAGGCCATTATGCATCGTCCACAGTGTAATGAAAAACAAACTACCATGTCAAGTGCTGTTGAAACTCCTGCTCTCTCAAGTGGTGATGACTTTTTCAATCCGTTTCACACTCAACACCATTCAGATGAAGTCTCTCCAAATCTTGGAGAATACTTAGAGGTTAGTCCTGTCTAAATCACCGGAATCCACAAGAATCATCCCTTGGAGAATGTGATCGGTAATCCTTCCGATGGAGTGAGAACCAGAAGGAGCTTGGAAGAAAATACGTGTGTGTATGCAAGCATTAAAGACACTGGTATTATGAATGAATGCTTGTATGCCTGCTTTATCAGTCAGATTGAACCAAAGAACTATCAGATGGCATTGAAGGATAGCTCGTGGGTCGAAGCCATACAGGAAGAAATGGCTCAGTTTAACATAATGGAAGTATGGCAAGTAGTTGAAAAGCCACGAGATGTGCATGCAATCGGTACGAAGTGGGTATTCAAATGCAAGAGACATGAGAAAGGGGTAATCGTCCGTAACAAGGCAAGATTAGTAGTCAAAGGATTTAATCAACAAGAAGGGATCGACTACAATGAGGTGTTTGCTCCTGTTGCAAGACTGGAGGCGATTCGACTTTTCTTGGCCTTTGCTGCACACAAAGAAATGAAGGTGTTTCAGCTTGATGTCAAGAGTGCCTTTCTAAATGGTAAGGTCGATGATGTGGTATATTTCGAGCAACCTTCAGGCTTTCCTGATCCAGACTTTCCAGATCATGTGTACAAGCTCAGTAAAGCATCATATGGCCTACATCAGGCTCCACGAGCTTGGTCGCAACTTTATCTGATTATTTACTGGAAAATGGGTTTATGAGAGGAAAGATCGACAGTGCATTGTTTGTAAAGTGGAATGGGAAATATTTTCTTCTCGTTCAGGTCTATGTGGACGATATCATCTTCGGAGCCTCAAAGATTTCTATGTGTTAGGAGTTTGAAGCGGTCATGAAGAAAAGGTTTGAGATGAGCGCCATGGGTAAATTAACTTTCTTTCTGGGTTTACAGGTAGATCAGAAGAAGGATGTCGTGTTCATTCATCAAACTAAATATGTTCACGATGTGCTTAAACGTTTTAAGATGGAAGAAAGCACCCCGTTTGACACTCCGATTTGTGTCAACCACAAACTAGGCATTGACTTTGACAGTGATGAAGATGTGGATCCCACTCAGTATCGGGCTATTATAGGTTCTTTGATGTATTTAACTGCTTCCAGACCTGGCAATATGTTTGTAGTTTGTCTTTGTGCTCGTTTTCAGGCTAACCCAAAGGAGTCGCACAAGAAGGGAGTGAAGAGAATTTTGTGATATCTTAAAGGAAAGCCTAAATTGCGTCTTTGGTATCCAAAAGGAGGAGAAATGGATCTGGTTGCATACACATACTCATACTATGGAGGATGTAATTAGAACAGGAAGTCAACAACGGGTGGCTATCAATTTCTATAAGGAAGATTGGTGTCGTGGCAATGCAAGAAGCAGACTTCAGTGGCCATATTCACCTGTGAAGTAGAATACATGGCAGCATCAAATTACTGCTCCCGGGTTTTATGGATACAACAACAAATGCGAGATTATGGTATGAATTTCACTCAAACTCCTATTTGCATTGATAACACTGCTTCTATCTCAGTAACTAACAATCCCGTTAAACATAGTAAAATAAAACATATTGACATTCATCATCATTTCATACGGGATTGTGCTGAGAAGAAATTAATCTTGCTTGAAAAGGTTGATTCACTGGATAACTTTGCCGATCTTTTTATAAAAGCTTTTGAACGGTCCCATTTTCAAAACATTATTGAGCCTAATGGGATGATCAATCCCGAGTAACCATGTTTTTATTCATTAAAAAAAACATCACTATCGCTGAGAACTATGTCGGTCTCTCAAGTTTGAAGGACATGTTCTTGAATATGTTTCGTCCTTGTATCTACGTGTAGATTCAAAGGATAGCCATTAACCTATTAACTGAATGCCACTGGGGCGGTTGTGATGAGTTTTTATTCCTTCGCTGGAAATTATGTCGGTTACACTTAGTTGGTGGGACACATATTCGTATGTGTTTGGTCATGCTAATCCACTGGATTTTCGAGATAGCCATTTACCCAAAGGCTTAGAAGTGATCGGGGTGTTGGAATGTAATTTATTTTTGGAGAAATGATATACTTTTTCAGTCTATAGCTTCTCATGAAGCTTCAAAATTGGTGTTAAATTGAAAATTGATCCAACCTTTGGAAAATGATAGATGAACTGATTTTGTGCGCCTAGCGGGTGAAGTTATTAGGCTTAAAAGACTTTAGAACAATCATTGTTTTGTACGGTAGCTTTCCATGGTGCGTAAAATTTAATGTGATACAAATTAAATCTGCTCGATATACTGTGAAGAGTCATTTTGAAATTTGCATGTCTCCAGATATATCTCTCCGAATGATAGGCAGAAAAGTGATTACGCAGTCATACGCAAGCTCGGTAGAGTCTTGATCCCTGCGTATATTGTGTTATCTTTCTGCAGTGATCCAGATTCAGGACTTGCAGGTGTTTGTTATGGTTCTTGTAATATATATATATATATATATATATGTAACTTATTGCTTTTGAAATTCAAAAAGTCAAAAACAACATGGATGAGGCAACAACTGAGTCTTGTGCAAGCTAAATGTAAGGATAGTAAAGCCGAATCACATGTACATCGTTTAATCAGACACTACGGGTAGAAGTCAAATCGGGGTTATCTGGGGAAAGCCAAATACGCCTAGAGAATAGATAGGAGGCATCACAGTTCCTTAAGTGATGTCCATCTAAATTTTGAGCCTAATTGAACCTAATCCGTATCACAGACGCAATGAAAATCATGCTACGTTTCATACTTGTCTGCAACCTGTTTCTCTATGTCATAATAATGCTGAGCATGAATCCTTGTGACAGCCTCTTTATCAGTAAGATTCCATATTCAGATCTTTTCTTAAACATGCTGGGTTCTCTACAGACTGAATTTAATCCCGTCATGTTATTTTACTTGTGTTAATTTTCTATTATTTTATAAGTTTGTCCTAAATGTGTATAAAATAGAATCTTGGGTTACTCATTTTTTATCTTTTTCTCTCTAATTGTTTTAAAACTAACTTCGCTGTGGCGAAGTTGTCAAACAGGCGAAGTTGTCTTAACTTTGCCCCTGGGTTTTTCAGAAAGTATACAAGGGAGACATGGGTCAATTTTGGTCGAACTCACACTCTTAAACCCTCGGCGAACTTATCACTTCGAATCAACCTTCTTAAAATCTGCTTTTTGTCCACTTACAAGGTTCAGTGACCTCTATCGATTCATAATTTACTAGTTTCGTTTGTTAATCAGTTTCATAATGTAGGGTCTTTATCGGTTTTCTTGAATAACCATAAAAGTTGACAATACTCTTTGGTTTTTGAATGTATTGGTGATATATGGACCTCCGAGGCCTTAGTTAGAAACTCTTGTACCTGTTTTCAGTCTCTGATTGTTCGTGTTTGCCACTGAAAAGGATCTGGTGTTCGGCACCGTTTATGCAGCGAAGTTATATCTAACTTCGCTTATGCCATAACTTCGTTGCGTGACATCTTTTGGTCACAACTTCGCTGATACACTAACTTCGCTACCTACATTCTAAGCGAAGTTACAAACTGTTTAAACATTTGTCTAACTTAACTCGTTTACTTTGCAGGAATGGCTGCGGTGGCAGGTGCTGGTGGCACTGATGGTGATGAAGGAGACGATGATAAGAGACAGTTCTTTCCGGGTCATAACATGTACGTTACTTTGGATCCGGATAGTCGTCGAGCTGAGGATTTTACTGAGATCATCTCGTTTCTCATACGTTCACGTATCTTTCATGCTATCACCACTACTTTGCCGATATCTCTACCAAATATTGAAGACTTTTGGAGAACGGTTGAGTATGATTTTTGTGTGGAACCTCCAGTTATGCGTGCTACAGTCAATCAACAAGTGGTAAAGTATTCAGCTAATCAGATTCAGGAGGCTCTACAGTTCAGAGCTGAAACCACTCAGGATCCTAATGAGTACCCAGCCGTTTTTAGGAATGGGGCTTTTCTTCGCATGGGTTACTCTGGTCTATTGGAAGACTCGCAACGAAGAAAGGGGTTTCTGCTAGATCAATGGCGTTTCTTAATGCACGTGTTGATTATGTGCATGTCAGGTCGTAAGGCTGGATCCGATGGTATGGGTGCGACAATGCAGTCTGCTATGACCGCGTTAACTTATAATAAGTCGTATAGCTTCAGTCAAATGGTGTTCTATGAGATTGACCGTCAGAGGAGAGCTGTGGCACGAGAACGTTTCTTAATGTATCCCAGATTTTTACCGATGATTCTCAATCATGTCACTCCAAATCTGCCACAAGGTCGCCCTATCTCTTATGCGGAAAGTGTAAACAAGAGAATTTTTGTACAGTGTAAGACATCTAGTGCACGAAGCAAGGCTGAACTTCGTCCGAGGCACACTCTTTTGTTTAGATATCTTGTCAATTCTGCTTATTTTTCTCCACCGGATGATGGTTTTAATGATCCTGCTCAGCCACAAGTTGATATTCCTCAACCACCTCCTGTGATTCAACCACCACAGGTGGTTCAAGAAGTTCCTGTTGTTGACCCAATCGCAGCTCCCGCTGAACAATTTGATCTTGAGTTTGCCTTTAGAGGGCAAGGTTTCTTTGATATGGATACGGTTGATCCTTCTGAAGTTCGAGCCTCAGTAGTTGATGTTTCTGGTGTGCATGCTTCTCTGGTTGATACTTCTGTGGTTCCATCTATTGCCTCAGTGGAGGATTCTGAGGAAACTTTATCTGATTCTTCCACTGATGAAGCTGTTGAAGCTCAGAGAGTTCTGGCTACACAAGAAGGGATCCAAGGAAAACGAAAGAAAGATTCGAATGATAGTGAGTCAGATTATGAGGAGGAGATGTACGCCTTAGTCCGTAGATCAAAGAAGGCTAGAGCTGGTGAAGCTTGAGTGTTGTTCATTTTTCCCCTCCACAGTTGTCTGGTATGTCTAGACTGCCTCCATCTTCATCTGATCCATTACTAGTGACATCTAGTGCTCCATCGTTGGCTTTGTCAGCACCATCTATTGAACCATCTACGGTACATGTGTCTACACCAGAGATCCTTTCTTTACCACCTTCTTCTGGAACTCCATCGGAGGTGGTTTCTATGTTTATTGAGTCCACACTGGTGGCTACTGCTGGGTTATCTGTCTCTGTTCCACCTACAGTTACGACACCATCTACATCTGATATTCCAGTATGCTTGGGCATTCCACCTCCATATGCTCAGGATACTTCTCACATGTCATTTGATTTTGAAACTACTTTGTTGGATTCTGATCGGATTGCAGCTCTTGAAAGGGTTGTTGCTGAGCAGTCAAAGGTGAATGTTATTCAAACTCAAGCTATTCAACGTCTGGTGGCTGAGAATCAACTTCAGACCGGACTTCTTGTTGAACATGGTAAGCTTTTTGATGCCTTGAAACAGTTCTTAGCATCTTAGGGGGGGTGTCTAGTTGCAAAGCTGATGAGTTGAGAACAAAGAGGAGACATGACAGAGACGATGATCCCAATGCATCGAAAGATGCAGGTGGTGAGCTGCCAAGAACTGAACAAACTCTTGGAGCTTCCACATCTCAGGGGGAGTCTACTGCTCCATCGGGTAGTGCAGGTGGTGAGACTGTTGTGGTAGACGATGAGGACGATATGAGTGAAGATGTGTTGTCTTTTAGTGAGATTGAAAAGCTTGGTGAACAGATTGAAATTGATAGTGGCTTAGAGGAAGGTGAGATACCTGATGATAGTGTTGAACATGATATTCCTAGTGCTAGTCAAGAACATTTGGGTCAAGATGATAATGTGTCGGGTGATTCTGAGTGGGAGGAAAAGCCAAGGTGAAAAGAAGGATGTGCTCATTGGTTTATCAAGATAAAGAAGCCAGTGGTACATACGATGTTCAAGAAGAGTTATAATATCAAGGGGTATGCTAGATCGAAAAAGGGTATTATCTGTTGGTTATATGATGATCAGCTAAAGGCGTTTGTGGTGAAAAGATATGATGGGATTCAGTATTTTGCTAAGAGGTTGACATCGTTCAATACGTTGCCTGATTGTGTGGTAAAGGATTTGGCTCGTTTAAGGTTGATTAATAGGAGTGGGGACAATTTTGCTAGCTGGGTTGGTAAGATAGTGTGGAATGAAGTTGTTAAAGAGAAAAAGTTTGAGTTGTTGAAGCCTCAAAAGGGGAAGTTGATTGAAGATACAGAACGGGGAATACGGGCTGATTGCAAGCCCTGGATAGTGATGAAGTACAAGCCGATTCGATGTATGAAAGAGGCACCAATGAAGACCATGCCTCAAAATGTGTTGAAAGATTTTAAATGGTGGTATGTTGATTACCAGACTACTGAAGCCGTGATGGAAGATCAAGATGAACATGAGATGTTAAGCGTGTATGATCCTATGTACTTGGTTAACTTGTCTCAAGCTGATTTGCAGGTACTCAATGAAAAGAAGATTTTTTATATTCCTACTTGGAAAGATGAAGCGAAGAAATATCAAAGGGTGGTCTCAGTTTGTGTGAGACAAGGTGTACATGCTTGAAGACGGAAGATACGGCTTTTTGGATTACAAGACAAGGCAAAGGTGTAAGAGAAATGAAGCTACTGCCAAGGGGGAGTCTGTTGGTGCATGATGCCATCAGTTCATTTGTCTCGTGTCTATTGTATCTGTAATCGCTACATTGTTTCTTATGTTTTGATGAGCGTGTTAGTTTGGTTATTTGGTTTAGCGAGCTTGTGGTGTGGTAAAGTTAGGGACCACTTCGCCTAGGGTGTTAGGCGAAGTTGTCGTGGTTATATAAACCTAACTTACGCCATTTTCTAAAAGGTTTTTTGGAGATTCGTTTGTAAGCAACAACAAGGTTGTTGGTGTTTTGGTGTTTACATATAATAACAAGTAACCTTTGTCATTACGTGTTACATGTTCTTTACGTGTCTCTCGATTAAATACTCGTATCGTATACGTAGGGGATTCCGCACCCTCGTGTTACGAGATACTCCTGTGTAGATCCAGCTGGGAACCTACATTACGCGCGTATGAGTGAATGAGGTAAAGAAGAAAATGAATAACTAAATATATAATATATATTCATATATGCAGTGCGTAAGATCATAACTAATGGGTCGTTACGTTTATAGTCCAGTATGAATGCAATTCTAGTTCGCTATAACCAATGGCTCTGATACCAATCTGTCACACCCTCAAAATCCACTAACGGAGTTTTACCGTCAGAGGGTATGAACTAACAGGATCGGAATCATTAGTTATATCAAACACCACAGTTAAATTTCTAAAAACAACCAAGACATCAAGTCTTAAGTAAAAATGTGGAAGCATAAACTGTAAAGCAAATAGGCGCCACACATGACGACTTAAAACACAGTTATCATGATAAAATTTAAAAAAAGGTTAAAACAATAGAGTTCAGAGTATGCATTTCCTATGCCGCTCACCTGCCTCGGCTACCTGAGATAAACATACTAAAAGTGTCAACACAGGGTTGGTGAGTTCACAGGTTTACATAAATTAAAGGTTGAGTTTTAGCGTTACCAGATAGTGTTATGTCAATTATATATCAATTGGTAGCTAACCAATCAAGCATGTATTACTAAGTGTTCGACACCGAAGCTGACTGTTTATACAATTGCTTTGCCACCATGTCAACCATGACCATGGTAATGTGTTAGCTAAAATTACACCCACTCGAACTACAGCCGAGTTTCGAGTTGGGTGGGGTTTGTCAAACCAAGTAGTACTACTCAAAGGTGACTCGCTGTTATCCAATATTAACAAGTTCGATTGTTCAGAAGGCTTAGTTGGTTTGTTGCCACTTAGCCTTACAAGTGATATATAAAGAGTAACAAAATCTAAAGCGTTGGAGTATGTTATCCCCCCCTAATATAAACGTTAAAGAGTAAAAGGAGCCGTGAAACTCACTTTTTGCGAAGTTAACAAAAATTCGAGAAATGCGTGCATCACAGAAATCCTCACTAGTGCTCTAAAAACAAAAATGAGATTTCTAAGTGTTTGAACTATGAGTGAGTCTCTAGACTCGACACATAAAAGTTATGCATGGGATGTGTTCGTTTGTGAAACAAGTGCGACTCGACAAACACGTTGGTGATAAGTTACATGTGTGAACAAGTATATTGTTAAGTGTTACTACGGTTCATCATCAGTAAAATATCTACCAGAAGGGCAAATATGTCAAACACATTGCAAACATCGGTCAAATAGTCACTTTTCATGTTTAATTAACGAATTCAGCAGCTAAGTTACCAAGACAGATATTAACACGTCAAGATTACTCTATTTTACTAATCATAACATGTAGATAAAATCACCAAAAATTAATAACAGAAGCACAACTGAGTTAGGTTTCTAAAAATATTTTTATTACATACGGTTTTCACACAATGATCAAAACAACACAGTAAGCATATAGAAGTCATTATCATGCGCAACAAAACATTATTTCCTAACCGTTACATGGTTAATCCAATTAATGCAAGGCCAATGGGGTTCGATTCCTCACTCAAGTTATTAACTTCCAGAAGTGGAATCAACTCAATTGGTCTTGTCGTTTATGAGATACACCAATTACAAAACAGCCTACAAGAAGGCTTCCCGAAATAGACTCGCACAACAGATTTGTAAATTAATAAAAACTAACTTCCTCACGTTCAAAAATTACAAACTCGGACTCTTTAGAAACTAGACTCGACATACTACATCATAGAATCAATAATCACTTCCAAACACATCATTAATCATCCAGTTACAGTCGTTTTAACACGCAATTATGAATCTGTCCAGCATCAGTTCTCATCAAAAACTCAACAAACTACTAATCAATGAACCAAAAATCATGAATACAACCCTAACTCATCAATAATACATACTTTTAAAATTTAGGGTTTATGATTATCATGCTTAATGATGCAAATAATTGATAAAATAGATTAGATAGGGCATTTAATTTACCTAGTTAGCAACCTTGGATCTTCAACAACTTGTAATAAATCTTTTATGTATGTGTGCGTGTGTTCAATCGATCAAAGAGAGGGGGTGAGAGGGCTGCCGTCGCAAGAGGTAGAGGGAGAGGAAAGGGAATTAGGGTTTAGGTAACTAAGTTGTTTAAATAATTAGCCAAGTTACACTTTACCCCCTAACCTTCTAGTTTACTTAGTTCTAGCACAACTATTCTTTTTCATCCATAATATAATTGTTATACATGCCAACATGAAGTCACATATGAACATAACACGTAATTATATCAAGTACTTGTTTATAATATTCATAGTTTGTTCACCAACGGTTTGAGTCGACTCGTGTGTGTTTCGGTGAAACTCCGAAAGTCTACTTGTGTAATGATTGTCATGTGTCATTTAACTCTAATTAAATGCATTTTGAAATGCGTTAACTGGAATGACATAGTTCGTGTGATCTTGCGTTTGACTTAACGGAGTTCAGCTTAACGGAGTTAACCTGAAATTGACGAGTATCACATCATTCCCATGTTGAAAGAAAATTTGTCCCGAAAATTTGTGTCACGTCGCGATGGCTGCCTAAAAAAGGCAAAAATTTTCAGTTTGTCAAAGAAACCGAAATTAAGAATGGAAAGAAAACAAGAATTTGCTAACATTAAAGGGGTGTAAATATAGACACCTGCCAATATTGTTTTTACTTGAAGTGATTAGAATACATTAATGATATAAATACCCTTAACAGGCCATATAATTCGGGATAGAAATCGGAATTAAGAATGGAAAGAAAACAAGAATTTGATAATATTAAAGGGGTGAAAATATGGACACATGCTAATATTGTTTTACTTGAAGTGAAAAGAATACATTAATGATAGAAATACCTATAACTGGCCAAATAAGTCGGGTTAGAAACCGGAATTAAGAATGGATAGAAAACAAGAATTTCCTAATATTAGAGGGGTGCAAATTTGGAAACCTGCTAATATTATTTTCACTTGAAGTGTATAGAATACATTAATGATAGAAATACCCATAACGGACCAAATAATTTGGGTTAAAACTTTAATTATGAATGGCAAGAAAACAAGAACTTGCTAATATAAAAGGGGTGTAATATTAAACAATTGCTAATAAAGAGAAATGTAAAACCGAAAACCTACTAATATAAGACGGGTACAAATATGGACACCTATTAACTTAAGTGGAGTGCAAAATATACACTTGCTTATATAATAGGTGTGCAAATCTGACCACTTGCTAATATTAGAGGGATGCAGATATGGATACTTGCTAATATTATGGGATTGCAAATCTAGGCACCTGCTAAATTTAGTAGAGTTCAGCAATATGCACCTCCAGTGAGAGGAAGATGATCAACTGACCCGAATCAACTCATCATCAGTCATGCTACGCAACTGTTTGGTTCCAAAATCGTTGTGCAACTCAACAGACAAATTTTATGATTTTACTACTTCACACTTTGGAGTCAACTATTCGTTTATCTAATAACTTACCAAATATTTTATGGTGGTAACTATCAGGTAATTAAAGCTTATGGTAACGGAAGAAGATCAAATCGTGATGCGAACCGAACACAAGAATCGTCTTCATTGCTTCTGCATTTTGTTAAGCTTAATATTTTATTTATGGATGTTAAACGTTGTTATGTTGCTTCCACTTTTGATGGAAAGTATAAATATTAATAAAAAGATAGTTTTATATATTTGTTTGTTTAAGATTAATTTTTAAGGGTCTTACAAGTTGGTATTTAGAGCTGAAAGTTATATATGAAAGTGTTCGGTTCAAGACTTGATCCCAAATTCTGGTAAGAAACAATTATAAAAACAAGTTCTCAAGATGTTAAAAGTAAAGTATGAATTTCGTATATAAGATGTGAAGGTTGTATAGTTCTGTGTGGTTAGAAAATTTGAAGCATACCTACAAGATGTTGATAAACTTATTGTTCACCTAATGTGGTATGATTATATGAGGTGTATTAAAAACGATATCTGTATTGAAACTCGTTACTTGGGATATGATATGGTAATAACTAGTAAGAATATGTGTGGTATGTGGACTAATACACTTGGCCAGTGTGGTAATAAACATATAGTATCAACGTTTTCTCGGTTTTATCATAACCATTTTCAAAGTAAGGAAGAGTATGTGGATATAGTGGAATATATGGTTGAGTTTATTTTGATACTAACATGATAAATTAATGATTTCAAAGATCGGATGAAACAATGTTAGTCACCGATATGTGACTAGAACCGAGGATTAGTAGTGTGTGACCATCCGGGTGTGACCTTCAGTTGTAAGAGTCACATGTGGGAGTAACCATTCGATTGTAAGAGTCAAGGGGTGAAGATAACCGGTTGTAAGAGTCATTGGTGGGTGGCCATCTGGTTTATATTAATGCAACGGGATCGGGTGTGGTGACACTCGAACCCGGAAATGCAATAACTATTAATGGTTTAATATTGCAATGGGAAGAGGTGAAATGACACTCAAACCCGGAAATGCAATAAGTATTAATGATTTAATATTGTAATGGGAAGGGGTGTGGTGAAACTCGAACCCGAAAATGAAATAAGTATTAATGGTTTAATATTGAAGTGGGAAGGGGTGCGATGACACTCGAACCAGAAAATGCAATAAGTATTTATGGTTTAATACTGCAATGGGAAGGGGTGTGGTGGCACTCGAACCCGGAAATGATATAAGTATTAATGGTTTAATATTGAAGTGGGAAGGGGTGCGATGACACTCGAACCCGGGAATGCAATAAGTATTAATGGTTTAATATTTGGGAAGGGGTGCAATGGCACTCGAACCCGAAAATGCGATAAGTGTGAATTGTTTAATATTGTAATGGGAAGGGGTGTAGTGTCACTCGAACCCGGAAATGCAATAAGTATGAATAGTTTAGTATTGCAATGAAAAGGGGTGCAATGACACTCAAACCCGAAAATGCAATAAGCGTGAATAGTTTAATATTGCAATGAGAAGGGGTGAAATGGCACTTGAACCTGGGAATGAAATAAGTATGAATAGTTTAATATTGCAGTGGGAAGGGGTGCAATGACACTCGAACCTAGAATGGCAATAAGTATGAATGGATTAATATTGCAACGGGCAGGGATGTAATGACACTGGAACCTGAAGATGCAATAAGTGTGAATGGTTTAATATTGCAATGGGAAGGGGTTTAACAACACTCGAACTCGAAAATGCAAAACGCCTGAATGGTTAAGGAAAGTTATAGACTTGGTCGAACCAAATAAAATGGAAACATCTTATGTGTCCTTAAACGATCTGAGTAAATTCCATAACAATATGGAATAACTAAATGAAAGGTTGACTAACCCTTGGTAAACATTTTAGTGAAATAAACGTCGGCCGAAGTTGGTGACGACACGGTATCCCTCATCGACGAAGTCGGAAAGGCCATTGAAGCTATTCTACCCAGATTTATGGATATGCTACAAACCACTATGTTGTTGGTGATAGAAGAAAAGATGAACAAACTAACGGAAATCCTTATCCAAGAAATGGATAGGGTCAAAGAGAAAAAAGTTTGTTCGTATGACAAGTTTATGGCGTGTAAACTGCCAACTTATAAAGGGGAAGCCGATCCAATGGCTTGTCAAAGATCGATAAGCGAGATAGTAGGGGTGTTCGAAAGGACCCATGGTGACCCGAGTGATTTCGTGGCATATGGGGCCGGACAATTTTGAGCTCAAGCAAGATATTGGTGGGATAATCTTAAGAGTTAGAAAGGAGTTGAAGCCACGCGGGCTATGGATTTGGAAGAATTCAAAATGCTCTTCCTCAAGCACCATAGTTACAAGGAAATGGTAAACGAAATCAACAAACAATATATGCAGTTAAGGCATAAAGGAAAAATGATTGATAAAATCATGGGGATCTTTCTCGATAAATTGAAGTTTGTGGCAAGTTGGTCCAAACTAAAGAGCAAAAGATCTACTATTACCACAACGTGTTAAGTGGTGAGTATAGGGAATTTCTGATTCCATCGAATTATGGGAACATTACAAATATCATCAATATCGTGTGTGAGAGTGAGATTAAGTTATAGAAGCAAGTGTAAAGAGGTGAAAGAAGGGACAAGGATGCAAATCGAAGCCTTTCTAAGAAAACAAAGGTAACCAAAACCCTCAAGAGGGGGGGCGGGTGTGAAAGGCGGGTCACCGATATAACATCCCCAAAATTTCGATCCAAATTTGACAACTTAGGAAAGTTGAATGATCAAAAATAATATTTAAACAAGACATGAGAAAATATTAATAAGGAAATATAAGAAAAATAAGGAAATAAAAATATTTCCTAAGTTAAGTATTCTTACATAAAAGAAATTCCAACCCACATGGAATGAGTAAGAAAAAGGAAGCACTTTACATGGATATAAATAAGGAATGCAAATCCCATCCCACATGGAAAGTGGGAAAGAAATGGAAGCTCTTTATAAGGAAGAGATTTTCCATAATAATATTCTTTTATGAATATCATGCACCAAGTAGTCCTAGCGGAGGGTGCGTAGCACCTGACGCGCACGCGCACGCGTTCGCGCTCGGGCTCGGACGAGGACGAGGACGATGGCGATGGCGAAGGCGACGGCAAAGGGCGTTGGGCGCAATGTGGCGCTTTGATGGCGCACTACTCTGGTGACACGTGGCAGCAAGGCATGACACGTGGCAGACATGTCAGGCCGCGTGGCGACACGTGGCAGCGTCTGATGACAAGTGTCATCGCGATACGCGATGACCATGAGAAAGGGCCCATCGCGTATCGCGATAGGACCCAAAATCGGCTATAAATAGGAGGGGCTACGGCCGTTCTCCCACACACACCACAACTCACTCTCTCTCTAAAACAACTCTCTCTACCTCGGTTTGCGTGCCGAACATCTTTTTACGTGCCACCGACCCGACAAATATCACATCACAATTCATGCCATAAACCCGGTGTTTTCCTCGAAGTATGTGCACGACCCGATGACAACCGAACGTTGTCTCGATTTGCGTGCCAAGAAGGGTTGATCAAGAGTGTCTCGATAAACATGCGTATAGAGTATAAGTGCTGCTCTTATAAACTTAGGAATATTTAATCTTCGAATACCCGTGCGAGGTAAGGGGTTCTACCTAAGTTAATTATTTTATTATTATTAATGGCTTAGACCATAGTCGGAGGTATAGCCGAACCTTGATTACGATTTAGTAATTATATAACTTTTCTTAAGTGAGGGTTATAGTCAAAATAGTATTTCTTTAAGAAATATAATATCCATATAGAAAGAATATAAAATGTTTCTTCTTGAAGAAGAAACATAGTATGTAATGATAAACAAACAAAGAAACTAAAGGTCCAACTGTTTGAATAAACAAATGTTTTTATCAAGGTTAAAGCTATACAAAATAGACTAAAGGTCTAAAGTTAGATCGTTGATCTAGTTATTTATACAAAGGTTATTCTCGTACTATAGGTCCGAGGTAACAAAGCAAGAAGAAGAATCAGAAAACAGGAATCAGTAAAAGAAACTGATTATAAACAGAAAAGGTGAATACGCCCCAAACCTTTTATAATGAGTCTGAATGTTTAAAACTTTGTGTACAATAATAAGAAACAGACACTATGATTAAGAGTACACATGTGTCTGGATCCAAACATACATGGTGACTCGGCATTTCCCCAAGGCCATGCATATCATCAACTTGCCTCTGAATGTCTACGGGACTGTTCAGAGAAATGATATTGTGTATATAATTAATTGTATATGGTACTTAGGGTAATTTGATCCCAATTTAGTTGGGTGCCTAATGAGTAGTCACAAAGGTATTATTGTTGGTTTCACAAAGGTATTGAAAAGAGATTTTAGAGTCAGCGTTATTCACCAGCTTTGTGTTGGCGTATTTTCCCACCCATGTTACAGGGAAACAAGAAAGGTTAGAACATACAGGCAAGAAGGAATAGAAGATTGGTGTTATAGTCATTAGATGCTATCTGATGGCTCAGATATTTTATTTGAAAATATTATAAAAATGTTATGTTTTATAAAGAATTGGATTTGAAATTTCAAACGGGTATTTAAACCCGAGATTTTAATAAGTTTTCAAAGTAATAATATTTTATTAAAGACTTCTGCTGAATTTAACCCGCAACTCTGATGAAATTGTAAAAGAGGTACCAACTTGTGGTCACACGCCTAGGCCCAAAAGTGGGGTGTGACAATCGAGCTGTAAGATATGCTGGAAGACGCATCGAGAATATTACAACTTTAAAGATAAGGCGCATGTGATATGTGGGAATATGGGTCACGGGGATTGTAAATTTCCCCATAAAGATGTCGGTGTGCTATAAATGCCATGAGAAATCTGAGTGCCCAGAGTTGGTAGGAATGAAAGAGGAAGCTGGCGGAAAGATGGGAGTTCCAAGAGTGCGAGCAAGATCTTTTAAATCATTGTTGCCGAAACAAAAAAAAATCGAAACCGAAGAGATTACGGGTACATTTACCACAAATTCCATTATCACACATGTATTGTTTGATATGGGTCAGAATAAATCTTTTGTTTCACATGGATTTATTCAGCCCCGTCATTTGTTTATAAAAAATTACCGATATCTTAGAGGTAGAAGTGGGGGAACAAAAGTTTTATTGTTGTGGCATATGCCGAGAATGCATAATCAACAATGAAGGTGAAGACGTATTTCTAAAAAATTAAATAAATAAAATTTCTTGGTTATTCCAACCGAACACGAGGCGGGGTTTGGGATTGAATTAGTCCCAACGGAAAAACCGCGTTCTAAGGACCATATAGGTTAGTGCCTTGGGAACTACAATAGTTAAAGTCTTAGTTAGAAGATCTACTTGATAAAGGATTTATTAGACCAAGTGCCTATTCGTGGGGAGCACCGATGTTATTTGTGAAAAAGAACGAGTGCATGCGTATGTGCATTGATTACCGCGAGCTAAATAAGCTTACGGTAAATAATAAATATCCTCTCCTGAGGATAGATGATTTGTTTGACCAACTACATGACGCGAGTTGGTTAAAAAAAGAAGAGAATAAAAAAAGGAAAAGAAAAGAAAAAGAAAATTGAGCCCTCGGTTTATTGGGCCTTTTTAAATAATAGACCGGGTAGGAGAGCTAGCTTACCGGCTGAAGTTACCAGAAGAGCTAAGTGGAGTAAACGTTCCACGTCTCACATGTGTAGAAGTGTTTAGCAGATGAGACGACCTATGTGCCTCACGATGACATAGAGGTAGATGTCAAACTGAATTATGTGGCAAGACCAATTGATGTCTTTGACCGGAAGGTGAGGAAACTTAGAGTGAAAACATTTTTTAAGTAAAAATTAGATGGAAACTAAGAAAAGTGTTGAACAACACGTGAGAGTCCAAAGAAGAGATAGAAAAGATATTGTCCATTTTTATTCGGTACATAAACAAGGTTTCAGGGACGAAACCTTTTTAAGAGGGGGGGGGGGGAGTGAACTTGTAACACCTCGAAAATAGGTCAAATGTGGCGTTTTAAATTCTAGCTAAAGTATATGGGCAATTCATGTTCAAAATGAAACAAAAACATGTGAATTATTAAATTGGATAAAAACACACAAGTAAACTTTGTGTATAGGGGCTATTCAAGTGTGTGCTATGAATAGGGCACGAGCCGACCAACAAGTAAACTTTTTGTAATAAATGACTAGTACTTAAAAGATGTGAGTTTCTCATAATCCTTGCTTTTTAATGTTTTAAATATTTACAAATGATTCTAGGAGAAGAATACGTTTGAAAACCGATATTTTATTTAGAAATGCTTGTGGAATATGTATTACATTAGAACTATTTTATACCCCGCGTGTTACAAATATCTGAAATTGTTTTGTCGTCCTAATCATTAACCTTGTGTAGGATATTGAAGTATTGATAGATCTATTGAGATGTTTTTGTGAAAAAGACTTTGAATGTTGTATGTGTTGATTATGGACTTAATGCTATGCATATGTAATACTTTTAGCTGGTTTATAAAACCACATGTTATTTAATAAATAAAATGTCAATATTTGCTCTTGTGGGACGAAAGTGGCCATCGTGCAGAAAAGAACGAAGGGATTATTGTTCAAATAAACGTTTGTAAAACGACAAAAGAGTTTAAACTAAAGTTTTACCTTCGTAGAAAGACTAAGGGGGTGCTATGTGAATATTTTGTTAAAGGAAACACTTTGTGTTGGGTCATATTTTGTTTATTATAATGTTATGCTTTTGTATTAGAAGTGGTTTGTAATTCGTTTGTTAAGTTGCTTTTGTTTAGTTTTGGTTGTATTGGGTATGAGGCAATAGACAACGTTATTGCCCTGTTAGGCCGGTCAAGTGGCCCATTATGAAATGACCTAGATATGAAGTATAAATATTCACTTATACTTCATATTCTAGGTAACCTTTTGCAAATATATGTTCTCTTCTTCTACTATTCTCATTCTAAAAGTGTGTGTGTATTCAGACAGTTTTGGTGATTTCGGTTCACCAAGGCATGGATTGATCCGAGATTAGTTGTGAGATCTATAACGAGACCTACACTTTAAATTAAATATTTATTTTATTACTTGAGAACTCACCAACCATTCTATTCATCCGACACTTTGTGAGAATGTGAAAGTGGGCTATGCTTTGGACATGATATGCTTGGAGATTGTTTTAAATAAGCAAGTTGTGTACTTCTACAACTTTTAAGACAATGTTTTTAATTATATTATAAATAATTGCCCAAGATATATGATTAAATTAAATGTTTGTTGTTTAAAACACCATTAGCTTAGCTTAAGTGGCCAGTCAAATTATGGGTAAAAGCTTTGATGCTGGTTGGCCTCTCAAGTTCGAATCTTGATGGCGACGCGAGTTTTCTATTAGAGTGTCCCTTCCCAGAGAGCTTGCTCTTGTGGGCGGACAACTCCTGTCAAGTGGCAGGGGGCTTGAAATTTTCTCGTGGAACGCCTAGCCAATCTCGGATGCCAAGCGTGAGCCCGGTTAAAATAACATAGTCTTGGCCGAGTGAGACGGTTAGGGCTCTCTCCGAGAGCTGTGGCTGATTATTCAACCACTATGAAAGTCACCGTTCATAAAAAAAAAAACGACCACATCACCGTTATTTATGTTTAACATTAACTTTAGCTGCTAATATTTTTGGGTTGTGACATCAGCTACCTGAAATACCTCTATGGTAATTTTGGGCATTAAACACAACATAGCAACATGGGGCATTAGGTTTCCATGATTCTCGGTTAGAACAAGATAAAGGGGAAGGGGGGGGGGGGGGGGGCTTTATGGTATGGATGGTAGTTATAATAGTTTCTACCGTGGGTCCAAGACCACATAAAAAGCACTGCAACTTTTCATGTTGACTCACTGGATGACCAATGGCGGATAATTGTTTATAAATGCCTTTGAACTTTTGTCTGAATTCAAAGACTAAAGATGTTCCTTTGACTGGTAGGCGAAATTGATAACACATGTTTTAGATGCTTACAATCAGCATATTGACAAGTGTTTTAGATGATCGTATAGGGAAGAAGGAAGAGGCGAGGGAGAGAGAAATTGATATAAGTGATTAGGATCAGTTAACTGATACCATATTAAGTTTGGCAACATACTCCATTAATGAACAATATTATATGAATAAATTAATACAAAAAAGACATAGATCAATAAATTTAATATCTAATAAATTATTTATATAATTATGGACTAACTATCTTTCTTTTTATACACCAGTTAGTATGGTTTAGAAAGACTAGGGTTCTCTAGTGAATACTCAAGTTCAATCCTCACTTATGTCACTTTGATGGATATGATACTGAAGGATTTTAGCTAGGCCTTGAGAGGTTGTCTAATCGAATCCCAAGCCTACCTGGTTTTCGTCCCATCGTGTGTTATACTTGAGACTTCTACTCTTGTGGCGACACAATGACTGTCAAGTGACACACGACGGTATGGTTGCCCAGGAGAACGTCTAAGCCAGACTTTGAAGTAAAGGTGGTCCCGGTTAAGAAACATAATCTGACCAAAGTGAAGTTGGACATTCAAAAACACAAGAAAGTCTACGCTTGGACGGCACCACAACTTTCTTGTGTTTTTTTTATGTCACCATACTCCCTAAAACAGAAGGTCAACGTTCTTTTTTTTTCCTAGTATCTTTACTCTTTTTTAACGTTTCCCAAATTATAAATTTGGTGCATAGATAAATTCATTACGTAGTAAAATGAAATCATTTTTCTTTTGTTTTTTTCTTTCCCTTTTTAATGGCGGCTTTATTAAAAAAATCAAGCCCAACCCATAAAAAGGGCCAGACGCCTAGACTAGGGATGAACAAATTTGAGACTGGTATCGGTTGGTACCGGTACCAGTACTGAAATTGGTACCGATTTGGTACCGTCGGTACCAACGTTTTGAGTTTCGGTACCGGTACCGGTACCAAGAATCCGCGATTTTCGGGACCGGGATTTTCGGGACAGGACCGGTCGGTACCGGTACGGTCCCGATCTCATCCGTAGCCCAGACCAACTAAAAACAAATACTTACAATAATTTACAAAAAAAATTACCACTTAGCCCAACCACGTGACGGAACTGGACATTAAAATTTCGGGTTTGAAATACGAAAACATCAAGTAGATACGTAACATACGTTTGATACATGGCAAATTGGCAAAAGATGACCTAAAATAGTGGTTTGTCTTGATTTTCTTATTATTACTTTTCTAATTACCTTGTATAACACATGATTACAATAGTTAGAGTGTAACGTTATATACTTTTACTATTGTCATCTTTTTAAAACAAACGATACTAGAAGTTGTAGTTACTAATTTCACACTTCGCTCAAAATTTGACTTGTTAGATAAATTATAATTATTTTAGTTATAGATAAAGCAAAATCAGCATAGACCCATTATAGTAACGAACTATTAATAGCGAAGACATGTCCTCGTTACAAGCCTGATTTTTGTCCTCACTATAAGTCCTTTGTTCGTGTATTCATTACAACTTTACCAATACAAAAAGTCGAGATTATGGCGGCGATAAAACCATATGGTAGGTGATAAATTCACGGTCATGTCAAACATGATTATGGAGAGGCGGAAGGGATGCTATTTTCGTTTTTGGTTGGGGGTGGAGGGTATGGCGTTGGGTAGATGGCATTTAATATATTCAACCGATCAAACTCACTTATTCATATTTTAATATTCAACCGATCAAACTCACTTATTCATATTTTAATAAAATAAGATTAAATCTTGGTTAAATAATCAGACACGTTTGATGGTTTGTTCAGTGTATGCTTTCATCTACATGACAGTGACGTGACGATACTTTTTATTAGTTAAATGCTTTCATTACACATGGTGTAACGATGTTGGCGGCGGTGACCACAATCATAGATACTTGTGCGAAACATAATTCTTCCTAAAGGTTTCGGTTATTAAAAGTTTTAATTTTCTAGAGAAAAATAAGAAAAAAAATCATATAAAGCCCGATTATTTCACACACCTACTTCTCTACCAAAACAAACAATGACCACAAGCATATACAACGTCATCAAGATAGCCTTCCAAGTGCTCATCTTCTTCCTTCTCCATCTACCAATCCACCTAGCCATTACCACCAACAACGAGCCATGGCTAACCCCAACCGAACCCGAACCCACACCAACTCCATGGCCCGAACAATTCCACGCTCTTCTTTACATGAACTTAACCTCCACCAACCTCCAACTAAGCGACCTTTGGTACGACTGGCCCAAAGGTCGCAACGTTAACATATTTCAAAAACAACTTGGCATATTGCTTTATGATATTGAGTGGAACAATGGGACGTCGTTTTACTACACACTTGGTGATGATGCACAATGCCAGGTGGCGGACTTTGGTGTCGGGATACCGCGCCCTGACTTTCTCGATGGGGCTCGGTATCTCGGGCGGGTGGTGACTGATGGGTTCTTGTGTGATTTGTGGGAGAAGGTGGACTTTATATGGTATTATGAAGATGTGGTCACCAAGAGACCCGTTCGTTGGGATTTTTACGATGGTAATTATATATTCTTTTGAATAGGGTTGACAATCCGTATCTTAATGGGTTTAATATGTTAGAAACGATGTGCTTAACACAAGTATCAAAAAAATGAATATCACTCGTTTAATCAATTTATATGTCATGACTATAAGACAGTTTTAAGTTTCATGTATCAATAAAAGAAAATGTTACATAGCCTACTAAATTCAATTATCTAGGAAAATTAAAAAAATTGTATACCGTACTTTTTTTATTAAGATGTCTTATCAGGTATTCAATTGTCAACCCTACTTTTCAAGTTATTTTGATTCAAGTATATTTTCACGTGTTTATTTATTTATTTATTTCTAATTAAGTTCGATTTAGGTTGTGTTGACTACCTCCAACAATACACAACACAACACAACGGTATAGCCAGTCTATAGCCTGTGTGGGGCATGTGGTGTTGAGGCATGACTGCAACTGGGCCTCAAATCTTGGCTATGTGCAGCATTGAAGATATATAATTTCTTTTTCTCTCAAAGAATAGATAATAATAAAATGCAGGCTGCTTGTAGGAATGACGTTTTTGGTAGTGTTAGTAGAAATGTATTTGGGTAAAAAGTTAATGTAGCTGACTAACTAGGCTACGCTTACATGTGAAAAGAATGAGTACGTTGTAGATTTACGCACACTCTTATGACACTTATCAAGCATGTGAGGTTGTAGTAAGGGGTTGCCAATTTTGATTGATCAACCCGGATATCACACCCATATATTTAATCTTTTAAAAAACATTCATCTTAATGTGCAAAGACCTAAAAATTTTTAACTTGAACACAACTAGTTCAAACTATTTATCTAGAACGCCAAGCGGCTTGGCGGGTTGTGAGTAAGAGTCGACTTGTACGTAAGCTGATAGGTCATAAACATAGGTTGAACTACCGGACATAGGTTAGAGGGTTGACATGTACATAAACAGATTAATTGAAGAGTTGTTTGATTAAACAATTGTCATCCTGAACACAACCTTTTTAATTAACAGGTTAGACATAAAAGTTAGAGTATATTAATTTATCCTGTTGAAATTCTGACCTTTTGTTAGTGATAGAGCATACATCCTTTTAAGTTCTTTTAATCAATAGATTTAAATTGTTATTAAAGTTATCTTTCTTATGTAGTAAAAAGGTCATAAATCATCTTATTTAAGAAAAAAACGAATGAAACCTATCAAATAACCTCAATATTTTGCAACACAGGGATATCTTCACATGTGATGACATTTGAGGTTGGAGTGGTGTTGCCGGATTCGGTAGTACAAGCACCCGCATACTGTTTTACAGACCCCACGGTTGAGAATGCTTCTTCTACTTTGGCAAAAGTTTGAGTCTTTCATTTCGTGTGTGAAGAATGAATATTGTAAATTAATGCTTGTTATCTATTTACTCGATGTTAGATTTGAGGCTAATCAATTCAAATTTATGAACTTCTTGTATATTCTAGACAATTTATATTTTGTAAGACTTGAAATGAGACAATAGATGCAGTTCAATCTACCAGTTCCTAATTTCATTAGTAGTAAATTATAAATTTTGTAAGGATGGCTGAATTCATTTACAAGATCTTGAAAACATCTATGATTTCTTTGGCTAGATCCATTACCTCCACTTTATAAAGTGCATTGCTGAGTTTCTCACCTAGTCCTTTTAATTCATCTTGTAGCTTCTACATCGAACTGGTAACTTAATATGGTTTTAAACAAGAGTAAACTGCGGTTTCCGTTCCTGTGGTTAATTCAAATTTGCAATTTTAGTCAAATAGTTTTAAATTTGCGATTTTCGTTAATGTGGTTTCACTTTACTTGCAATTAAACCCGAATTCACTAACCCCGTTAAGTTTAATTGTTAAACCCATCAGTGTGCCCTTCACGTGAGGGGCAATTTTATCCTTTTTCTCCCCAAATACAACCCAACCCCTCACGTGAGGGGGCTTGCGAATTAGAACTAAGGTTAATTTTGGGAGAAAATTGAAACGATTAGATTTAATGGGGTTAGTGAATTCGGGTTTAATTGCAAGTAAATTGAAACCACATTGATGAAAATCACAAATTTAAAACTATTGGACTAAAACCACATATTTGGACAAATCACATGGACGAAAACCGCAGTTTAGTCTTTAAACAAAATGTCTAACGCCGGTTAGTGTAAAGGCGTTAAGTGTTACAAACCTCTTAACTAATTTTCTATTAAAAACACACAAACTAAATTTAAAAAACAGAAACATTAAATTGTGTAGTTATGAATTAAATGTTGCTAGTAGTCCATCCAAATGACCACGTATCAAAATATTTGGCTGGCAAGTAAATGTATCTCACTCTTAACTCAACATATGCACCGTCATCTCTCATATGAATTGGACTTTGTGTGTTCTTTAATATTTGAAAGGGTCACTAGCTAATTAAGGAAATGAGTTTGTTTAATAAAAACAAAGTGTTTGATCTGAAAGTGTAAGTAAATTCCGACCAGATAAATGTATAACTAGTAGAATATATGTCACTCCATTTTTCAAGTCGAAGGTTGGCTATTTGGTCTCGTGGAAAATCAAGAAGAGACATCAATGATATGTTTACCAATGGGCTAAGTATTACTTGTCACACCCTGACCAAAGGCGGCGAAACATGACGGGGCGTAATGTATTAATTGGACAGTAGCTCAAAAGACAATAATAAAAGCGACATAAATTATTTAATTTCATTGATATTAATAAGTACACAAGTTCAATAAACAAAACAAATACATCATACTTTTGTATATTGAATAAATATCCTAAGGTAAAGCTAATATCTTAAATCTTGAACAATATCAATTACTTGTACCTGTAGCATGTATAAAAGTAGAGTTTGTCAACACGAATGTTGGTGAGAATACATAAGTATCAGTACATCACAATTCATATGTAAATTTTGAGAATTACAAATATTATGAAAATGTAAACAACTAAATAGTTATGGGCCCGTTCCTATGGATACAAAGTCAATGTACTTGGATAAATGCATGATCATACTAGCTGAGAATAGATGAGTATGGAATACTAGCCACCAAACATAAAATAAACATTTAAACACATAGAGCATAATCATAGAGCATGCAATAATCACACATAAACATATACTGAATTGTGTTTTGAATAGACATGGAAATAAAACATGTGTAAAATTGAATAAGGTATACATGCTACCCCTAAATATAAAAGACGAAAAAAGAGGTATGTAAACTCAAATTGAATTTGGTGGGTTGAAAGACTAAGATCTTGGTTAAACGCGTGAATTTTCTAATGTGTAAAGCCCTAAATAAAAGTAATAAGGCTAGTTTCAGTTTGTGTTTGACGAATAATTAACTAAGGATTATAATGGTAAGATGATATGATAACTTGTACTTGAAAAAGGTAAACAAGGATGAAAACAGAATTTGGATAACTTGCTGCAAAGAATAGATGAATTATTTAAATATAAGAAACCAATTCCCAAAAAATTATAAAAAACCTCCAATAAACTAAATCAATGTGTTAGGAACAACTTTAATTTAGAAACGCCGTCAGATTCGGACCCAAGATTGGCTAAAACAGTAATTCTTCTAAAAGGTACAGATCTGCACACTTATTTTAGTTTGACCACTATGGAATCATAAAAAGTTAATTAAAATGCAAATAAAACGTCATTAAAATCACAACTCAAATAAGTTAGACATAGGCTTTGGTCTTTCACTATTTCAATTTTTTATGACAAAGTTGTGGCTTAACCTTTATTGTCCAAGAATTATGTCAGCTCCGAATCACTACAATTAGTTATGTCCTTTACATTTTGAAATGGTTTTTGATGGAAATAAATTATAATCCATTAACGGGATGATTAATAGATCATATAAAGAATATGTATCATCAAACCCTTATGGTTATGTTATAAGAGAAAAATCAAATTAAAACATACAGTTAAAAGGAATGTAGGAATTTTGTTACACTGTGACCATTGAAGATCATCTTTCAACCTTTAGTTAGTTGTCTCCTTCACAACACACACCATGGTGTATAAATTATGTGGGATTATTGACATGAATATTTGATGGCTTTGAAACCATGTAAATAAAGAAGATGAACAAGAATAAAAGAAACCTTAAAGATAGTACAATTAGTGTTAAACAACAACTTGATTACCTTAATTTTTGAAAAAATAGTAACAATAAGAAAAACGAAGAAGATGGATATGAGAGAGAGAGAGATAGAGGAGAATATAAATTCTTCTTTGAATTTCAAAGAAGAATAATAATTGTACAAAAGAAAAAGAGGGGATGATAGTCTCATATAAAGAACAAGATTTTAAGGGTCTAACTTAGGCAAGTTTGTTTTTTTAAAACGTTGTAAAACATGGAGAAGGGGAAAGGGGGGGGGGGGGGTGAACGGTTTTGGGGGAGTTTTGGGTTGTATTTTATTGTATTTTTAAGATATGGGATGGAATATGTCCTACAATAATTAATTAGATATAGCACTTAGGCTGGTTACATGTATAAAGGTCCATATAATAATTTATTGTGTTATAAAATAAAAGAAACACACTTATGAGTTATAACTTATTATGTATTGGCAAAATACATATATATAACTTATTAGGGGCTCCAAATATCAAGTTAGGTTACGAGTGTACAAATGCTTTAATTACTTAACACAATATAAGTAACGATGCGAGGTAATAATTTTTGATTTATCAAAACTTACGAATATGTTAGCAAAGAAAGTATGATATAAATTTAGTATCAATGACCAATAACATGATTAAAACATAGACATATCACATTTCATCGATTATAAATGTTAAAAATCACATTGAAAACAAAAACGGGCTGGGTTTGAAAATTAATGAATATTACAGTCTTCACAACCTTTTGGAAAGTTCATCTCGAAATTTTAGGAAAACCATAACATAACAAAATGAATATCAAGAGAATTTTTTTTCCCAATAATAATATCACAGATCTTCGAGTGATCCGAATAACGCTACAAACAAAACATATGATAAGGACACTTATATATAGGATGTATCAGCGGCGTATCCACCATGCCCTTATCACAATCGATATTTGTATCGTTACCCAAAATCACAGATCTTTTTAGTTTAATTATCACTTTTAAAAATAAATTATGTTTTTTAAATCGAGGCAATATAAATTTATAAATGCATATATATATATATATATAAAGAGAGAGAGAGAGAAAGAGAGAGAGAGAGAGAGTGGTGAAATATAGAGAGAACTCCTCTTAAATAGAAAACTAAAGAACTAATAATGAATTATTTTAACTTTTTTTTATAAAAATATTTTTTGATTTCTTTTTGTTTACTCCTAACAAGTTGATATTGTTCCTAAAAAAACTGTCGATGTAGTGCGTATATGCAATAATATGTATTTTATATATACAATAGTGTTTTATTGCATATAATTAAACACAATTGCATTATACAATTCACATTATTGACTATATGCAAATACAACACTATTTATTGTAAGCGAAACACATACATGCATACACGTAATACAACACTAATTAGTTCCTTTAAGCTCTTATCACCTTTAAACATAAAACCACGCCAAAGTCCTTGTGTTCGATACATATAACCAATTAAAACACACACCATTAAAAACTTAAAACACTTTCCTTCACCCACACATCGGATACCAACGGATTATTGGGACAACCGAGAATTTTTAAACCATTGAGAACATTAGGTGAATATAAGCTCGGTACAAAGTCTTCGTTTACGTAATCTGACTTGTCAATACTATTAAAACTTAGATATTCCTTATGTTCTCAATACAGTAAACCTTGCTAGTCAAATATTATTAATCTCTTGAACAACTTTGATTTTTGGTGTTGGTACGGCTCTTTCTAAAAAAGCAAACAAAACCCTTTTTTTGTAATTTTGAAGCATTAACGGATAAACAAATTCAATTAAAATCAGAAATCAGATCAATAGAATCTTTAATAAAAAAATCATGAGGAATAATTCATTCTACTAGTTTAAACATCGACAAAGCTCGTGCATTAGATGGGTTCGAGAGCTAGAAGAAATAATAAGTGATAAAATGAATTTTTTTTATGTCTACACTACTGGTCTAATTTCCCTCCTAATAATCTAAGTTATAATCCTGTTGTCGAAACGCTTTTTACCCATGACCCATAGATAGCATTATTTTCAGAGAATTAGGAGAGAAATTTAGGCAAGGATTGAATGTGGTTTAGACACCTAAACATCATTATGTTTGTTTATTAGAAGAGGAAGATTTGAAAATTTATTGTGTTAATAATGAGTTTTATTACTTTTCTGATTAAAATTAATAAAACTTAAAATACATATTTTGCATATGTGCAATAGTGTGTACTGCGTATATGCAAGATTGTTGTACTTTATAGAATACAACGCTATTGCACATATAGAATACACACTATTGCATATATGTAATACAACACTACTGCACGCATGCACAACATCGATTTTTTTGCATAATAATACAACACTATTTCACATATACAATACACACTGTTGAATATATGCAAATTAAGCATTGTTGAACACATGTGTGCACTACATCGACTTTTTTTTTTAATTTTTTCTGGTAAAGAATAACAATATATAAAAAGGATGAAAAAAATTTAAAATTTTTTTTTAATTAAAAATAATTTTGTATGAGTTTTTGTGTTTTCTTTCTAATAAAAACTTTTAAAAACTTTTGTCTTGATTCTTTCCCTGTCTATATTTGAAAAGTTGTAAGGATAATAATATGATATTGACAAATGACTAGACATATACATATGTTTTATTAAAGTGTATAGATTATTCAAAATCTATTATTAAAAGTCAACATAGTTTGTTTGTAATAGAGTTGACATTGGCATTAACACTACTTGCAGGGTTGGGTTGGGTTGGGTTGGGTTGGGTTGATTTGATTTGATTTGATTTGATTTGATTTGATTTGGTTTGGATTTAAGCTACAATATTTATATAATCTAATATTTCTTCAGCCTGCTAATGATGGAAGTTTCGACTTTGCTTTCATTGATGCGGACAAGATAAACTATATAAACTATCACGAGCGTATGATGAAACTAGTGAAGGTGAATGGGATTGTGGTGTATGACAACACACTATGGTTCGGGTCTGTAGGACAACCCGAGTCAGCTGTTCTTAATGAACTCAAAAAGAATAGAATGTACATCATGGAGTTTAACAAGTCACTTGCTGCTGACCCTCGTATAGATATCTCTACGGTTCCATTGGGTGATGGTCTCACTATTTGTAGACGTCTCTACTAAAATTTGTTGTATCGATTCAATATCTTTTTTCAGTGTGAATTTAAGTACTTTTAGTATTGTTATGTATAATTATTTATGAATAGAACAACTATGTTTTTTTCTGGTTTAAAAAAATAATAAAAGACCAGGTTATCATTTACATTTTATATTTTACATGAAAAGTTCTACATTGGTATATTATAGTGTTGATGAAGGGGGTATCCCGATCATCAAAGTTGAAGCAGTGGCAAACGCTTTTGCTTCAGTGCATGATCACTACATCACCCTCTGATGTGACATGAACAGTAACTTTAAGTAGGTGACCGCCTTTATCTGTAAAAGAGGTATGAGGAAGTTACATGCACATGTGAGTGTTCTCCCAGCAAAAGGAGATAAACACGTTCACCAGAATGGCAAGTCTCATACATGCAACTTAGAAAAGGTAAGATAAGACATTCATGTTCAAGCTAGTGAGCTGACTAGACAACTCAACTGTAACAACACCCTTCCACCATAAAAGGAGGACTTAGGCCATGTATTATCCATTCCGATTTCCACACTCTTAACACTCTCTCTATACGCTATCTCAAATATTACTCACCAATATTTTTCCCATTGAAGATCGGATAACTTGATGTAACATCCTAAAATTTATAATGTTGAATAAAGAAAGTTACGTTTAGTGATTTCCGCGTTATTAATTAATTAATATCGAGTAAAGAACGGATCATGGATTTAGATTAATTGAGATGGGTTAAATGAGAATGGGCTTTAGGTCCATGGGCTTTAAGGGATATAAATATCCCCTAAACCAACATAAAACCCTAAACCCTCATTTCATTTCCATCATAATCTCTACACACTCCAAAACACACACACACCACACACCGCCATATATGGCCGGCGGCCGAGGGAGAGAAACGAGCAAGATCCGAGAGAGAGTAAACGATTAGTTGTGATTAAACAAGTTAAACGAGATCCAAACGAGCACAAAAGGTATGTTCTTGACCTTTAAAGTTTATGTTTTATTGAATGTCCTTAAGCTTAAAGATCCAAGCTTTATAGTATATACGGGATATATATACGAACGAAATGGTTAGGGAACGTTAGTGGGTGATGTCGAACCATAACAAGGGTATTAAAATCGCCAAAATGCTTGATAAAAACCAAACCCATAGCTGAACTGGGCAACTTCGCCTGCGAACTGGGCAACTTCGCCTGCAAACTGATAACTTCGCCTGCAAACTGGTAACTTCGCCTTCAAAGCTTAACTTCGCCTTCAAAGCTTAACTTCGCCTACGGCCAAGTTCGCCTAGCTGGTAACTTCGCCTAAAGCTAAGTTCGCCTAAGGTTTAACTTAGCTTTAGGTTTAACTTCGCCTAAAGCTAAGTTCGCCTAAGGTTTAACTTCGCCTAAAGCTAAGTTCGCATAAGGTTTAACTTCGCCTAAAGCTAAGTTCGCCTAAGGTTTAACTTTGCCTAAAGCTAAGTTCGCCTAAGGTTTAACTTCGCCTAAAGCTAAGTTCGCCTAAGGTTTAACTTCGCCTAAAGCTAAGTTCGCATAAGGTTTAACTTCGCCTAAAGCTAAGTTCGCCTAAGGTTTAACTTCGCCTAAAGTCAAGTTCGATTAGAAAATAAATTAAAAACCTAATGGAAAATGTGTTAAGACAGTTAATGTAAATAAAATTTTTCCAAGCTGACCTGGCAGCTCGACCCCAGCCAGGGGCTCTGCCCCTTGGACCCTGCTAGGGGCTGCCGCCCCTAGACCCCGCTGCCAGGGGCGCTGCCCCCGGACCCCCGTTCGTTGTGGGTTGTATAAAGATAGAAATACAACATGAGTAGTAGTAGTTAATTGATACATGTAAATATTATACAGTTAGCCGTGCACAGCTCAAGAAGGGAATAACGATTAACGGAGAGCGTAACAGGATTCAGGTGAGTTTCTAGCCCCATTTATGTGTTATGTTTTCGGGGCTGTGTGCATACTCGATGTGTTGTTAATACATTTATCCTAAGTGATAAGTGTATGCCATATGTGATATATGTGATGGATATGAATGATTGCTTGTCGGTACGCGAACGATCTTCGGATATTGCGCGTACTGTCAGGTCAAAAATAAAGGTACGAATATTATATATCGAAGATGTATGAACATTACAAATGAATACTTGTCGGGGCGTGAACGATCTTCGGATATTGCACGTATCGACAAGAGGTATGGTTGTTAAATGAATGATGTAAAGAACGCCTAGAGTGTTCTTATGCTATAATGTAATTATTGTATATGTGAAGTATGTGTATACAGGTACACGAATGGTATGTGAGTTCTACGTTCGACATAGTAAGTTAGGATGGCAAATCCCTCTAGCTTTTGTCGAACATAGACTCGGCTGGTGATGGCGTAGTTAAGGACTGCGGGCCTTATACGTAATGTAGATGATAGATGTAAACGTAGATAGGGACGGTGGGCCTTATACGTGTTACAGATAATAGACGACAACGTAGTTAAGGACTGCGGGCCTTATACGTAAAGTAGATGGTAGATGTAAACGTAGATAGGGACGGTGGGCCTTATACGTGTTACAGATAATAGACGACAACGTAGTTAAGGACTGCGGACCTTATACGTATTATAGATAGGCATCAACATAGGAAAGGACTGTGGACCTTATACGTGCTGTATTTGTATTGTGGTAGCATAGGGGAGGACTGCGGACCTCGTACGTGCTATGGTTTAGGTTGCAACATAGGGAAGGACTGTGGACCTTGTACGTGTTGTGGATGTAGGATGGTATAGGGAAGGAATGCGGACCTTGCACGTACCATAAATGGTGAACATAGGTAAGGACTGCGGACCTTTTACGTGTTCACGACCTTGAGTACAGGTATAGACGGCGGACTATGAACATACTCTCGGTAGACTGAGGTTAGTGATTGTAGATATGTATGTATGTATGGTAGTAAGTATGTATGTAGAACAGAAGGGTAACTAGTTAGGTATGGATATGTATCTTCGGATATGTATGTATGTGTATGTATTGTATGGCGTCCAATTAACTAGAACTCACTCAGCGTAGCTGACTTTTAGTATGCACGCAGGTGAGTAGAATGAGACAACTTGCTTGAGCGGGCATATGGTGGGCGAATAGGAGACTGGCATTTGAAGACTCAAGATGTTTTAATGTAATTGACGTTTATTTTGAAAGACAAGAATGTTTAATTAAGGCAAGTTTTGGATTGTTGTAACGTTTCATGAAAGTTTTTATATTCCGCGAAAGTTTTAATGAACTCTGATTTGTAAGAACTGTGTTTATGACTAAATCCGACGCTAAAGTAAGGCTACCGGGTTCGGGGCCTTACACTTGATGTTGATCCACGAAACCGAAAACACACGGAGTTTGTTTTGGTGCGTTTTGGTATTAATCAATGAAAAAAAACCGAACAATTAAGAAAAAAAGATGTAAATAATATCTTGTCAAAGCTCGTTATAAATTTCGTCGGAGTTTCGTTACAAACGGTGTCTCGTAAAATTGTTTTGCTCTAGGGGTATATTTGGTTGAAGGTAATGGAATGAAGGGGGAATGGAATGAGAGAACGAAATTGATTATTATCGTTCCTTTGTCTTATTTGGTTATCCTAGGAGAATGAATTGATTTATTACTTTATGTTGTTTGGTATCCAAAAAAATTGTAGGAATGAAGTATAAATAATAAAAATACTCTTATCTCAAAATACTTTTTTACAAACAAAAAAAAAAAAAAATTAAAACTGCAATGGCGACGATGTTGGTAGCTCTGGCGACGAAAATGGTGGTGGTGGTGGCGGTCAGGAGGCAGGGGTGACCGGGTTCAAGCAGTGGTAGCATTGGTAATGATGAAGATAGTAGGGTGATGGCGACAGTGGTGGCGGTCAGGTGGTGGTGGATAGGCAACAATAGTGGTGGTAACGGTGATGGTCAGGCAGCGATCATGACAATGGTTGAGGTGGTTACGAAGACGCTGGTGGCAGCGGAAGTGGCGATGGTGGTGGTGCCAGCAGTGGTGGTGGGGGCGACGGCGGGAAAATGGTGGTGTGGTGATGGTATTGGTGGTGGTGGTGTTGAGAAAGTAGAGTGAAAGAGGAATGAAATGAAAAAAAGAAGAAGAGGGTGGGGGGGGGGGGGAGGAGGGAATGAATGGTTTTGATGGAATGGGATTCCATATGTAATGGTGATTCCATTCCATTGAGCAGCCAAACACTATTCTTACGCAATGAATTATTCCATTATCCCTATCAATCTTGCAAACAGTTCTCAAAACTAAAATGGCCTATTTATAGTACAACCTGACCATACGCTAATTTGTTATCCCATTCGCTACATATGTACTCCATACGCATGCCCTCCTTCGATTATAAGCGTATGGATTTGTGGTATGCATGTTTTCATTCATATAGACCTATATAACCAAACTAGCATTCTAAACACCATATAAAACCTATTACAAAGTCGGTGTTGATCAATTCTTCATGTTAGTAATGTAATAATATGATAATATGATAAACCTATTATTATATGTGTACCTGTTATAGTAGGGAGAGCATAAACCGCAACAGAGTATGATGTAGTCGGGATGTTTGTCATCTTGATCAAATTCCCCTTTAAGGTGTATAATTAAGGATGGAGATTAGAGTTCTTGAGAGGAATCTAGTTTCAGGAGAGAGATAGACACATGAATTTCTCATGTGTGTGATATTAGGTTATGATGTTATTATTATCTCTATATATATACCCAAGGGGAAACCCTTTATTAGCTAGTAAAGGTAATATGACTCATCAACAATTACCAAACTAATATATAATAAGGTATAGTTAATATTTTGATCTATTATAATATAAATGATCATAATGGCCATATATATATATATATAGGGAGAGGATCATGAAAGAACTCCTTTTTATGAAGAGAACTAGAGAACTAATAATAAAATATTTTTAATTTAATTAATAAAAATATTTTTAAAATTTTTTTCTTTCATCCTTCTTATATGTTGTTATTCTTCACCACAAAAAAAAAATATAAAAATGAAAAAAAATAAAAAATTAATAAAAATAATTAACGAGTAATGCATATATGCAATACACCGACTTTTTTTATAATGCATATGTGCAGTAGTGTGCATTTTGATATTTTAAATGGTGTTGAATAGCATATATATAGTTGTTTGTATTGTATATTTGCAATAGTGTTATATTATATACAAAAAATAAAAAAATTCGATATAGTGCATATGTGCATTAGTGTTGTATTACTTATATGCGATAATGTGTTTTGCATACAATTATTAGTGTTGTATTTGCATATATTCAATAGTGTGTATTGGATAATGCAATTGTGTTGTATTATATGCAATAAAATACTATTGTATATATATGCAATAGGCATTAGTGCACATATTGATGCGTGCGTGCGTGTGATATAAAATATAGAAGGATGGAATGATTTGCTTTTGCACAAGATCGTGTTTTAAATTTATAAAAATGATTTCTACAAAGACTAAACACACACAAAATAGGCAAGTGTACCTATCGTATATGTAGAATAGTATTGATAAGAACCAAGTATCGATCCATGGACACAAATGTTTCTAATAATAAATCGTTGTTTTACTTTAATCAGAGGTTTTAATCATTTTGGGGTTAATTTTTGGACTTTTTATAAAATATAAATACTTATATATAATATATAGGTGACCAAGATAAGAAATTCTAAACGAGTTGTTCAATTATGCGAAGGTTACCATCTAAGATCAAGAATCCACTCCATTTTAGCATTGATAATTAATATATAGACATGTGATAAACTTACCGTAGCAATATATGATAGATAGCTCCTTAACCCAAAGTAAAAAGTGAGCATCTTTGGCACTAAGGAGATAATATGCGCATTTTAAAGTCCACCATATCCTAATGTCATATCATCTCAATGATGTCAATTTAAGTTGACAAGTAGTTTCGTTAAGTAGAAAGATTATGATTGACTTCAATTTCTCGAATACCAATTCTAACAACTTCGGGTGGTTGTAGTTCATCACACAACCTCCCCTTGGTTGATTTAAGTAGGTTATGATTACACATTCCGTTAACATATGGTTTCTTTAGCTAATTTGATATCCTAAGCAAAGCCATTTTCGGATTACCAAGGTTTAGAAAAATACACCATAACTTATATCTCATCATTTCTAAGTACAATATAAGGATCCATGTTTCGATAATGTATCAAAGTATTTCTATCTTTCAAGAACATGAAACGATCATGAACGATTGCCAATGATATTGACAACCACCAACTTTGAATTAGTGATTTTAGATGGTGATACATTTCTCATCAAAGGATAATTGTAATATAACCATGTACTTAACTAGACAAAATCACAAGTCTTGATTAATTTTCAAGTAAAACAAATCTTCTTCATAGATTTTAGATGGTAAAAGGAGTTTAGCTCATAATGAGCATTATGATGAACATTAAGATGATTGATAATAACAAATACATGATTAAACTTGGAACAATCTAACCAAATGTAGATGAATCCTTCTTCTTAATGATGGTAATGATGGTTGATGATGATGATTAGTGGTGATGACCTCCAAACCTTCAAACTCTTCACTAGATTTTCAAAGTGAGTGTTAGTGTGTGTTTATATAAGAGAGAATCGGATAGAAATCTTTTCAAGGCACACTTGATGAATGCAACATGAGCCACTATTTATAGGCAATCTGGATGGTGAGGCACGGCCCCGTGCAAGATAAGCATGGCCCCGTGTACTTTTATGACATGTGCCAGATTTGTTTTGTCTTTTGTGTGAGGTGGCAACGGCCCCGTGGTTAGCAGGAACGGTCCCGTGATTTTTAGTGACATGTGCTTAATTCTTCTTTGTCTTTTTTGCATTTCCATCCACGGCCCCGTGCATGCTGAGCACGGCTCCGTGCCTTTGTTCTCAGATTTTGTCTTTTCTTGTGTCAGAGGCATGGGGGCGTGTTTCTTTGTTTTCCTGTGTTTTCTTTTATTTTTTCTTCGTCTTTTTGCTTGTTTCTTCATTTGGGGTTTGGTTTCACCTGAAATTATGTTTTATTATGATAAGTAGTCTTTTATGCTATGTTATTAGACAGAAATTGCAGCTTTAAGAGATCATTTGATGCCAAAAAGATGATATTTTTATGTACATCAAACATCCCCACACTTGAACATTACTTGTCCTCAAGCAATTGCCTTTATAAATGCTCTCTAAAAACAACAACTTTAGATTATAGCTATTCCTTAAGTGAGCTCCAAGAAGATGAAACAAATTAACCAATCTTTATGTTGGTGATAAATAAGAGAGAACTTTTGTTTTTATGAGCTTCTGTTTATGCAAAACGTCACGTTCTCGCAATGTTCACTCACACTCGGTTTTTATATCTGATCATACCTGTGATATAGGTATGTGAACACTCTTAGCCAAAATGCAACCTGTGATAAATAAGCTTGTAACAAGTTCAAATCTCCACCTTTTGAAGGGTTGCATTGATCGGAAGGTAAAAAGTGGTTTCGGTTTAGTGTGGGTAGGGATTGGTATTTTGTGGTGTTTCAAGGTTTAATGGTAAGTACAACTTCCGCTGTTTGTCAGGATTTTTGAGATGTCTTCATTGGTTAGCTCCTTTCTTCTTCGTCTTCATTCGTTTTTTTTATCTACCTAATGACTCATTTAAGGTCAGATCGTCAAGACCTGTTTTGTAGAGGATGTGGATTAATTCTTCCTCAATCCTATTCTGAATATAACTTCCAACTCTAATGGATCGTTCGGCTTTGAGCCTAATAGCCCCCATCCTCATTAGTTCGGTATATTCATGCTGAGACTAAGTTTGACTTTTTCTACATCTTCCTTCGTGGGACCAGTTTCCGCAACCTAAGCATCGTTCATATCTTTTTGCTCTTCTCTTCATTGAGTTTTTGGAGATTCCACATAATGGTGGTCTTTGTTCATTTTGGCGCCACTTTTTCCTCACCTCATTGCTAAAGAGAAAGATTATCTCCCTAAGTTCTCGAGGCAACCTAGGTTTTGTGAAGTGTATGCAGCAAAGGAAATTGAAATCGAAGGAATGCATTTCCAGTTCTTTAGGGTCTGCCGGTAAAATACCAGTGTTGTATTTTACCGGTGAAAGATGGATAAGGTGATCGGATTTTTGGGTTTTTTGTAATTTGGTGAGGGTTTTGATGGAATTGTGTAAATATTACCTTCTTCTTTATGCAACACTTCGTGCAGTCTTGAAATGAATAATTGCGGCAAGTTTTAAATCACACGAAACATATGACTCACTCAAAGCTTCCGAAAAAATATTTATATGGCATGAGGTTTGTCTCACAGTAACGGAGGAATTGAGTATTAACGCCATATTTTGCATAAACGTATTCTCAATATTACAAAACTTCTTCTTACTTTTTCACTTTTATGTAATGATTGGTTATTTGCAATTTTTTTTCTTGGTTTTCTTTTTAGGTTTAGGATAATCTTTGTTTGCTGCAAAAATATATTTGTTTTTAGAGAATTTTTTTTTTAGTTAGTTGAACAAACAATTTGGTCAAGTAATTCCCCTCCCCACACTTGAATCTCACATTGTCCTCAATATGATAAGATTCATGAAAATATAAAAATTCTAATTGAGTATTATGGGTAGAAATGGAGAGTTACTTCCCTATGGTTTAACGAAATTTCGATAGAGTGTCCCCTGTTTTTCCTCCATTTTCCTTTTTTTTGTACCAGTGTAATATAAAACTGCAAACAACCACAAACAACCAAGCATAAACTGCTGAAAATTGGGTATGGAATCATCCATCCCTTGCCCTTTCTGGCTAAATAAGTACCTACATAATGTCTTTGGCACCCACGTCCATAAAAATATCCAAACCAACATAAAAACAAACAAACAAGTACGATGAAAAGTAAATTGTTTAAAATACACATAATAAGTTCATGAAATACTACCAACCCATGCCCATGCCCGACTTACCAGTGTCGCCAGTCATCAGTTACCCGCATCTGGGTCAAATGGTCCCCACTGCCTGTCCATGCGATAGCCTAAGAGATCAATCTCTCGCCTCGTCTCTGCATATTCGGCTGCTCGCTGTGCATCAGAAGCAGCCATCTGTTCTGACATCCTGTTAACGAGGCAGTAGTGTTAGCTGAGAACTGATCAATAAGTCCAAATATACCCTCGAAAGAGTATCGGCTATCATGTGATGAACTAGGGCCGGCCCCTGATGAAGATGGGCCTCCTGTCTGATGGTAAGTGCGGCGGCGGTGTTGTCTGGGCGGTGACTGTCGTCTCTCATGCACATCCTGAATCATCATCTCTGACGGGTCTTCTGGGTCCCACACTTGGTTGTTCTTGTCACAAAATCTCCACACACCCGGGCTGATTTCCTGAACCATCTTCATGCTTTCACAGTAGTCAAGGTTGAGAGCGATCATGTCTGGGCTTGGAGTTCCCTCTGTGTTTGCATCATAGGCCCAGTAGAGGTTGTAGATCCAGGGACCACCGAAAATCGGGGTGTTCCCTCGGGCGGTAGCATTTGACAAGAAAAGTTTGCAAAATAGCATCGCGATATTGCATGGTATTTTGTTTTTCATGCAGTACAATGCCCACAGATCCCTTAGGTTGACAACCCCCTCGCTCTGACCCCGAGCTGTGACGGTATGACTCAATAACCGGTAGGTGTACCTCATCAGCGGGTCACGCAGTGCCGTGCTCTTAGAAATGCTTGGTCTGTACGTTGTTGGTCCATAACTTAATTGTTCCCAAGCTTTTTCCTTTATGAGAGCTGCTTCGGCTTCATCATCGTCGCCCTCATCTGTAAATGTTGATTTTGCTTCGAACCAGATGGCCGTGTCAGTTTCTCCGGCCGTGTAAATGCCCAAATCTATTCCCAATTGAGTGACAGAAGTTGTATGCCAAAAACCCCCACAACGAAACTCGATCGCCTTGGTATCCCATATGTCAACTTTTTCTTCTTGAAGTTGAACGAGGCCAGGAATTCTTTTGTGAGTTCTGTAACAGAATCCCCAGTTTGGTTGAAAACCCATCCCCAAGGTCCCTCTACAATGTTTTGATAGCGGTCCCATTGGTTTACGTGTCGTAGGGTGTTTTCACATGCACGGTAGTGGGCTTCTGGATACCTATTGTTGAGGTATGTTAATCTTTCGTTTGCCAATTGGTCTTTTTTATTTCAGTTTCCGAAGACTAGAAATGCATGAAAATCGTCCCCATACTCGGCCATCTGCAATTTACACTTATATTAGTCAAAATGTACAAAAAATTTGCGTTTTGCTGAAACAGAAGGCAAAGCACGGTGGCGTGCTTGCAGAAGCACGGTGCCGTGCTGCTGCTTCTGGTTCAGTTTCTTTGAATTTTGACTTTCTGTTCACCACGACTTGTTTTGTTTTGGGCACGGCTCGTGTTTCTAATATCGATTTCTAACTTACTCAGACTCGAACCCTCGTTTCCAACCGGTTATGTCAATTGGGTTTGATGGTGGGTCGGGTATTTGTGTAAAAACCCGAAACCTGATTTGTTTCTTTTATTTAACCCTAACTATTCAACATTTAACAATCTATTCATCATAATCAAGCATAATAACTCATACCCTATTCGGATTTTGACCCGATTTGGTCGATTTGAACAATTTTAAGGTTAATCTAAACCTAGAATGACGAATAAGATAATACAATTGTTAGATTAACATATCTTGGGTTTAGAATTGATGAATTGATGAAGAAATTGGCAAAACAATTAAAGGTCTTCGGTTTTCGGCAGTGAAAAATAGGGTTGGTTGTGTGAGAAAGTTATTTTATTAAGTAAAAAATCGTAACTGCCCTGACACAAAAACACGGCCCCATGCTTCAGGAAGCACGGTACCGTGCTGCTAAGTGCAGACAGTACTGTTTTGTTTATTTATCGAGCTGGTTTGTTTTTAACTGGGTTTTTATTTTCTGGTTATTTTAAATTTGGTAATTAAACATCCTAATTTTCATTAAGAACGTAAAAGTAAAGACATAATTAAAGATAAATGAAATGAAAAGTACAACAAAAATTCTCGGGTCCTAACACATAATACTAGCAGAAACAACTTAATCATGAAACAAGGTCTGAACTTCAACGGCCACCACTCCCGAACAAGTCCTGGATGTGTGGTGGTGCTCGTTTGGCTTCCAAAAGTTCGTCAAGCTTTTTGTTGAGCGTGACGATTTCTCAGTTGAGAAAGTTAAGCTTGGAAGTCACATCCTTGTGGTGGCCATCCACAACATGGAAGTTCTCGAACCTAAGCAGGTCGACGTTGTTGATCAACTCTACTACTCGAGCTTCGGTTTGCATGTTGCTTTCAACTTGATCTCTTACGATGCATTGGAGTCGCATAACTTGTTCCTCGAGGAAGGAAGATTCATGTTTTTTCCCCTTTTTCACTGGTTTCCATTCAACCCGTTTTCCTTCCATTTGGGTAATTTTTGTTTGGTGTGAATGAAATAGTGAAATTATGCATGCATTATATAGAGACTGGTAAGTTGGACACGGCACCGTGTAATAGGAAACACGGCCCCGTGCTGCTAGAGGAATAAATATTTCTGAGTCAGAGAATTGTACGGAGTCAGCGCGTATCATGCTGAAGATTCTAAGGTGACCACGGTACCGTGTTTAGGAAAGCACGGCCCCGTGCTTTTTGTCACACTGATTTTTATTTTGATTTTTAACATGATTCACTATCCGGAATTTTTAGAATGACATTTATTGTGATATTTTGGAAGTTTAGTCATCTAAAAATTACTTTTCATTAAATAAAGATTCTAGAACAATTTCGGGATAAGCCTGGGTTTCCTAAGAAAAGAAAATAGTCGGGTTAAGCCCGAAGCCCTAACACATTGTGCTTAATGCACTTGATTACACATAAAAGCATAAAATTAAGTTTTCTAGAGTTCCCCGAAAGGCTATCCTCCTCCGAATGGTCCTGGTGGTGGGAAATACGTGAAACCGAGAACTTGAAACTGGAGTTGTTCGTTGATGTCTCGGAGTTCCATTTTCATGTTTTCCACCGATTCAGTGAGTTGCATGAGACGCATCTCCGCAAGGAGATTCATTTCGGTGAGTTCTTTCACGAGTTCTTGAAGTTTCAAGAGAAGCTCGGTTTTGGAAACATGGCGGGCATCATTTCTCGGATGTCGGGAAACGGGAATTGCTTCATTCATCTCCGTCGGCATGCTGAATTTTCAGAGGTTTTTGGTTTTGGTTTTGGTTTGCGCAAGGAATGCAATGACACAAGGTGCCTTTTATAACCAAACAGGAAACCGAGCACGACACTGTGCTTATGGAAGCACGCCCCCGTGTTTTTAGTCTGACAATTTAGTTACAAACCAGTCTGACTGAGATTTTTGCAGCGTAGATGCCGGCCCGCATTTTTTGGCACGGGACCGTGCTTTTGGGAGCACGCCCCAGTGGTTTTTGTGTTTGTTTGTTTGTTTTTTTTATTTACAAGGCCTGGTTTTTGGTAAGGTCTTGGCCAGACCTTATTTCCTTAATCTCCTAATCAAGAAGTTTAGAGGGTTAATACCTCCAATACTTCTTTAAGTGGACAGTCGATATATGGCTTTAATCAATGTCCATTTACCTTGAACTTCTGGCCGTTTGAATTTGAAATCTCTATGGTTCCATAGTCAAAAATTGTTTCAACTACGTATGGACCTGACCATCGGGATTTTAGTTTTCCTAGGAAAAGACGTAAACGAGCGTTGTATAACAGTACACGATCGCCAATTTTGAATTGTTTATTCCCTTTTAAATGAGCGTCGTGTAGACGTTTAGTCTTTTCCTTGTAAGACCAGGAATTTTCATAGGCCATTGTTCTCATTTCCTCGAGCTCACGAATTTGATCTTCCTGGTTTGCTCCGACGGACGTTAGATCAAAATTCACTGTTCTAAGGGCCAAGTAGGCGTTGTGTTTCAATTCTACCGGTAGATGACATGCCTTCCCGTAAACGAGCTTGAAGGTGTCGTTCCTATGGGAGTTTTGTAGGCCGTCCTAAGGGCCCACAATGCGTCATCTAATTTTTCTGCCCAATTTTTGCGATTTATCCCCACACTTCTTTCCAGAATTCTCTTAACTCCTCGATTCGAGACTTCCACCTGTCCACTGGTCTGCGGGTGATATGGTGTTGCCAGTCGGTGGTGAACCCCATATCTTGCTAAGACCTTGTCCATCAGGGTGTTACAGAAGTGAGTACCTCTGTCGCTGATGAGGGCTTTTGGTGTTCCGAATCTTGAAAATAACTTTTTTAGAAATCGTACAACTACTCGAGCATCGTTAGTGGGAAGAGCTTGTGCTTCTACCCATTTAGACATGTAGTCGACTGCTACAAGGATGTATTTATTTCCGAATGAGTTAGGAAATGGCCCCATGAAATCTATTCCCCAAACATCAAAGATTTCACAAATTTGAATGCCCTTTTGACCCATCTCATTTTTTGATGAGATGTTCCTGGCTCTTTGACAAGCATCGCATGCTTGGATCAAAGTTTGTGCATCTTTGTATATAGTGGGCCAGAAAAATCCTGCATCAAACACTTTTCTGACCGTGGTGGCGGTACCGTGGTGTCCGCCTGTTGGTCCTTCATGGCAGTGTTTGAGAATGTCTAAGGCCTCCTTGCCTGCTACGCACCTACGAATGACTTGATCCGCACCTATCCTAAATACGTATGGATCTTCCCAGAAGTAAAACTTAAGATCGGAGAAGAATTTCTTTCGCTGTTGATGGGTAAGTCCTTTTCTGAGAAACCTACAAGCTAGGTAGTTTGCGAAGTCTGCATACCAAGGACTTTCTTTTTTTTCCTTTATTACATCTTGAATGTGCATGAGGACTTCATGTGGGAAATTATCATTAATAATTTCTTTGCGAAGTTCTTCGGATGTTGGACATTCTAAACGTGAAAGATGGTCTGCGGCTACATTTTCTGCTCCCTTTTTGTCTTTAACTTCGATGTCGAACTCTTGGAGTAGTAGGATCCACCGGATGAGTCTAGGTTTGGCCTCTTGTTTGTTGAATAGGTACCGTATTGCGGCATGATCGGTGTAAACTATGGTTTTGGAAAGAACTAGGTATAATCTAAATTTTTCAAATGCAAATACTACTGCTAGTAACTCTTTTTCTGTTGTGGTATAATTTTCTTGTGCATCGTTAAGAGTTTTACTGGCATAGTAAATTGGGTGAAAGTGTTTTTCTTTGCGTTGTCTGAGTACGGCTCCAACTGCAAAGTCAATTGCGTTGCACATGATTTCGAATGGAAGGGTCCAATCGGGTGTGGTCATGATTGGTGCGTTGACAAGTTTGTCTTTTAGTGTACTAAATGACTCAACACACTCTTCAGAGAAAACGAATGGTGCGTCTTTCTCCAGAAGTTTGGTCATAGGTCTTGAGATCTTTGAGTAGTCTTTTATGAAGCGTCGGTAGAAACCAAAGATTTTTCAGGCAATGATCGAAGGAGTCTCCAAAGACTGAGAAGTCGTCCATGAAAACCTCCATGGAGTTTTTGATCATTTCATGAAATATGGCCACCATGCAACGCTGGAAGGTGGCTGGAGCATTACATAGTCCAAATGGCATTCTTCGGTAGGCGAAGGTTCCATACGGACATGTAAAGGTGGTTTTCTCTTGATCTTCAGGAGCAATGGGAATCTGAAAGTATCCGGAAAATCCATCAAGAAAACAGTAGAACATTTTTCCAGATAATCGTTCGAGCATTTGGTCGATAAAAGGAAGTGGAAAATGATCTTTTCTTGTGGCGTCATTAAGCTTCCGGTAATCAATTCAAACTCGCCAGCCTGTGATGGTTCTCATTGGTATCAACTCGTTCTTCTCGTTCATTACGACCGTCATTCCTCCCTTCTTGGGTACTACTTGAACTGGACTTACCCAAGGTGAATCTGAGATTGGGTAGATTAATCCAGCATCAAGCAGTTTGATTACTTCCTTCTTCACCACATCTTGCATGTTGGGGTTGAGATGTCTTTGATGTTGGACCACGGGTTTGTATTCTTCTTCCATGGGGATTTTATGAGTATAAAAAGAGGGACTGATGCCCTTGATATCCATGATCTTCCATGCGATAGCCTTCTTATGGTTTTTGAGAACCTTAAGAAGTTCGTCTTTCTCTTCTTTAGAAAGGTGAAATGAAATAATTACTGGGAGTTGAGAATCTTTCTCTAGAAAGCCGTATTCGAGATGTTTTGGTAGTTCTTTTAACTCTAAGGCTGGTGGTTCTTCAATTGATGGTTTTGATTTTTCATTGTTTTCAATGATTTCGCATATTGTTTCTGATTCTTCTTGGTAATTATTGTTGAGATTTTTATTTTCTAGAATGGGTTTGTTTAGTGTTTTGTCTAAGACTTGTGTTTCTAAGGGAGTGTTGATGGAGGAATCTCGCATATAGCAACTTACGATGGAGTCTATGATGTCAACACAATATAAAGTGTCATCGTGTTGTTGCGGATATTGCATAGATTTTCCTATGTCAAAAGTGATTGCCTCGTCATTGACCCTGAGAGTGAGTTTACCGGTGCAAACATCACTGATAGCCTTTGCGGTGGTTAAAAAGGGTCTTCCTAAAATTAGAGGTACACTTCTGTCTTCCTCCATGTCTAGAATCACAAAATCTACTGGGAAAACAAACTTGTCAATTTTAACAAGTATGTTTTCAACAATGCCCCTAGGATATTTAACGGATCGGTCAGCTAACTGAATGCTCATGCGGGTGGGTTTTGGTTCTCCTATCCCTAGTTTTGCAAAAACCGCATAAGGCATTAAATTAATACTAGCTCCTAGGTCAGCCAGGGCATTGCTAACAGATAAATTTCCTATGAGACAAGAGATAGTAAAGCTCCCTGGATCGGTCATCTTTGTTGGTAACTTGCTTTGAAGGACAGCTGAACATTATTCACTTCAGGTGACATGTGAGAGCTCCTCCAGCTTTCTTTTGTTTGTCAGCACTTCTTTGAGAAACTTGGCATATTTTGGCATTTGAGCAATAGTTTCGACAAAAGGGATGTTGATATGGAGTTGTTTAAAGAGTTCTAGAAACTTCCTATACTGGGCTTCCAATCGTTCCTGCTTTAGTCTTCCAGGGTATGGAATAGGTGGAACATAAGTTCGGACTGGCTCCTTAGGCAGGATCATGCTTGTTGGGGTCAGTCTTTCCTGCGTTTCATCAGGAGACTTCTTCTCCATAACTGGCTCTGAGGTTGGTGAGACAACAGTGGTCGTACCGCTTCGGAGTGTAACGGCGTTAGCTGTTGCATTCGGGTTGGTGATCGTGTTGCTTGGAAGGGTGTCAGGTGGTCTTTCAGATAATTGTCGGGCAATTTGTACGATTTGGTTTCTAGGTTCTGAAGTGATGCTTGTTGACTTTTGAGATCGGCTTCATGTTTTAATAATACTCCGCTGATATCAACAGCTCTTGAGTCGGCTTTCTTTTCTGCTTCATTTGTTTTGGTCATTAATTGAATTAACATTTCTTCGATCTTTGAGTAGCTCAGGTTTTGATGGCTACTCGAGCTTTGATCTTGGTATTGAGGCTTAGGTTGGAAGAATTGATTCATAAGTCTTTTTTCGAATCCGGGTAAGGGTTGAGTATTACCTCCGTCTTTCCAGCTGAAATTTGGGTGGTTTCTCCATCCTGGATTGTAGCTGTTGCTGAAAGCGTTGTTCTGTCTAGCGATGAAATCGACTTCTTCCATGGCCATAATGACTTGTTTACAGTCACTCGTCTTATGATTTCCTCCACAAGTGTCACAGGTAAGTCTGGTTCTTGATAGCTCGGCTTGAAGTTGTTCGAATTTTTTAGAAAGAGCTTCAAGCTGTGCCGTGACAAGAGTGTTGGAATCAACGTGGTGTATTCCTTTATGGGTAGGTGTAGATCTTGGTGGGTTGTAAGCGAAACTCTTTTTTGCGGCCTTTTCCAGGACTTCAAATGCTTCGTTAGGTGATTTGGATCCCAGGTCTCCACCAGCGATCTGGTCGATGGCCTGATTGTTTTGACTGGATTGGGCGTCAAAGAAAGTTTGAACTTGCAACCATACGCTCAGTCCATGATTTGGGCATCTTCTTAGAAGACTTTTGTATCTTTCCAACGCTGTGTGTAACGATTCATCATCATCGGTCCGGAATCCGGTAATGCTGGCTCGGTATTTGGCAGTTTTATCGGGCGGAAAATATTTGAGGAGAAACTGTTCAACTATCTGGTCCCAAGTGGTAAAGGAACCAGAGGAGAGAGATTCTATCCATTCTAGGGCTTGGCCCCTTAGAGAGAAAGGAAGAAGTTTAAGCTTGATTTGATCTTCTGAACAGTTTTGGATTTTAAAGGTTCCGCAGATTCGTAAGAATCGAGATATGTGAGAGAGAGGGTCTTCGTCGAGGAGACCATGAAATTGAACTGAATTTTCCACCATATGAATGGTGTTTGATTTGGTTTCGAAATTTTTGGTGATTTCGGGTGGAGCCACTCCATTGCCGTAGCCTTCGAGAGTTGGCTTGGCATACCGGCTCATGTTCGGCTCATTGTTCTGGGCCGCAATCATTTCTTCGGTTTGATTTTCTCCTAATGTGGTGGCGTCTAATGATTCATCTTTGATTGCTTCTGCGGTTTCTGTGGTCCGTTTACGAGTTCGTCGACGAAAGAGTCGTTCCGGTTCAAAAATTGGAGAAACAAGCTCAGGCTCAGAAGTAGAGGACATACATGGAACTAAATCAGAATTGAACTAAAGTAAAAGTTTGCAAAGGTTAGTTTAAAAAGTTAGTCTAATATTATGAGTTACGAGTTATACTATGCTATTTTAAAACTAAACTAAGGTCTAAATTAACTAAGCTAAATAAAGGTAAAAAGTAGGCTAGTCGTAAAATAAAATAAAATGAGATAAAATAAAATAGAAGTAAAAAAAATTTGTATAATTATAAACAATGATTAAATTAAAACTTGGATTGTTCTTAGAAACGTACCGTGTCCACGGCAACGGGGCCAAAAACTTGATGCGTGCGTGCGTGTGATATAAAATATAGAAGGATGGAATGATTTGCTTTTGCACAAGATCGTGTTTTAAATTTATAAAAATGATTTCTACAAAGACTAAACACACACAAAATAAGCAAGTGTACCTATCGTATATGTAGAATAGTATTGATAAGAACCAAGTATCGATCCATGGACACAAATGTTTCTAATAATAAATCGTTGTTTTACTTTAATCAGAGGTTTTAATCATTTTGGGGTTAATTTTTGAACTTTTTATAAAATATAAATACTTATATATAATATATAGGTGACCAAGATAAGAAATTCTAAACGAGTTGTTCAATTATGCGAAGGTTACCATCTAAGATCAAGAATCCACTCCATTTTAGCATTGATAATTAATATATAAACATGTGATAAACTTACCGTAGCAATATATGATAGATAGCTCCTTAATCCAAAGTGAGCATCTTTGGCACTAAGGAGATAATATGCGCATTTTAAAGTCCACCCTTTCCTGATGTCATATCATTTCAATGATGTCAATTTAAGTTGGCAAGTAGTTTCGTTAAGTAGAAAGATTAGAATTGAATTCAATTTCTCGAATACCAATTCTAACAACTTTGGGTGGTTGTAGTTCATCACACAACCTCCCCTTGGTTGATTTAAGTAGGTTATGATTACACATTCCGTTAACATATGGTTTCTTTAGCTAATTTGATATCCTAAGCAAAGCCATTTTCGGATTACCAAGGTTTAGAAAAATACACCATAACTTATATCTCATCATTTCTAAGTACAATATAAGGATCCATGTTTCAATAATGTATCAAAGTATTTCTATCTTTCAAGAACATGAAACGATCATGAACGATTGCCAATGATATTGACAACCACCAACTTTGAATTAGTGATTTAAGATGGTGAAACATTTCTCATCAAAAGATAATTGTAATATAACCATGTACTTAACTAGACTAAATCACAAGTCTTGATTAATTATCAAGTAAAACAAAGCTTCTTCATAGATTTTAGATGGTAAAAGAAGTTTAGCTCATAATGAGCATTATGATGAACATTAAGATGATTGATAATAACAAATACATGATTAAACTTGGAACAGTCTAACCAAATGTAGATGAATCCTTCTTCTTAATGATGGTAATGATGGTTGATGATGATGATTAGTGGTGATGACCTCCAAACCTTCAAACTCTTCACTAGATCTTCAAAGTGAGTGTTAGTGTGTGTTTTTATAAGAGATAATCGGATAGAAATCTTTTCAAGGCACACTTGATGAATGCAACATGAGCCACTATTTATAGGCAATCTGGATGGTGGCACGACCCTAAGCACGGCCCTGTGTACTTTTATGACATGTGCCAGATTTGTTTTGTCTTTTGTGTGAGGTGGCAACCGCCCCGTGGTTAGCAGGCACGGTCCCGTGATTTTTAGTGACATGTGCTCAATTATTCTTTGTCTTTTCTGCATTTCCGTCCACGGCCCCGTGCATGCTGAGCATGGCCCCGTGTCTTTGTTCTCATATTTTGTCTTTTCTTGTGTCAGAGGCATGGGGGCGTGTTTCTTGAGGCATGGGGGCGTGTTTCTTTGTTTTCCTGTGTTTTCTTCTGTGTTTTCTTTGTCTTTTTTCTTGTTTATTCGTTTGGGGTTTTGTTTCACCTGAAATTATGTTTTATTATGATAAGTAGCCTTTTATGCTATGTTATTAGATTGAAATTGCAGTTTTAAGAGATCATTTGATGCCGAAAAGATGTATATTTTTATGTATATCACATATGCACTACAGCACTGCACCGACAAGTTTTTTTTTTTAGGAACAATATCATCTTATTAGAAGGAGGAAAGAAAAAGAAATCACAAAATATTTTTTTAAAAATAGTTAAAAATAATTCTTTATTAGTTCTCTAGTTCTCTCTTTAAAAGGAGTTCTCTCTAGATCCCACCCCTATATATATATATATATATATTTAATCGTACAGCCGGTTCAACTCGTAGCACTTATCACACCACAAATGCACTAATAACCAACAACATATTAACGTATTATCACAATTATGTCATACCACATGTTTAATTGGTTGAAGTATCATGCACACGTATATACAGATGATGGTTTGGCGAAGCATTTTTACCAAGGCATTAGCGGTGATGCCTTAAGTGGGTTAAGCACATCGGGTCATTGATAATAATTATTTAGTTTTTAGGACGGGTTATAGTGGGTAAATACACTAGTTGTATATACATACATAAAAAAAATAAGGGTAAAACGAAGTTTTTAGGACGGATTTCGTACGGTGAATGGTTTGGAAATTTAGTGATAAGTGAGAGTGTTTAGGTTGGCTTATGTAGTTGAGTTTTCTTGAGTTGGATCGATGGGGTTTGTTGAGTTAAGGTCGTTTGAGTGGGTTAGGCTTAGATGACCTATGTGAGTAGTGGTTTGGCTATTTGGATAAGGTTTTGCTGATTTGAGCTCGGGTTAACTTGAGCTCGGGTTAACTTGATGGGTTGGATAATTTGATCTTGACTAGTTTGGGTTGAGATTCGGTTTATACATGTATTTTGCAAGGAGTAATTGGGGTTGCTAATTTGATAACAAATTCTATGGTTAGATAGGAACGGTGTGGCGACATGGTTTGCGATTTGGAATCGCATAGGTCGAGGGATTGAGTCATAGTTGGGTAAACTTTGGTTCGTATATGTTCAAGACATTTGTGGATGGATTTGTCAGAGTCCTTGAGGTATTAGGATGGTGAGTTGGTAGGTATAGGTGTCGGTATTTAGGGCTTGTTGTCGGGTCGATTTTGCACATCTTGGATTAGCATGGGGTTCGAGTAGGTGAGGGTATAACGTTTGTGTGTTTGGTCTCGTTCATCTTGGGGAAGGATTTGATTGCGTGGGAAAACTTTTGAAGTGGAAGGGTGGTTTAAGTTAATGTGGTATTCTGAGATGTGATACGAGTGTTTGGAAACTTGTAGTTGCGTTTAGGGAAATTTTGCCTAATATTTTTTTTTAAAAATTGAAAATATCATAGTTTATAAATAGTGATTGAAACATTCATGAATCTTTTGATGATTAAATGACGAGTTAATATATATTTTATAAATAAAATATTGAGATCCAAGCTTGTGAGTTACAACAATTATAAATATTTGCTAAAAAATTTCCACAAAATTGAAAGTTGTTACGATACGTCGGGTCGGCTTGAGTTGGAAGTAATTCATGAGGAAGTTTTTGAAATAAATCTACTTGCGTAACGTAAATCGTTTTCTTGAAATGCTTAAAATTGAGTTGTGGAAATTATCATAGGAAACTAAAATCATAAGGTTTGCTTATTTTGAAGTTTATTGTAAAAATAAAAGTCGATTGTTATGAGGAAGCAAAAAAAGTTTTATAAGGGTCAAAATAAAATTCCTTGCTTATGAGGAAATAAGTATAAAAAGAATAAGTTAATTTAATGTCGGAATTTGTTATTAGGTATCAATATGAATGTTGAAAGTTTGTTTTGAGCATAAGAATTTACGTGTTGGAATTTTTTATTATTCTTTTTACCAAGTTCGTCATTTAATATCATATAACGAAAAATATCACGGCACGTTAAAATGACCGTCATTGTGAACCGAGAAAGGGACATAAACGAGTTTTGTCTTTGAAAAAATAAAATTTCTAAGAAGTTTTGCATGAGGATTTCAAGAAAATTACAAGCTATAGGTTTGTGAATTTCTAGAAAACTTAAGGAGAAACTACCATATGAAATTTGAAACGAGGAAAATCGTATGATGCGAGTTTTTTTTTATTGGTGAAAATTCATAATGATCAAAAAATGCAAAATGAAGGTTGTTATAAAAATAGATTTTAGGTAATGAAAATTCTATGAGGAATGTTATGTAGTGTAGTGTAATTAAAATGTCGTGAGAAGTTTAAAGAATTTATATTGTGAAATGATCGTTCGAAAATAGGCGGGTTCGTTATAAATTTTTTTTGAAATCTTGCACAAGAATTTTAAAGATAATTTAAAGTTTATATAATAGGAAATTTACTTGAAAGTTTAAGGTAAAAATTTATCATAACCCCCCCCCCCCCTTTTTTAAACTTATATAAAATAAATCACAATGAACAAAATTTTGTAAACAAAATCGTTGTGAAAACAAAATGAGAAAATTTGTGTAGATTTTTACCATATAAAATCAAGATATAAAAGAATTATTCACAATAAAAATAACATTTATAAATGAGAACTTGTGATAAGAATTCATATGACAAAACAAAAGGAAAAAATTGTTTAAATCCTTGAAATGTAATAATAATGTTTTAAGATTTAAAATGCGGAAAAATCGTGCATGAACCAGCATGACTTGATATTCCGATACTAAAAACCTTTTTACAAAAAAAGATACCATGTTGGAGTCTAAACATGTGCATGTACCACCGCGTCTTTTTCATGTTTTCGACTCAAATAACGATAATGAAAAGTAATAAGTCGAGATACAACAGGATGTCAAAATACTAGTTCACGTACCACCGAGGCTTTTATGTATCAACATCCAAAATTAGGATGGCGACCTGAACGCTCTCATTCGACAACTTAAAGTGGTTGTCTCATATGAGACAATCTTTAAGGAGATTTGAAACAACGGGATCCAAGTTAAGCTCGTGATCCATAAAACATAAACAAAACTAATGTATTTTTTTGCGTTAAGGTAAGGATACCTTAGATTATTATGAGAACATGTGTATGTACATAGATAAAATTAAACAAAAGTAAGGTAAGGAAACCTTAGTATGTTTTGAGTGTTTGTGTATATTTACGATTTGATGAAATTAATAAGTATATAAATAAATATGTGAAATGAACAATCAAGTAGGGTAACACATATAGGCTACACATATAAGGACCCTAAAGCATAGACTATACTAGGTCATTACGTATAACCACTTATCCTATAGTCTTGTGGCTCTGATACCAATCTGTCACACCCCGACCAAAGGCGGCGGAACATGCCGGGGTGTAACTGATTGCCCAAAAATACAAGACACTATTTACAGTGACAATATTTAATCAACTCATTAAATTTCATAAAATCATAATAAGTCACACAACTTGTTCATACAATGAATCAGATTTAAACATAGCAAATAATATATTGACCCTAAAGCATAGACTATACTAGGTCATTACGTATAACCACTTATCCTATAGTCTTGTGGCTCTGATACCAATCTGTCACACCCCGACCAAAGGCGGCGGAACATGCCGGGGTGTAACTGATTGCCCAAAAATACAAGACACTATTTACAGTGATAATATTTAATCAACTCATTAAATTTCATAAAATCATAATAAGTCACACAACTTGTTCATACAATGAATCAGATTCAAACATAGCAAATAATATATTGTCCGTTTCACTAATATCCTATTAGTCTTGATAACGTATTTTCTCCATGTCTCGAGTCAACTATAGTCAAACCTGTAACATTTCATAAAATAAAGTTTATCAACATAAAGGTTGGTGAACAATTCATAAGTTTGAGCATATAAGTACATAGTAAGAAAAACCACAATCATGTAGACGAAACAATAAATAAGAGCAATAACTTGGATAAATAGATATCGCTAAACATATTGTAACATCCCGTTTTCTAGTTTCGGTTAATAAATGAGAATACTTACGAGTCGGGATAGTGTTGGGTTAAAGGGATATGGGTTATGGACTTGGGTTATAAAAAAAAGAAGGAAAGACCATGGGCTTGAGCCTATGATCCATAAATATATATCTTTAATAACCCATTTAATTTCATTTCACACATATTCCGTACACCACCAAAAAACACACTTAAGCTCTCTCTCTAGTTCTCTCCCTATCTAAACCGAAACCAAGAAGGAAACCGAGCACCGACCCAAGGTAATGATAGTATGTTGTTGTTTTAGCTTAAACCCATTAGATATGGTCACGAAACGACGAGCCGACACCGTTAAACCATGTAAGTCACGAGATCCGGATGGAATCGGGTATAAACCGAACCTAAGATGAGCTTAGGGATCGCCCTAGCTCAGATCTGGATCAAACGAGACGAAAAACGGTGAAAAACGGTGGAAAACGAGCTAGATCTCGTTTTTCCGGTGAAACAGCGCTTTTCCGGCGGCGGCGCCGGAAATGCGGCTGGTACGAGGTTAGCATGTCAGAGAATTTTTCCGACATTCTTTGACCTAACCCTAATTCGTTAACGGAGAGTTAACGAACTAGAGGTAATTCGTTAAGTTGATTCGCTGAGGAAAGAATAACGAACTGGCCTTAGTTCGCGTCCAGATTCGTTAAGGAAAAAGATAACGAATTAACCTCCAATTCGTTATAGGCATTCGTTAAGGAGATAACGAATTAGAAGGTCCAATTCGTTACCTGGACTGATTCGCTATGTGGACTAGTTCGTTATATGGACTGATTCGTCAGAGGTCCAGTTCGTTAGAGGGTTCAATTCGTTACAATGACCAGTTCGTGAAGACAAACCAATTCGTTAAGAACCAAGTAACGAACTAGAACTTTGATAAATGTCAGAACAGTCCCTTGACTTCTAAAAGAATGAATTAATTACAAAAAAGTCCTTGAACTTTGAGTTAGCGAATTAAATAATAATTTAAAATTCTAATGGAAAATGTGTTACGACAGTTAATGGAAATAAAATTTTTCCAAGTTGACCTGGTAGCTCGACCCCAGCCAGGGGCTCTGCCCCTTGGACCTTGCCAGGGGCTACCGCCCCTAGACCCCGCTGCCAGGGGCGCTGCCCCCGGACCCCCGTCGTTGAGGGTTATAATTAGACTAGAAATGCGAGATGAGTAGTGATGGTTAATTGATGCATGTCATTATTATACAGTTAGCCGCGCCCAACTGAAGAAAGGAATAACTATAAACGGTGAACGTAACCGACTTTAGGTGAGTTTCTAGCCCCATTCCGTGTTATGTTTTCGAGGCAGTGTGCAAACTCGCTGTGAATTGTTAATACACTTATCCTAAGTGATAAGTGTATGCCGTATGTGATTATGTGAAAAGTATAGACGATTGCTTGTTGGTGCGTGAACGACCTTCGGATATTGCACGTACTGCCAAGTTATACCTATGGATAAGAATATTATGTATAATGTATGAATGATATGAATGTATGTTAGGAATGAATGTAAGAGGTATCCAGGTACAGTAGAAAGGGACTGAGCCCTAATAATACTCAAGGAAGAAAGGGACTGAGCCCTAATAATACTCAAGGCAGAAAGAGACTGAGCCCTAATAATACTCAAGGCAGAAAGGGACTGAGCCCTAATAATACTCAAGGCAGAAAGGGATTGAGCCCTAATAATACTCAAGTTAGAATAAGGGACCGAGCCCTAATAATACTCCAGGTAGTAGGGCGAATGCTCTTTAACACGTATAAGTATGTAACGTATCGATAGATGTAAAGTATGTAAAGGAAGAATAAAAGAAAGAATGATTGAAAGAAAGAATATATATATATATATATATATATATATGTATATATGTACGAAAGAAAGATGAGCAGATTAAGTATATAATACGGATCCTCGGATGCGTATGTATCAGTAAGTGAAAGTATTGTATGTTGTATGATTAACTAGAACTCACTCAGCGTAGCTGACTTTTAATATGCACGCAGGTGAGTAGGTTGAAGCAGCTCGCTTGATGAGGACACATGGCAGAAGAATAAGAGTCTGACATCTGAAGACTTAAAGACGTTTTAGTATTTATATTTGAATGGAAAGACAAGATGTTTTATTATGGCAAGGTTATGGATTTATATGTAACGTTTATTGGATGTTTTAATGTTCCGCGAATGTTTTTAATCAACTCTGATATTAAGAACTGCGTTTATGAGTAAATCCAACACCAAATGTAGGCCACCGGTAACGGGGCCTTACACATATTAGTGACACCTAGCTGTACGGGGAAGCCAAATAGTCTAGGATTTTATAGTTATCGTTAATTGCATTACGTTAACGACACATTGCTATAAGGGGTTGCCAAATAGACTAGGATTTTATAGTTCCACCAACCAAAAGCGATAAACACATAGGCATATAATCATAGAACACCAAATCGAGCCATTATTTAAGTAAAGTATACAATAACGTTTGTGGGTTAAGATTCAAGTATAAAGCATTTTGTTGAATAAGTATGAAATGTCACCCCCAAAACAAAATATGGAAAACGGGGTATGAAAGTACTCACATTCAAGTAAGAAAACTTGATCGGAAAAAGACGGAAAAACGGTAGGTCGGAGTTTAACGAGCAAGGACTAAATGAAGTAAAAGCCTTGAATTAGAATGGTTGTTTTAGGAAATGTTTAAAATAAAAAGATAGGAAATGTAAACAAATAAAGTTTTTGGTTTAAAATTTACTATTTAAGAAATTATAAAAATATCTCTTTTAAAAATGTAAGTTTGCTTGAAACCGTGTTAAAGTATCTAACCTTAATATTTACTCAACCTATGTTAAGTAATAAAGCCGATAAAAATGCAAGAATGGAAGTCCCTTTATAACATAGATACTAAAACGGGTTTTAACGAGTGTTTCGGGTTGTTGGTTCGGGTCTTGATAATTTGTCAAACCCAAAGTCAACTTTCCAAAATAACATATGTTATGAGATAACTCAATAAAATCTAATAATACTTAACCAAGTATGTAGTTCTATTGTTTTAGAACTAACAACGTCCGTTAAGCGAGTGTTCGGTTTTGTCGGTCCAACTTTGTTATAAGATCAAGTTGGATTCAACATTCCAAGTACTTTAAATAAATATTTAAAATCAGTTTGTAATGTATTTTTAAAGGAATATACAAGTCATGATAACTAAAAACACATTTGTGTGTCTTAAGAGAGTGAACATCGGTTTAGTTCGGTTTGGTTCGGTTTCCATCTCACAATAAGTTCATAGATGGTTTCCACATGCCCAAATATCAAAGAACTTGTATAATAATTTATAAATGATTATACTTGTGTTTTACAACTAAAAAGTTAACAATAAAGTCTTTAAACAAAAGTTCGGCTTGCGGTTCGGATCTTGGTTCGGGTTAAAACCGAGGTAAGATTCTACAAACCCATAACCATGGAACTTATAAAAATGATTTTATAAACTTAGATCTAACATTAAACATGTTTAAACAAGTATTTAACAAAAACTAGTAAGCAAAGTTCGGTTTACGGTCTAGAGCTATTTACGGTCAAAACGAGGCTAGACTCTTAGATCCCATAACCATGAAACTTGTAAATATGACAAAAAAACTAAAATGAGCAGAAGTTAGACATGGTTAGTATGTATAAACAAGTTATATAATTATATATATACATCAAGAACACGAAGTCCTCTATGAAGCCTTACCTTACAAGGCCTGAAACTTAACCAACCGGAGCCGGATAGGTAACTACCAAAGGTAACAAGGGGTGTATATTATATATATATGTTGTACCACCATAATAAAGTGTTAGTAAGACTATATAAGTTAATTAGAATGAATGAGAGAATGAAGGGAGATGGTGGTGTATATATAGGGTAAGGATATGGGTCAAATATGGGTGTAAATTTCAAGTAATTGCATGCAAAATGGATCAAGACAAGACACAAAGCAACAAAATTCGGATTGCGGCAGGTCTGAGGCCGCCATGCGCGGCCGCCCTAGCCTTCATGGCCGTTGGGCGCGGTGCCCATGAGGGTGGGGTTTGGTCAGCTCGTCTTGCGTGGTTCGTTTTTGCGTCCCGAAAGTTCGTTTTTTATGTAATTTGATCGTTTTAAAGGTGTTTTCGGATCCGTAAAAGGGGTTTTTCAAATTGAACATATGGGAATGATTTAGTAACATAAAATCCAATATGTTATATATTTGAAATGTTCGGGATATAAATCGGGTCGGTTTACGTGATAACGAATACACAAACGAATACAAATAGAACCCAAAATTGACGAATGTCACATTACCGAACTTAACGAACCCTAACTCTGTTAGCTTTTTGCTGACGTTGCATTTTTTTTATGACTTGACATATGTGCCATTTTTTTATTCTTTTCTTAATACATTAGACACAGTCCACTTTTCCCCTACCTCATCAACCTTAAAAGTCATACCTCAACATCCATTCATCGTCCTCTACCACCCACCACCATCAAAAAAAAAAAAAAAACTAGCACCACCATAGCTGCCTCACAACCACCATCTCTTCTCAAGATAAAATCGAATCATAATATCATTCCACCCAAATCTGGACACCAAGAAAAAACGCATCACTCCCGACTCTCCGATTAGGGCTTCAATCAACAGTTGGGCTTCAATCAACAGCCACAAACAGAGAAGTTGATTTGCTTGCAGGTGATCATAGATCTCGTTTTTTCGAAAATAGAGAAGTTGACTTCATCAATTGTATCTCGATCTACTTTTCATTTGGTTGCTGGTTATCGATGATGTATATCTTATTTTTCCGGTGTTGAAAACGTAGGTCTTGTGGAGAAACTTGTGGTAGAAATAGATAGAAAGAGAAGATGCGCTGAGGTGGGGTGCTGGAGGTGATGTGGAGGTTCAAATTGGGGTGCATAATGATCATCGGAACTACATATTGGTGGAGTGGAGGCAGCGATTCAATGGTGGTGGTGGTTAACCTAATGTGCTGGAAGCTTGGAAGAGAGGTAAAAGTTTGTGACTGGAACTTCATAGAGGGAGGGTGAGTAGTGGTGGTGGTGGTGGTTTTTTTCAGGGACTGATGGATCTAAATTGGGGGAGAGTTAGAGAGATTATATTTTGTTTTTATTTTAGTTTTTTTTTTCAATTTTTACTAATGAAGTGGTGGTGTGGGACCAAATTTTTATATAAAAATGCCACTACTACATGCCACATCATCAAAAAATGCCACCTCAATAAAAAAACTAACGGGGTTAAAGTTCGTTAAGTTTGGGAGTGATGGAAGAAAATAAGTTGAAAGTTGGGAGAGGTGGGTAACAAATCGATAGATGGAAGTGATATCATCCAACATGTGAAAATTGAGTGTATTAAAAACCAATAACCCATATTAATATTAATATTAATATATGTTTAGTCTCGAAGCATAAATTTACAAGTTACGTAATTGTTGTTTAAAGAAATGACAATAATAATAATAATAACTAAATCAATTATTATTTATAACTTTACATGCACATACACAGCTAAAGGTATCCATAAAACAATATCAATAATAGAAATAAATTAAAAAGAAAAAAACTAATAGAAAAAATAATAATGATAAAAGAATAAAGATGTAAATGGTTGGAAGCTTCTCGTTAGTCCAAGAAGTTAATCATTATTTTCTTAACTTGTCTACTATCTCTTTATGGATTCACAATTTATTTAAGCAAAATTGAAATGATGAACACATAACTAAAATGTAGGAAATGATGAACCCCATTCCATTCATTGTTTTTACAAGATATTTTGTAGGAAATCTATATCTATCTGTATACTCTTTAATAAAAGCCTACAAGTTTTACCACTTGTCATTCATATATTAAACCACACTCTTCTTAACAAATCTATACATACTATTAAAGCAAGGAACAATTTCCACATGTCACCATTCTAGGGTGTTCACATAGGATGCCACCTCAACTCCATGTCACCCATTTCCTTTCTTAAGCATGCCAACTCAGCAATTAAACTACATTTAACCCATTAACCCATTTAAGGTTATTTTCTCGCGGGTCTTCATTATCCATTAACCCATTAACCCGTAAATTCAAATACTATATTTAAGTATAATTTCGTCTGCTGGCACTATTCAAAAACCCTAATTGCTGCTCTAAGCCTCTTATTTCTGGTTAATCTTTCCGATGTAAGGTAAACTTATATAAATTAATTTCCAGCCACCTTATAATTTTTTCCGGTTATTCTTTCTTCTAAGCTTTGTATGTTTATTTTCATTGTTAACTGATTTTAAAAAAATCAGTTTAGGTTGTAAATCATAAATGGTCATGAAGGTGATATGTGGACGTTCTACGTTTTTCCGGTAAGTGTTGCCGGTTTATTTTTCCTTTCATGTTTATAATAATGATTTTTTTATATTTGTTTCAATATTCATTTAACTTTGTTAATCAAAATATGAGATTTCATGGTTAACAACGATATTTGTTATTTACCGGTAAGACATTCAACATTAATATTCTTCTTTATAATTTCAAGTTAATGCCAAAATTAATAGATACTCCTTTCGCTTTTCCAGTATACCATGGTCATTTTGACAATATCGTTTTTCCGGTAACACCTTTTAAATTTTCCGTCTTTTAATTATTGTTTAAAACTCCATAATATAATTATTAATTATCGATTTTATTATTTCAGGTTATTTTTCGACTCATCTATACTAATATCGCTTTTCTGGTATACCATGGTCATTCTGACAATATCGTTTTTCCGGTAACACCTTTTAAATTTTCCGTCTTTTAGTTATTATTAAAAAGTCCATAATATAATTATTAATTCTCGATTTTATTATTTCAGGTTATTGTTCGACTCATCTATACTAATATCACTATTGATGAAGACTTTAGTATCTGGATTTTTATTATTTATTCATGTATATATTTACTTTTAATTTTCAATATTCATGTATTTAAATATTTCAATTTCATATATTTTAGTTAAAAGTTAATATTATTTGTTTTCCATTTTGTTAATAAATTACACCATTAACTATTCCGTTTATAATAGTTTGACTTTCCTAATTTATGGACATAACAAAATTCGGTGTTATACATTGACTTTCCTCAATTAATACAATTAATTTCATTTATATTAATACACAATGACTTTCCTTCATTTGTAAAGAAAATAGAATTTACAATTATAATTCATTTTTAACCTCATTTACTATTTGATAATATCAATTCTACCATTAAAAGTTTTACATTTAGACATATATGGAACTTTGTCACTACCATCTATATTAAAATTCTTAAATTTAATTAACCGTAATTTACATAATAATAAGTAAATCAAGTTATACAATTTATCTAAAATTAAATGTTCATAATCTATAAATAATAATACATAATACGAAGTAACAACTTTACTAATTTACATTTAAATTGTAAATCAAGTTATACAATTTATCTATGGTATCTCTATACATTTTGGTATATGATTTGAATTTGAATTTTAATTTTAATTTATAATAAATATCCATATTAATTTTTACTAACATGTTTCCTTTGAATTTCGTTTAATATACGGTCAAAAAGTCTCATGTTTCCTATTTAACATGTTTCCTTTAATTCTGAAAAGTCAATATTGATTCAAATGACATTCATTCTGGTTCTAAATGTTTTGACTTGTATTATTCTAATGACATATTGTTTTGACAATCCCTTAACTAATTAATGTTACATATATTTTATTTAAACAATATATGTGACAAATATATTTTGTAACACTAAAAATATTTTAGTCCAAATCAAATATATTAATGTTTCAGATTATTTTGTAACACTAAAAATATTTTATTGGTTGAACAATATAATTCGTAATTAGTCAAAATCAAGTTGAAACTTTTATATGATGTCCAATCAATTTGTCCAGAATTATAATTATATTATAATTATAATTCCCAATTATTCCAAATCATTTCTATTTATATTTCATTTTACATAAGTAACTAAATAATTTACATTATATATTCGTTCATTTCTTAATCTTTCTCATCACCTTAAGCCATTAGAACCTCCATTGTTTTTCTTCATCCAAGTTAATGTCAATTTTACTTTTAATATTTTTTTGTTTTATCTTTCACATTTTTCATTCATTATACGTTACTAATTAATTTTGTTCTTACTTCTTAAGGTCAATGGAGTCCCAGAAGTTTACTATGTTACATGAGATTGATGTTCTTAGATCTACTCCATCTACAATTAAGGTAAAAGTGTTGAAGGTTTGGAGTGTCAAGGATAACAATAAACCTAATGATGATTTCTTGATTGAGATGGTTTTTATGGATGAATCGGTAATCTTTAGTTTTACTATTTATGTTTATGATTTTTTTGTCCCTTTTGTCATGGTTCATAATTTGTTGTTTGTTTTTTTTAAAATCCAGGGTAACCGAATGCAGTATGCAGTTTTTAAACAAGATATATTCTGTTTTAAACGAGAATGCTACATTAACTATAGTCAACCCGAGCCTTGGATCTAATGCGTCTAATTACAAGGTTATTGAATGCCGTAATAAGTTAGTTTTAAACTCCAATACCCATGTTAATCCTTGTAGCCAGTTTGATGGTCCTACATTCGTTTTTAAGTTTTACTCATTCAAGTCAGTTATTGATAAATAGATCCCGTTGAAAGCTACTATAGGTATTATTTAAATAGTTTACTTTTTTTTTATTTATCAACATTTTTTGTATTTCTAATTCTTTAATCCGATGTCTTCCAGATATAATTGGACATGTTGTTCATGTTTTTAAAGATAACACTTCTAATATGAGAGATGTAAAAAGAAATGCAAGATTAACTATGGAGGTTTCTGATATCAGGTACATATTTTTCATTAATTTATATGTCAGTTTGTATTAATATTTCTTAATATTGGAACACTATAAAATTTTTGTTCTAATATTTGTGATTTTTATAGCGGTGACAGTGTTTACGTTACTCTTTGGGGGGATTACGTATCACAGTTCTCTAAGTATGTTGTTGACCATTTTGATGAATCACATATGATTATTCTCATGCAATTTGGTAGAGTTAAATACCATAAAGGTTTGCTTTTTATTTTTAACATGTAATTTATTTTTTTAAGACTTTCTTATTTTAATATCATAATGACTATCTTGTGTTTAAATTTTTAGAGAAACCGTATGTGTCTAATTCTTACGGTTCTGATGTTACTCGTGTGTTCTTTAATGATAGTATTTCTGAGATTGAAGATTATAAGACACAGTAATATTATTAATATATCTCCTGATTTGTTTCTTCAATAATTATTTTCTTTGCATTTCTAAATCCTTATGAATTTGTTATGCAGTTTGTTTGAATTTTTGGACTTCAATGTTGATGGTGCTGTTCGTAGGCCGATTCCTGTAAAATTGATGTCTACTCTTGATAAAGAGTTTCTGATGGTACATCATTTTTCAACATTTATGAAATTTGCACTATATTGCAGGTACTTTTTAATAATAACATCTAATTATAATTTATAACATTTAACATAAGGTTATGCTATCTTTTTTAATTGATTTATTTCAGCCAAAGAATATTATAGTACTCGGGACCATAAAGGCGGTTTGTCCGGATTCAGAATGGTACTATGTCGGTTGCAATAGTTGTAGTCGCAAGGTGATCGTGACTGTGGTGGAAGGCAAAGATGTTTATGAATGCAAGAATCAGAGATGTAACACTTTGGGTGTTACACATACTCCTAGGTATATTGTATATTGTATAAGTAAATATGTTTTAATAATAAATGTTGCTATGTTGTTGATTAAAAAAATTATTTCAGGTTTAAGATTAAGCTAAGAGTTCAAGATGGCAGTGGTGTTGTTTCGTTGACCCTTTTTGATCGGGATGCCAAACTTATTATCCACAAAACTGCATCTGAATTGCTTGCTACTAAAGATGTGGTTATGTTTTTATGTATTCATATTCTACTGCTTATTTTTTTATTTATATAAAACATTGTTTATGTAACACATGTTTTTATTATAAATTTTTAGGATGATGTTGGGCATAGTGGATTTCCCAGTGAGTTGAACTGTTTGTTAGAAAAGAAGTTTGCTTTTAAAGTTGAGATTGCCGATTTCAATTTTAGGAATAATGTTGAGGTATACGGTATATTAAAGCTAACAGATGATCAACAAATAGTTTTTGCTATTTAGAAAAGACTAATGCTTGAGTTTATAGTGGTAAATTCATCTACCTTTAACTACATTCTTGCCTTATGTTTTAATTTTTTGTATTATATTTGTAGCCTTCTGATTCCGGATCTCTAACTTTTGGAAATTCTTTAACCGATCTTCAATCTACAAGTTCTGCTTCTTTAAAGGTTTTTTCCACTTCTATATACTTTACATGATTTTGTTTTTTTGGTTTGTTTTTATATTGTTTACACCTTTTTTTTTGACAGATTTCTGAGAATGGGGATAACAAGACTCTAGTTTCTTATCGTTTGGTTGATGATGAAGTGAATGAGATCAAGTTGTCAAGTAGTGATTCAGATGACAAACTGAAGAGTAAGCTTGTGGATGTTTTTGAGGGTGATCAACCATCGGGATTATCTTCTACTAAGTCGAAGATAAGCGATGTTCAAGATGATTCTGAGTTGGATCAAGCAAGGATGGTGTTAAATTTCTTACTCCGAAGGTCGAGAAGTGACTTGAAGACTTCATTGCTGGGTTTTTATTTTATTTACATTCTAATAATTAATAACAAATACACCTGAGTGTGTTCGGTGTTATTTATATTTTAATACTTCATTTTGGTGGTGTTTTTGAAGACTTTATTGTTGGGTTTTTATTTTATTTACATACATTTCTTATTTATGATGGTGGTTTTTAATTTCTTTATATTATCCTTAACCTTATTTTGGTTCTTTTGTTTATTGCACTTCATATATTTTAGTTTAATTTTATTATTTTACGTTTTTAAAAATTTAATTCTTTAAATTTTGGATTACATAATTCAATATTGACTATAAAAAATGTTTTTCAGTATTGACTTAAAAAAATGTAATTAACTTCTACAAATATTAAAGTTTAAGATGAATATAAATATCATAGATATGTTATCTAGTTTATAATATTATATTCCAAGATTAAAATATAATGTTTATATTTTCAAGAAACACGTTTAACATTTGATGACCCGGGTCAAACCGACTTTTGGTATCATTTATAACCAATTTTAAATTCTTTTTACTCTATTTCAACCATCCGATCAATATCAAAAAAATTCTCGATTTTCTTCCGTGTTTTGAAGATAAGTTGGTTACTTCAACCCTAATTAGTGTTTGATTTTATTCCCAAACAATCTATATTAATAGATTTTTCTTGATTAGTACACATATTTGTTCATCATTTACTTGAATTTCATATATTTGTTTTTATTACTGTAAAGCTAATTACCAATAATATTGACTAATCAGATGAATTATCCTAGATTAGCCATGTTTAATCAACCATTCGTTGAACATATGGTCAGTATCTACAAGTTAAAAGTTATTATTATAATGTACTTCAAATTTTTAGGTTAATCTATGCTAATTTAGTTTCTGTTGTATTTTATAGAAAATTCCCAAAGATTATTTTAAGCTTCTTTTTCCTCATGAGTCTGTCCATGAGACCGTTAACATTACACATCTAATTCACGAGTGAAGTGTTGATATTGATCAAAGCTTTCATAAGTATGTATTTGGCAATGGATGGTTCCCATTTGTAAAAGACAACGGTTTTGGATTTGGTGATGTTTTTGTTTTCTTTCCCACTCAGCCACACGAGTGGAGATTGTTATATGTTCCAGAACATCCGGATTGGAAGCATAAAGTTTTTGATGTTTATGTCTCTTATCCAACAATGAATAAGTTGGTATGTTAAAGCGTATTTTTATTCTTGTTTATTCTTACTTATATATCAGTTTATATTTATATGTTTATTTCTTAAAATTTGTCTTTTACGGTATTCTTAACAATGTTTTATAAATTTGTATGTCAGCAATTAAGAGACGATCAGCTTGTACGTTATCTTTCATATCTGAATCATGGAAGGTCATCTGCCAACTGGGATGTTTCTGCAGCTGATGGAAGTAGATGGACTATTATGTTTAAAAGTTTTAAAAGCAGTATTCCTGGATATGCATTTGTTGGTGAATGGCCCAGTTTAGCAAGGCATATTAACTTACAAGTTAATGATTATCTTGTGTTTTTACCGGTTGATCCCAATACTCTCAGGTTATATGTGTTTGATAGTCGTGGTGTTGAACGGACACAGTTTGTTCAACAAATTAATATTGTTGGTGGGTCGGAAAATGTTGATATAGTCACTGTTTCAGGTTAATTTCCCAATATTCACATAATTTGTGTATCAAAATATAATTATTTGTTAACTTTTGTTCTATGTTTTTATTATTAGATGATGATAGCTTTGGTATTGTTGATGTAGAAGGTGAGCGTGTTTGGATTCAAGATGAGGATGTCAGTGACAATTTTCTTGAAGTTGTTATTAGGGATCGTTTGGTAAGTTTTTTTCCATGTAATAAATTGGTTATGGTATACTTTCTTTTTTTGTATTCAAGTATGTATTAATATAAACACTAAATACTTTTGTTTATATATTTTACAGTGTTTACCTGTTCAATTTGCACATGACAATGGATTAGATAAAGAGACTAGGTTGGTGTTGATAAACCCAAATGGTCAAGATGTGATGACTAGAATCCACATTGAATACAATCATGGTAATTACAAGTTTAGAGTTCATGACTGGCCAGAATTTGTTCATCTTAATTCACTCGATTTGGGGAAGAAATGTCTACTCGAGTACAACCGTCCAACTCATTCTCTGATCCTGTCACAAGTATTTGAATAGGCTTTAAACAAGCTTTTGTGGTATCCATGTTTGGGTTCAAGAATATTATGTTTTGGTTTATGTTATGCTACAACTGACACTTTATGTTTGTTCAGTTTAATAACTTTTGTTAATTATTATGTTTTGTTATAAACTTAACAGATTTTATAAAATATATGTTTATCATAATTTGTTCGTCATACATGTTGTCATGTTGATGTCGTTCAAAACGTATCATAAATGTTATAGTATCTTATGTTTAGTAGCATATATATTAATTTTAAATTAAATTATATTATTTACTAGATTTTTTACATGTTAATAGTTTATGTTTAAATGTTTTAGTATAACTAACAAATAAATGTGTTTTATTTGTTAATTTGTTTTGATTATTCTAGAATGTAGTTTTCATTTTCAATAACCACCCCTCTTATATTGATTTTATGTTAATGTTAATTTGCAGTCTAACAAAAATTGCCGCCTAGTACCTAAGTTAGAATATTATTTTAAAAAGTGTTATAAACCCATAGTCATCTTTTAGGTTTAACATATTCTTTATCATTCTTCCTGCTGTCATTCATGTATGTATCCATCCCTTAATTTCTAATTTACTACCTATAATGTATAATTTAATTTTAACTATTTTTATAGAAGTTGTATTTCTTAGATTAATCCGTTAATAACTACTATTTTAAATTTATATTATTTTTAATCATGTAGAGAGATTATTTTTGTAATGAGAACTTCTTTTCTTATGCTTATCGAAGATCCGAAATTTCCTATTCAGGTATTCTTAAAATTCTATGATAATATTTTTGTCTAAACGTTCAATATCTAAATGTTGTAAATCTTAATTTTGTTATTAGGAAATTCCAAAAGAATTTATCTTGCAAAATCCTTTGATGTTTAACCTGTTGCCTAAAACAGTTGAAATTGAACATTACAAAGGATCATCGAAAGTGGAGTTATAAAAGCATGAAAAAACAGTTTGTTTGGGTGATGGAGTTACTGATCTAATGTGTTCTTTGAAGATTCGTCCTTATCATAGGATTATTTTTATTTTATTTGAAGATGAAAGTAAATGGTTAGTTAGAACTCCTTCCAAGAAGGCAACTTCTATTGGGCATCGACATGCATTTGCTTTATACGATCATAATAGAATGAATGATAAATTGGTATAACTAAATTTATTTGTTTTTAATTAATAGTCAGTGTTAGAAACATGTATATTAAAATGGTTTTAACATATATTATACTGTTCTATTTTCCTAACAGGTTGTTTCAAAGAAGAACATTGAATCCCAGTTTCAAGACGCGCTTCATATCAGAGTAATTAAGTTCATTTATGATCATAACCATTCATGGGAGATAAATTTTAAATTTTATAAAAAACACTATTTATTTGGTGACGGTTGGAAACAGTTGGTTCAAGATTTGGCTTTCAGAGATGGTGACGTTCTTTGGTTAAAGTATGTCAACACGTCTACTGTTGATTTAAGAGTGTATGACAAGAACGGTATTCCTTTATTGTTTCCACATTTACCACCAATTGTTTTTCATCAATTATCAAATCTCAATACACATGTTGAACATACCGTGGACTCTCTATATTGTGAATCAGTCGTTGGTTATTCTCACAATCCCGCTATCGATCATGGTGTTAATAAAAAAACTCTAATTGTTATTTAGAGTTCCATAAGAAGATTGAATATCGTATGGTAATAAATTTTATATGTTTGGAAACTATTTTGTTATATGTTGGTTATTTTAAATTTAAATTAACCATATTAAGTTTCTAATTTATTTTGTTTTTAATATGTAAGCGACTACCTGCTGAAGTTGGCAGACTTGCGAATTTGAAAAGAAGGCGCTTAATTAAGTTCAGGAGTTTGGTAGGCAATGAAACAATCTTTAAAGTTAAAAACGGAGGAGAAAACGAGAAGGGTCGCTTTACGTTAATTGGATGGAAGGATTACGTAATCAACAATCAATTATGTTTTGGCAAGAGTTTAGTTATTCGTTATTATAAGAATGATGTTGCTTTGGTTGTTCTTAAAATTATTTAGTTCTGATGTTTGGTATTCGTTTTTAATTTTAATAATTTCGACTTTATTAAAACTTTAATGTAAGAACAATTATCTTTATTTATTTTGTTTGCTTTAGAAATAATGTGTTTATGTATTGTTATTTTTTTCATTCATTCATGTTTATACCAAATATTTGTCAACACAATCATAATCATGATAACCAAAATCTTTTGTATAATCATAACCTATCTAAATGTAAAATTTATTTAATTCATACCTATTTTTTTAAACCTGGTCAAAATAGATTAATAATAAAGACTTACATTAAACTTAATTCGATTTCCTAAAGATATTCATAATTGAAATTTATACCGTATTCCCTAATTTAAGATTCTTTCCATTTTGTTACATTAATTACATTTTAATTCAGTTTTAATTAATATTATAAATTCCTTAAATACTGATTCATAAACTTTTCCTCTATTAACCATTGTCTACGATTTTTCAACATATCTTCCACCATTTTTTTCCCATTATTCGTATAATCATGTCTTCATCTTCTAAGAAACGTAAAACTGTTCTCTCCACTTCAAAGAGCAAGAACTACGATCCAACTGGTATTTCAGTCTTTGTTCATATTTGTATCAACTCAGTCGATTGTTTTTTCATTTAAACTGAATTCTTTATGTTTTATGTAGGTAATCTTCCAAGAGACCCATTGTCTGATGTTTCCAACACAACACAGTCAAATAATGTTCAAAATGTTCATTCGAATCCACCTACCACATTTTTTTAACGGATACTCATATCTAGTATATCATTCCAATCAATACGGTAATATCTCGAGGCGTAAACATTTTAATATTAATTTTAACAATGTTTAATTTGGTTGTTTTGTAATATTAATGTTTTCATTTACTTTGAATTAATCTATTTTCATATCCTATGTTTTTTGAAATAAAGGTCAACCTCAAATCGGCCAGTTAGGTAACGTTTTAAGCAATACACCAGTTAGTATATCTTAACATTACACATCAAATAACTATTCATCAAAAAACGGTTCAAGTAAGTTTTATATATATTATATTTATAATATATTTTTAAATTTATCTATACTACATTATTGGACTTATTTTAAAATTATAAACGCATATTCAAACATTAGAACCCGTATTCCGTATGAAGTTCAAAGGAATTGTGTTTCTACAATTCACAAAGGGAAGGAAAACTTATCTCCGTCAACACTACCAAGCGTAAACAATAATTTCCTAAATAACCAACGTTCGTTTCTATTTTTTTCATTCATTAGTATTCTAATTCTCTAGCTACTGTTATTTTCATTATTCATTTTTCATTATATTTATATTATAAATATATTTCCAGATGACACTTCTATGAAACTTGGTAGATTTTATTCTTCAAATCGAAAACAAAGAAAGCAAATTGTAGATAGTAAACGTGATAAATTAAATCACTCCTTAAACCAAGCTTCTCAAACAATGTCGTCTTCTTCAAGTAAAACCTTTTTCCTTTTAGTCATACATTTGTAATATTAATATATTTGTTGTTTTATTAGTTATAAAATATTGTTTTTAACAGGTTGTGTTATTTCCTCTAACATCATCCCTAATACAACATCAAATTTAAGCGGTTCTGTTTCTAACTACATAAACTCTGGAAGTACGTCATCAAAAAGGCGTGTTTGAAGACCAAGGAAAACAACCAATACTACTCCTATACCTATGCATCAGTTAAACGATTTTGAGTTTGTTGTTGATGTTTTTAAAGGCATATCAACAGGTTATTATTTAATACATTATATAATTTTACATTAAATATTATAAATCTTGGTCATAAACTTATATGTCTTATTTATTGTATAGATTACGATGATCATGGTGATCAAAGTTTCAAATGTGAGTCTTGCAACGCGTTCTTGTGGGAAGTTGAATCTAGGAGAGGAAAAAAAACTGTCGATACAACGTTCTCTTTATGTTGTCGCAATGGAAATGTTAAACTTCCTGATTTAAAGCAACCTCATGAACTTATGTAAAGTTATTTCGTGGCGAAGATCCTCTAAGAAAATATTTTTTGAAAAATATTAGACGATTCAATTCTATGTTCTCCTTTACATCAATGGGTGGGAAAATTGGCAATTCCATTAATAGAGGAAACGCTCCTTACACGTTTAGACTTGGTGGAGAAAACTACCATTCCATAGGAAGTCTTCTTCCCTTAGATGGTAACAAACCTCAGTTTTCTCAACTATACATTTATGATACGGAGAACGAAATATCAAACCGACAACGAGTTTTTGGGTAAGGCTTTCTTTTAAACATTATATGTTTTTCAATTTTAAATCAATTACTTTTTTATCATATATTTCCTTTATATTAATGTTAAAGTTTATTTGTTTGTCTTACAGTGAATCATCTTCAGATGCCGACAATTACGAAAATTATATTATTAATTATCTAAAGGAAATGTTAGACTCACAAAATCCATTGGTTCATGCATATCATATGGTACGTGATACTTTTAAAGAAAATCCTCAGATTGATTTTAAGCTCCGCATTGTTGGAACAAGGAAATACGATGCTAGGACTTATAACTTACCAACGGCCTCTGAGGTTGCCGCTCTTATTGTTGGAGATATTGGTGATGCAATGGAAAAGAGAGATATAATAGTTAACTCCAGTTCTGGTGGTCTTCGACAAATTAGTGAACTTCATCCTTCTTATACTCCTCTACAATTTCCTTTGCTTTATCCTTTTGGTGAGGATGGTTATAAAGTAGACATTCCTCACAGGAATGTCGATCCTTCGTCTAGGCCGAACCAATTCTCACTACCCTTAAATGAAAGAAGGCTTTTTCAGCAGCTTTTGGTTGACAAATATACCATGGTTGAGAGTCAAAGGTTGCATTTTATACGTGGAAAACAGAGTGAACTTAGGTCTGACACCTATGAAAGCCTTGAAACCTTAAGACGGCAGGAAATTCAGATGTTTCAACATCTGGGCAGCGTGTAATTCTTCCGTCATTTTTTACTGGTGGAAGTAGATATATGATGCAAAATTACTTGGACGCTATGTGTCTTTGTAGAGGGTACGGTTATCCAGATTTTTTCTTAACCATTACGTGCAATCCCGGTTGGCCAGAAGTAAAACGTTTTTTAAAGGATACCAATTTAAATTCTGAAGACAGGCCAGATATACTATGTCGGATTTTTAAAATGAAGCTTGATTCAATGATTAAGTTGTTGAAGGATAAGGCTTTGTTTGGAAAAATTAAAACAGGTTCGGTTCCCTATTTAATATTTTTTTTTTATATTTTGTTTACTGTTTGTTAAAGATATTTATTTTATTTAATTTTTGCTAATTTATTTGTTTGATTCCAAATGCAGCCGTTTACACAAATGAGTTTCAGAAACATGGTCTGCCTTATACCCAAACTTGCCTATTCATTGCTCCAGAGAATAAAATTCACAATCTGTCCCATATAGATAATTTTATTTCAAGTGAAATTCCTGACAAGGTCACTGAACCAGACCTATACCAACTTGTGTCAGATCATATGCATCATGGTCCTTGTGGTGAGGCTAATCCGAGCTGTAGCTGCATGATTGATAGAGAATTTTCAAAACATTTCCCAAAACGATTTCAAAATGAGACAAGTATAGATTCCAATGGTTTTCCGCTTTATAAAAGAAGAGACAATGGACGTTACGTCGTTAAGAAATGTATAAATCTAGATAATAGAAGTGTTGTGCCTTACAACAAAATTTTTTTACGAAAGTATCAAGCCCATATAAATGTCGAGTGGTGCAATAAAGAAGGATAAATCAAGTATTTGTTTAAATATATAAATAAAGGTCCAGATCGAGCTACAATTTCCCTTGTCCAAAATAACACCGCCGACAATGTAGATCCTCAAGTAGATGAGATTAAAGCTTTTTACGATTGTAGATATCTTTCTGCATGTGAGGCTGCTTGGAGAATATTTGCTTTTGGACAAGGGAAATTGTCCAAAATAACACCGCCGACAATGAAGATCCTCAAGTAGATGAGATTAAAGCTTTTTACGATTGTAGATATCTTTCTGCATGTGAGGCTGCTTGGAGAATATTTGCTTTTGATGTTCATTACAGGGTCTCGGCTGTTACGATACTTCCTTTTCATTTACCTGGTCAACAACAAGTAATTTATGGCCCTGAGGAAGATATTGAAGATGTTCTTACCAAGACTTCCAATTCAGTTTCAATGTTTACTGGTTGGATGGAAGCAAATAGAAACTACGAGCATGCAAGGAGGCTATCATATGCTGAGTTTCCAACACAGTTTGTATGGAAAAAAACATCACCACCAAAATGGGTAGAAAGGCAAAGTGGGTTTGCTATTGGTAGAATTCATGTCGTTCCCGCATCATTTGACGAGGCATACTACTTAAGAATACTTTTAAACAAGGTTAAAGGACCGAAATGTTTTGAAGATATTCGAAAAGTATATGGTTTTGTTTGTGATTCTTTTAGAGATGCATGTTATAGAAGAGGGCTTTTAGACGATGATAAGGAGTACATAGAAGCAATTGAGGAAGCAAGCCATACCGCAAATGGATATTATTTAAGAAATTTGTTTGCAACAATGCTTATAACATCCTCCTTATCAAGACCTGATTACGTTTGGGATAATACATGGCAATTTTTAGTCGACGGGATTCTTTATCATCAACAAAAGAAACACAAGAATCCAGGTTAGTTTTGTTATATGTGTGAACTTGTCTTTTTGTAGTTTAGTTTAAGGTAGATTTTTTTTCAGGTTTGTCTCTTGGTGATGAGCAACTGAAGAACTTGGCATTACTTCAGATTGAGGAGTTTTTGGTATCAAACTATTCATCTCTACGTAGGTTTTCACACATGCCTTTTCCAGATCAGGAATTTGTGTCTACGTCAATGAATCCTCTTATGATGGAAGAATTATCTTATGATAAGGATTCTTTGCCAAATGATTTTAAGCTTTTGTACACATCTCTAACTGATGAATAAAAAAGCGTTTACAACGAAATATTCAACTCCGTGAAACGTACAAAGGTGGTCTTTTTTTCGTGTATGGTTACGGCGGTACTGGCAAAACATACTTATGGAAAAATTTATCTGCCTCAATTCGGCCAAAGGGAGAAATTGTTCTTAATGTTGCTTCAAGTGGAATAGCATCTTTATTATTAGAAGGCGGTAGAATGGCTCATTCCAGATTCCTTATTCCAATCAATCTTACCGAGGACTCCCAATGTCAGGTAACTATTATAAATTTCATTAAGTCTAGATTATTTCACATTTAAATTTATGTTTTTAAATAATTTAACTGAATATAATGTTGACATATTCAACATTTTCAGGTTAAGGGAAATACAGATGTTTCTGAGTTATTGAAGAAAACATCATTAATAATTTGGGATGAAGCTCCCATGATTCATAAACATGCATTCGAAGCGTTGGGCAGAACTCTAAAAGATGTTATGAACGTTGATTTGGGCCACACTTCTGGATCATTGTTTGGAGGTAAGGTAGTTCTTCTTGGTGGTGATTTCAGACAGATTTTACCTGTTGTACATAATGGAACAAGAAACGATTGTGTGAACGCCACAATTAGTTCTTCTTACATATGGTCAAATTGTAAGATTTTGAAACTAATTAAGAACATGAGGTTGACTGTTGGTTCTCAAATGTCAAATACTTTAGAGATTAAACAATTCGCTGATTGGTTGTTGGATATTGGTCAAGGTAATCTTGGTGGTCCTAATGATGGTGAAGCAACTATATCAATTCTAGAAGATCTTCTAATAAAAGATTCCCTTGATCCTATGTCTAATTTAATAGACTTTGTTTATCCTTCTATGTTAGATAGGTTTAATGATCTTACTTACTTTCAAGAACGGGCGTTGCTTGCTCCCTTAAATGATGTGGTTCAAGAGATTCATGATCGTATGTTAGCGTATTTTCCTGGTCAAGAAATGGAGTACTTAAGTTCAGATAGCATCGACGAGGTTGAAAGTGTATCTGAGGATTTTGATCCCACGTTGTACTCTCCTGATTTTCTTAATGGTATAAAGATGTCCGGAATGCCAAACCACCGTTTGTTACTTAAGGTTGGAGTTCCTATTATGTTACTACGGAATATTAATCAGAAAAAAAGGTTGTGCAATGGAACTCGACTACAAGTTGTTAGTTTGGGTAAACGTGTCATTGAAGCTAAGGTTGTTTCTGGTACTAATATTGGATTTCGTACTTTACTTAGAAGAATAAGTCTTACACCGTCTGATAAGAAGCTTCCATTCAAGTTAAAGAGGAGACAGTTTCCTATATCGGTTTGTTTTGCAATGACTATAAATAAAAGTCAAGGACAATCCTTATCGCATGCTGGATTATATTTAAAAGACCCGACACATGGCCAACTTTATGTTGCTTTGTCTAGAGTGAAGACTCGCGAAGGTATTAAGATTGTTTTATTAGATAAGGAATCCAAATTGATTAGTGAAACCAAAAATGTTGTGTATAAGGAAATATTTGGAAACCTTCTATGAATTTATTGGCAATACTTTTTTGTTTACGTTTGTATCTTTTTAAATATGTTTAAGGTTTTTTAATAAAAGGATTGTATTATTTTATTTTGTTTAACTATAGGTACATGCTTGTGTGTTCAATTATGTTTAGTTGTTTATGGTTTTTGTAGTATATCTTTTATGTTTTTTAAATTTAATTTTATAGACTTTATTTATAGGCTAATATTATACTGATTTATATATATATATATATATATATATCTGAAATATATGTTATATACATTTATATCTTATCAATTTAATACATTAAAAAAATAGGAGAATAGGTTAAATGTTCATCAATAGTTTAATAAATATAGGGATAATCATGAGTTTTATGGAATCAATAAACCGTCATTTTTATTAATAATTAAAAAAAACTCTTTGGAAGATAAACACAATAATCATAACTTCTACAATAATCAGTTTGTTTGAAATTTTGATCTCTTCCATCATCTTCAACAATGACAACAATTGTTTCTTGGAAATTTTCATCCAAAACAAATAATTATCAGTTTATTCTTAGCGATCTGTCTACAATTCATAAGCCTTCTATCGAATCGGTTCTGTCTTTTAACATTCTGTTTAAGTACCAAATAATAGGATTCGAAAACCGCAAACAAGTTATTAACGACGAAGAGAGAGAACTATTGAATGTTCTAAATGAAGTGATTTTACAACATGAACAAGAACTACTTCCTTTTGTCAATGTTAGGGAGTGGTTTTATTATCCTTTTCAAAATAATGTAGTTATCAAATATGTGAATGGGCAACAAAAGACTGTTAATCCGAAGTCCATATTGCAATCCAATGACATTTTTCTTTTAAGAGATTTAGATTTCTTGAAGCTTTCTAACATTTTTAAAGCAAGAGCACATTTGTATTTGAATAATGAGGTGGCTGAGAAGGTTAAATGGATGTTAGATTGTCAAAATTATGAATCCGATTTTGATGATCTTCAAAGCTATTTTGGTTCTGATTCAGAAGTTTAAGGTAAATCAGATAAAATATGTAGTTAGATTTTTTATAAATATAATTTTTGACTTTATTGTTGACTTTGCTTTTTTCCTTTATGTTAGTAGTTTACTTCATATACATAGGCTTCTAAAAAAGTACAATACACATTTATAACAGTTTATTTTTGTTTTTTCAGGTTGTTATGACAGTTTGCGATTTTTGGTGGGTTGTGATATAAGTTCGTTTTTGGTAAACTTAAAAATATACATGTTTATATATATTATTTTAGAGTATAACTTTTATGTTTATATTTAGTTTGTGTTAGCATGAAGATTGTATTAACGGTTGTAGGTTCCCGCGGGGCGTCGCTGATCGATACGAGATCCGCACGAGGTCTAGGAGTGCGGAATCCTCCTAGACTCGTTTAATGGTGTAAAAGACGAAGAACACGATTACACACATACAAACACACGAACAAACACACGAATGGGATAAACACATCTGCAGATCTTTTATATAATAACCGAAACACATTACATACCAAACACGAAAATAAATGACGGCTGACCCGAGGTGAGCTCTACCTCGGGCCGTCCCACACGACTCTCCCTATCGGTTTCTCTCTAGACAATTAAACTGATCACAAAACACTCTGACTTTCTGGATAACCAAACCTAAACAAGACACACACATATATATATATATAAACAACTTCGCGGGCTTGGGCTTGGGCCTGTAGGCGAAGTTGTTATAACTTCACCTAAGGCGAAGTTGTTCTAACTTCGCCTATGGCAGAAGTTGTTACGACTTCGCCTATGGCGAAGTTGCTAACTTCGTACTTCGTTTCCGCTGAACAGAATTGCATAGCGACGGTCACAAAATGCACCAACAGACTCCCCTTTGACCATTGCTCTCAATTCTAACAAACACAAAAGATCATCTCTTACAAAACATGCACCAACAGACTCCCTCTTAACTGATGATCTTCTGTTTGCTCTTCAACCAGCCGTGTCTGAAACTGTCTTGTAGCTTCACAAATCTACCAATCACCCAGCGTCTTCCATATCAGATCTCCCCTTCAGTGTAAGCTTCTCCGACTATATAGATTGAGGTCTTTGAAATGCATGCATCCCCGTGCCTAATTGATCATCTCAACCAATCACGTGAGTCCTTCTGACTTCACCAACACGTCGGCATACGATAAGGTTTAATCTTCAACTACTCAACATCAAGTGATCAATTTCAACACAAAACCACCTTGACAGAATCTAACACACATGACCATTAATTAATCCGAAGCATCTTCAATCACCAGGGATAACGATCAAGAACATAAACACTTTAATTCCCGATTAAATCCAACTTGTTCCAGGATTTTCACTTTAATAAATAAGCATCACGTTTCAGGATCCAATTCTCGAACGCATTGAAAATAACATAAACAATATGCTCTGACCGCAATCCAGTAATGACAAAAACCTTCAGTTCAATTTGACTTTTTTCAGTTGGTCAACCTCGAACAACAACTATTTCATTTGCCCACAAACACCCAAATATGTGTCAATATCCAGTTTCAATCAATATCCCATTCACAACCTCAACTCCATATCCAGAGTTGACACGTATTTGTTCACACGTAAGACCAAGAGATAACAAGTTTCACTCGTTGACGGAACAACGTCTTCGGTCTCACAATAATCGTGTACACCTGGCCATATAGACGAAAACTCCAAACAATTTTTTTTTTTTTTTAATTTTTTTTTTTAACTTCGCCTAAAGTCAACTTCGCCTAAAAGTCAACTTCGCCTAAAAGTCAACTTCGCCCCTCCTTAACTTCGCCTGTCCATAACTTCGCCTGTCCATAACTTCGCCTAAACCCTAAAATTTAAGCGACAACTTCGCCTGAACCCCATAACTTCGCATGCGGCGGCTGTTCGGTCAAAAACACATCAGAAACGTGCCAGAAACACCAAAACGCAGATCTCGAACCATAGCATAAGAGCCTAAGGCTTTGATACCACTTGTAGGTTCCCGAGGGGCGTCGCTGATCGATACGAGATCCGCACGAGGTCTAGGAGTGCGGAATCCTCCTAGACTCGTTTAATGGTGTAGAAGACGAAGAACACGATTACACACATACAAACACACGAATGGGATAAACACATCTGCAGATCTTTTATATAATAACCGAAACACATTACATACCAAACACGAAAACAAATGACGGCTGAACCGAGGTGAGCTCTACCTCGGGCCGTCCCACACGACTCTCCCTCTCGGTTTCTCTCTAGACAATTAAACTGATCACAAAACACTCTGACTTTCTGGATAACCAAACCTAAACAAGACACACATATATATATATATAAACAACTTCGCGGGCTTGGGCTTGGGCCTCTAGGCGAAGTTGTTATAACTTCACCTAAGGCGAAGTTGTTCTAACTTCGCCTATGGCAGAAGTTGTTACAACTTCGCCTATGGCGAAGTTGCTAACTTCGTACTTCGTTTCCGCTGAACATAATTGCATAGCGACGGTCACAAAATGCACCAACAGACTCCCCTTTGACCGTTGCTCTCAATTCTAACAAACACAAAAGATCATCTGTTACAAAACATGCACCAACAACGGTATTAGAATTTTAATTATTTGGTATTATTGATTACTTTTAATATGTCTGTCTCTCTAATATTATATTTTCAATATACTTTGATTTATAATTACCAAATTGATTAATTTTTTTTGTTTCTGGTTATAAACTTAGGTTATAAAATTGATTTATTTTCTTTTGACCTCAACATAGTAGCTACATATTGTAGATATCACCCATTCATTATAATATACATTAACTTTTTGGTTTAATACTTAATAACGTTCCATGGTTTGTTTATATATTTCAGGTGGTTAAGGTGCATGGTTTTGTTTTGGACGGAAGTTTTCAAGGTCATCATGTTAAAGTTATGTTAATATCTAATGGTTTAATGTGTTTGATAAGACAATGAATTGTTTGTTTCTATTAGGTTATTATGTAGACAATGGTTTGGTGTCCTTTTTGTGGATGTTTTTAAATGTTTATATATCGTTATATGTTATTATATTTTGAATGTTTATATATCGTTATATATTATTATATTGTACTAACCTAGTTTATAATAGTAAAATAATAGTTACCATTCTTAAAATTTATTCTTTAAAATTTGTTAATTTAATAATTACATCCCTTTTTTTTCAAACATATGATATTTGTAATTATCTTTTACTTTAAAAGTGTTTTAAAAACTATTGTACAATGACTGTATTAATAGTGTTTAACGGGTTTATTTTTTCTTGTATACTGATTAATTACTAAATAATGTATTTTTAAGAACCACTCGTGTAATACACGGGCTTCAAACTAGTAGATTATAAAAGATAACCTTGTCTCATTTGTAACCCAACTCCATCATCACATACTCTCCAGTGGCCTAATCTCTATCCCGAGAGCCTCCACAAGCCTGTTTAAAAACACCACAAATATAACCAAACTCGTATTTATGTGTCCCCATTCTTACCTATGCCGCTAAGTAGCACGTCACAGTTGCAGTCACCAAGAATCTTCCGGCAACCCACCAGTCTTGGTGACCCACTAGTTTCGGTACTATCATTGGTGATCAAGGTAACCAACAAGGCAACTCCCAAAACTGAATTATGTGTTAAATTTTATTAATAGTTGTCAACAATCAATAATAAAACGAAAAGATAAGGATCGAAGATGAGGCACTGCTCCTTTATTTTGTGCAGACTAATAATAGTTAAAAATATATAAAAAAAAACAAAATAAAACGAAGAGAGAAAGGCTGGCACCAATCAAAAAGACTATCAAACACATTCCTTTATGACCTGAATTTATGTACATGTGTGTACTTTATCTTAATCTAAATAAATCTGTACATTTTATAAACAGAATATAAACGCCTAACATATTGTAATCAATAAGCTAATTAATTATGTATAAGTAATGCTTAAATCTTCATTATATAATATATGAGTTATTTGAGGAGGTTATTGTTGGAGCTAATTTTGTAGTTTGAGCTTGTTTGTATTTAACTGGGCTTGGTTTGGGTGCACATGTAAACCGAGAACACTTATGTGTTCTCGGTGGGCCTTATATTGTTTGGGCCGGCTTTGGTTGTTGTCCCTGTATATAGATGTGTGATGTATAGGGTCAAGGTTGTTCATTCTGATTATTATTCAAGTATTGTAAGTGCTTAAGCATCCGACGTAGTTAATATATGTGTGTTTTGAAGCATCTTTGTGTTCGTTTACTTGTTATTTCTTGTGTTCTTGAATAACCGAGCATTGGTATTCCGCACCAATACTCGTTTGGTTGATATCATATTGTAGTGATCCAGATTCGGGACTTACAATTGGTATCAGAGCCTTTGACGAATTCAGGCTCGTTATTGTGATATCAACGGATTCAAGATCATATTGTTTTTGGTGGTGTAGGAGTTTTTTTTTTCCGGCAAACAGTTGATCGGAAGTGAAGACTGAGTTATTTTTGGGTAAAGATTGGGTTTACTTGGAAACATATCATCAATCCATAATTTACGAAAGTTTGTTACGTCAAAATCTGGAAGGTTTAGGGATTTCGGTCATTTTGTTTTCGGCTAAGTATGGTTTTCAGCTGATCCTAGTTCTAGGTTAACTTTGTTCTCGGCTAAATCTAGTTCTCGGTTAACTTTGTTCATCAATATCAGTCTTCGGCCAAACTTTGTTCTTGGTCAGCATAATTTGGTCAACCACACAGTTCTCGGTCAACGACACAGTTCTCGGTCAAAGGGTTTTCAATCATAGTTCTCGGTCAAGACTTGGTAAACATAGTTTTCGGTTAACATTGTTTTCGGTCAACATAGGTCTCGGCAGACACCAGTTTTCGGTCAACTATATATTATCTTCAGCCCAATTTAGTTTACTCTGTTGGGCCCCGTCTGTCTTGGACTTGGATCTGTGACTGAACTTAATTATTTAAGTGGACTCAATTTGAATTCAATTTGACATGGACCAGTTAACCAATGGGAGCAACTCAACTAACTCATCTCTTCAACAAGAACTATATTCAATCATGGGTACTGCTACACGTGTACCTCGTCTGTTATCCTCTGAAGGGTTCAATGAATGGAAATTTCGTTTTGAACACTATGCCAAAATGAAAGACTCAAAGATTTGGAGAAGTATTGTGAGGGGACCTCAAAGGATTACTTATCAAAGGGCTGGTTCAACTGAGGTTCTTGTGAAACCAGTTGCTCAATACGCCGATGATGACTTTGCAAAAGTTGAAGAAGATGAGAAAGCTTTATCAACTCTAACTATGACACTTTCACCCGAGATCGCTCTCCAATTTAGAGAACTCCAATCAGCAAAGGAGTTGTGGGATGCACTGATAGAAGTTTATGAGGGTAACAAGGATATGAAGAGAAGTCGCCAGGATTTGTTGCGACAGAAGTTTAACATGTTTAATCACGTTCTGGGAGAAACACTGGAATCTCGGCTTCAAAGGTTCATATCCCTTGCAACTGAAATGAGAACTGCTGGAATTTTTCTACAAACTTCAGAGCTTAACAACAAGTTGGTGAACTTTCTACCAAAGAATTGGGACATGCATGTTGCAGTCATTAAGAAGACCAAAGATCTTAACAGAATGAGTATGACTGAGATGATTGCTACTATTAAGGCCTGCGATATGGATGATAAACAACGGGCAATAAATCATGCTAGCTCTTATAGCGCTGCTGGATATAGCGTTACTTCTAGCAGTGCCCTCATGTCTCAAAATAGTTTCTCACTATTTAAGCCCTCCCAACCACCATCACCGGGAAACTTTCAGATGTTCTCATCCACCCTTGGTCAATCATCATCATCAAACTCACCCAACCCAGCTCCAGTGTTCTTTACCAAATCTGGTCAGTCAGTTAGTGATGCTAGCAAAGTCACTTCCAGTGTAAACCCCAGCCAGATTCCAACCATACCCAAAGAAACTCAAGAAAATATTGCATTAATGGCAGGATTTATGAATTGTTACCATGCGTTTCTGGCAGGAGATCTGGTTCAACCCATGGCTGCTACTGAATTTGATCAGATTCATCCTAATGATGTTGAAGATATGGACATCTCGTGGCAAATTGACATGGTGGTTTTCCGTGCTAAGAAGTTCACCAAAAAGACGGGTAGAAATAACTGGAACATGCCAAACAATCAAAAGGTGGGTTTTAACAAGGAGACTCTCAAGTGTTACAACTGTCATGAGCCAGGTCACTTTGCTCGTGAGTGCACCAATCCGACTAAAGAGGGGAATACAGAAAGGGCCTTGGTTCCAGCCGAAAATGCTCGGGGTGAAGCTGGAGGTAGTTCAAGTAATGGGGAAAGAGGTATGGTTGCTCAAACGTTCTCATGGGAAGGACAGATTGCTGCGCTAAACATTGGAAATCAAACTGCTAATTTCGCAACAGTTGAGGACTCTGAAGAGGAAAACACTGTTGAAGAAAAGATTAAGGAGCTCCAGTTTGCATACATGGCATTCACCTCTCCGGACTCATCTGAGGTACGTTTTCAACCATGTTCTTTAAATTGTGGTGAGAAAATTGAGATGTATCAACTTCATAATGATAATCTAATTAGAGATATGGAAAGAATAAAATCAGAGAGTTTTAAGCTTAAGAAAAATGAAAAAGGGTTTTTAGATAAAATTGAATCTCTCAACAAGGATATTAAGAAACTTAAGTCTGATTTTAGTATTAAAAGCTGTCACTATATTGATGCTAAACAAGAAATCGCTGAGTTGACTGCTAAGCTGGAAGCCGCCCAATCTGAAATTTTAAATTTGACTAGCAAGTTTGAAAAGGCTGAACTTGATTTTAAGAAGTTTGATGGATCCAGTAAAGTTGTCAACTCAATGATTGAGAATCAGTTGTGGTGGAAGGAAAATGAAGGTGAGGGGATAGGATTCAATCAAGTTCCCCCACTATACAACCACAACTATGTTCCTACTCCTGTTACCAAAGAACAGGAAGAAAAGATAAAAGATTTGAAATACGGTAAACAAGATAAAGGTGAGGGGACTGGCTCTGCTAGTGCCGGTTCATCTACTTCAAGTGTGAATGATTCTAACGTGTCTACCTCATGTGCAGAAAAATTAATTGTGAATGAGTGGACTGATGAGGATGACGACCCATGTTTTGATTTTGATAATAATTTCATTTCTAATGTTTCTTTAGAACTTCCTGTTTTAAATTCTGTGATTCCGACTGTTTGTGTGGGCTTTGTTTAAAAGAGCAAGGATACTTATGTGATTGATTCGGTTGAAACTTTAAATTCTAATGATGCGACCTCTAATAAAATTAAAATTTCAAAAAATTCAAAAAATCAGAAAAATACGTTGCACCCAAGTTTGTCAAGGAGGGATGCTCCAATGACAACCAAGGTGATAAGTTTAAAAGGCAAAATGTGAATTCTTGCAAATCTAAACAGACTGGTCCACACAACCAGTCCAGACAAGGATCTGATCAGAATGAATTTTTCATAAAACGCCAGACATGTTTCAACTGTGGCACTCCTGGTCATATTGCCAGAAATTGTCCATATCGTCCGTACATTCCATACTACGGATTTTATCAAAGGAATATGCCATATGTGCCTCATGATGCATATAGGAAAGGGTTTAGACATTTTTTGGCTAGTTCCTTTGACGATGATTGGAATCGAAACAAGTCTGGAAGGTTTAGTCCTCATCAGACCAAACCCAACATGATCAAAAGAAGGATCAGTAAAGGTGTTTCAAGTTCTAAATCTCATATAAACACTAACACTAGACCTAAACAGGAGAAGAAAACGGTTTCATCTAATAATTCTAAGTCTAAGGCTCCGGAGATCATGACAACCATTCGTACTTATAATTCCAAGTCTTCCAGACATAAATGGTTGCCTAAATCCCGGCGAAAGCATCTACTCATTCTATTTTTGATGATCAAAAGGATATGACATGGCAGTCTGTGACGAAAGTTGATGAGTCAGGGTCACCCAGTGTAAGTATGGACTGGGTACCAAAAACCAACTAATCCCGTGTTTTGTGTAGGGACAGCTATGGAGGAATATCATCAGACCTTGGTATGTTGATAGTGGTTGTTCCAGACACATGACAGAAGATATCACCCAGCTACACGACATTCAAACTTTTAATGGTGGGTATGTGTCTTTTGCGGGGGGGGGGGGGGGGGGGAGAAAGGAAAAATCACACAAAAGGGTACTGTAAGTAATGGCGTGTTAAAGTTTGAAAATGTTAATTTTGTTCCATAATTGAAGCATAGTCTTTTAAGCGTGTCACAAATTTGTGACAAAGATTTTTCAACTCATTTTACTAAGAAGGAGTGCTTAATTATGAAACCTGGCATAATCATACCAGAAGATTGGATTCTTGTTCGATCACAACGAAAAGATAATGCTTATGTGATCGACATGAACCAAAATGTTCCTGACGAAATTACATGCTTGTTTTCAAAAGTGTCGGAACATAATGCGATGCTTTGGCATCGTCGGCTCGGTCATGCTAATTTTAAAAATCTAAATCATGTTGCTAAAAATAATTTAGTGCGTGGTTTACCTATCAAAGATTTTGTGACTGTTGAAAAATGTGTGGCTTGTGCTTTGGGAAAACATCATCGGAAATCTCATAAGCCTAAGTTAATTAACACTATCTCATCAGTCTTTCAGTTACTTCATATGGACCTCTTTGGGCCAGTTCATGTGTTAACCTTGTCTCGCAGCTCTTATTGTCTAGTTATTACTGATGACTACTCACGTTTTACATGGGTGTTTTTCTTGTCAAATAAGAGTGAAACTGCATATCTGATCAAGAAATTTGTTGTATTAATGGAGAATTAATTAAACCTAAAGCTGAAAGGAATCAGGTATGACAATGGAACGGAATTCAAGAATGCAATTCTGAATCATTTCTGCTCAGAAAAGGGGGTGCTTCATCAGTACAGTGCTCCGCGTACGCCTCAACAAAATGGTGTCGCTGAAAGAAGAAACAGAACTCTAATCGAAGCAGCAAGAACGATGTTATGTGACTCTAAATTGCCATTGTTTTTCTGGGCTGAAGCCATTAACACGGCCTGTTACGTTCATAACCGGGTGATAATCAAGAAGTCAAAGATGAAGACTCCGTATGAGATTGTTTATGGTCATCAACCCACAGTTGCACATTTCAGAGCTTTCGGATATCCATGCACATTGCTGAATCTAGAAACCACTCCAAAGTTTGAGGCCGCAGCAGATGAGTGTTATTTCGTTGGATATGCCGGTAATACAGCCTACAGGGTTTACAACAAGTCTACCAAACAGATCATAGAGTCTTATGAAGTTCGTTGGTTGGAAGAAAATGAAACTGATGCCCGTGTTGGTCCTGATTGGCTATTCGACTACAATGAATTCTTCAAGCCTTTTAATGTCTTTCCAGTCATCATCACAAATACTCAAGGTGGTTCCACAGTGGAGATTACTCAAGACAGTTCTCAATCACTGTCTCATATTTCTCCGTCACTAGATGATGACGTTATTGAGATGACCAGTACTTCAAACACAACCGATAATCAGCCTATCCAATCTTCAGAGACCAATCATTCACAACCAATTTTATCTGAGAATACTGCAAACGTTGAGGGGGAGAGTTCCGTTCGTCAGATATTCGGAAGCACATTGTTTCCCGATGTCATTCCAGATGAATATGTTGCTGGCACCTCGTACTCTCACAGTACAGCAACGTCTGGATGGAAAAACCCCTTTCTGACTCCGGGGAGAATGTAACAAATCTTCAACCTAACTGTGATGTTTCGGATCTTTCAATTCCATCAAGAATTCAAAAGAATCATCCGATTGAGAACGTCATAGGTCCCATTGAAGCGGGTGTGTCCACCAGAAGTCAGACCGGACACATAAACAGTTGCATGTTCTCTTGTTTCATATCTCAAATCGAACCAAAGAATATTGAGATGGATTTTCAAGAACCTAGTTGGGTTGATGTTATGCATGAAGAACTAAATCAGTTTGAGAAGTTAAAAGTATGGAGATTGGTTAAATTGCCGGAAGGAAAGAAAGCTCTTGATACAAGATGGGTTTTTAGGAACAAGCAAGATGACACTGGGGTTATCGTTCGTAATAAGTCATGTCTAGTAGTTCGCGGGTTTCGCCAAGTTGAAGGGTTAGACTACACAGAGGTCTATGCTCCAGTAGCTAGACTTGAGGCAATTAGAATTTTTCTGGCATATGCATCGTACATGGGTTTTACAGTTTATCAGATAGATGTTAAAACGGCGTTTTTGTATGGTATGGTTAAAGAGGAAATTTATGTCTATCAGCCACCGGGTTTCGTTGATTCTAAGAAGCCAAATCATGTTTACAAGTTAGATAAGGCTCTGTACGGGCTACATCAGGCTCCACGGGCGTGGTATGCTACACTGACCGCGCATCTACTTGACCACGGCTATAACCGGGAAACGATTGATCAAACTTTGTTCCGAAAAACAGTCGGAAAGGATTTGATTCTGGTCCAGATTTATGTTGATGACATCATCTTCGGTTCCACCAGTGCTGACTTGTGCAAAGAATTTGAAAGCGTTATGAAGAAAAGATTTGAGATGAGTTCGTTGGGTGAAATGACAACATTTCTGGGGTTACAGGTTCGGCAAAGTCCAACGGGTATTCTGTTACATCAAGGAAAGTACGTTGAAGATATGCTGACTAAATTTGAGCTTCAAGATTGCAAGAGTGCTAATACTCCAATGGCTGAAAGACCACTCTTATCGTCTGATCCTGAAGGGAGTCCCGTAGATCAGACATACTATAGATCGATTATCGGGTCTCTGATGTATCTCACAGCCAGTCGTCCGGACATAATGTTCGCAGTCTGCCAATGTGCTCGCTTCCAGGCTAATCCTAAACTCTTTCATTTAATTGCTGTTAAACGTATTTTTAGATATCTGAAGGGACAATCGAAGTTAGGTCTTTGGTATCCCAAACAATCAGAATTTGATCTTTATGCTTTTGCTGATAGCAATTATGGTGGAGATGACATTGACAGGAAATCCACGTCAGCCGGCTGTCAGTTTCTTGGAGATCGACTCATTTCATGGCAGTGTAAGAAGCAACAAACAATATCTACTTCGACAGCCGAAGGAGATATGTTGTTGCGTCCGCTTGCTGCTCTCAGGTTATCTAGATGCAAAATCAGCTGCTGGATTACGGTTTGGAATTTCTTGACACTCCTATTTTCTGTGATAATGATGCGGCCATTGCTATTGTGAAAAACCATGTCCAACATTCTAAAACCAAGCACATCGATATTAAAATTCATTTTATTCGTGACTGTTTCGACCGAAAATTGATTCATCTTGAACAGGTCCACACCGATAATAACGTGGCGGACTTATTTACAAAACCGGTCGGAACAGCAAAATTTAATGTGCTTGTGAGTTTTCTTAAAATGCTTCGTTTTGAGGATTGAGTCTTTTTGAGGATAAATTTGTACAGTTTTGTTTAGTGCTTGCACAAATTTAGGGGGAGAAAATATTAAAAAAATCAAAAATAGGGTGTGTGCGTCGAGAAATTCTAAATATCAAAAATAGTGTGTGTGCGTCGAAAATTCAAAATTAGTGTGTGTGCGTCAAAAATTCAAAATATCAAAAATATTAACATTCATTTTTGCTTAAAATTATGTCGGTTGCTCAAGTTTGAAGGACATATACTTGTAGATGGATGGTCCAGTGTTCTTCTATCTATAGTTTCACAGGATAGCCACTTACCTGATGACCGAAAGCATCCTGGGCGATTATGATATGTTGTTTGTGTTTTGTGTTCTTTTACTTAAAATTATGTCGGTAACTCTGAGTCGGAAGGACATGTGTTTTCATGCATGTTTGGTCCGGTTAACCACTTGTGGTTATAATGGATAGCCATTAACCTGAAGGCTTAAAGTGACCGGGGTGACTGAATGCTTAACGCGTGTGTTTTTTAATTAACTCTCCGGGAAGTGATATTACTATTCGGTTAATAGCTCTTTAGAAGCTTTAAAATATTTTAAAATGGAAATTGATCCAACCTTTGGAAAGTGATAGATAAATAGTTTCTGTGTGCCTAACGGGTGAAGTTATTAGGCTTAAAAGACTCTAGAACAGTCATTGATGTGTATGGTACTTTCCACGATGCGTAAAAGTTGAAGTGATATAAACTAAATTTGCTAAACTTAATGTGGAGGGTCATTTTGAAGACAGGTGCGTGTCTCCAGATACATCTCTCCGAATGATAGGTAGAAAAGCAATTACCCAGTCATACACGAGCCCGTTAGTGTCTTGATCACCAAAAATATTATATAGTCAAGATATTGCTATTACTATTAATATTAAGCAAAAAAAAAATTGGATTGAAGTGTTTTATGTATATCATAGTTATCTCATTATCAAGGCTTCTAGGGTTCAAACTAGAACTACAGATATAGGGGCACACAAGTAAGTCCTGTCATGTCTCGAATGAAAGGCTTGTCAGTTTACTGGCACTAAGTCTAACGTTCAACCTTACTTCTAAGCCATGTTTTGTATTAAAAAAAATTGATCTAGCACTAGGGGGTTGGAGTCAAATTGGGGTGATCTGGGGAAAAGCCAAATACGCTTTGAGAAGAGATAGGAGGCATCACAGGTCCATGAGTGATGTCCAACTAAGCTTTATGCCTAACTGAACCTTAATCATATCACTGATGCAATGAAAGATCATGCTAAGTATGGGATACACGCTATCAATCTGTCTCTTAGATGTCATAATAATACTGAACATGAATCCTTGTGACAGCCTCTTAAACGATATGATTCCATGTTCGGATCTTTTCATAAAAAGGCGGCGGTTTTACGAAGAACTGAAATTTGATCTCGACATTGAAATAAAGGGAGTTGTCTTTCTCGTGTGTGAATCTTTTTCTATTTTATTTGTTTTTATTTTTTACTCTTATTTTATTCTGTCCTGTCATAGGTAATTTTATCTCTCTTCGAATTTACTCTCCTCGAAATGTTTGTGTAAGTACAAGTGATGTTTTTCTTAAAACTTGGGCTTTGAAAGATTTAGATATCATCCAATGGATCTTGAATTCAGTTGGACCAGTACATGTGTTTTCGGCTCTCCTTGAGTCCACAAAGAGTTTTCGGCCCGGCCCACTAAGTTTTTTTTGTTGGCACGACCCACTAAGTTTGATATATATTTTTTAAAGGAATAATATTCCTTTTCACTTTCATTATTTTTTATATCTCAAAACTCTCACAGCCGAGATCTCATTTTATAATTTTCTTTGGCCGAGATCCGCTTTCATGATACTTCCTGCCGAGATCATAGCTATTTCATTAATCAAAGATTTTAGTTTGCCTTTTTGATTAGCAGGTACTGGAACAGGATCTATGAAATTTGAATGTCATTAAGGTTTACTTTGGTGATAGATGAGGCCACTGTAACTCGACTTGATAAATCAAAAGTGGATTCTTGACTAATTAGGATCTTCGGCGGACTTATTAGTGTTGATTATGAGTTTTCGGTTGATTACCTGTGACAATTTGCAGGTTTAATGAAGGTTTTGGGGATCTCGGTAGATAGAAGATGATGACACAGGTTTCAAGATGGAATCCAAGGGGGTTCTCTGTCCAGCTGGCAAGGAGTTCTCGGTTTGACTTATGTTGACCGAGAACTCCCATACATTATCATAGATTGTTCTCGGTCATTCTTTTACAGAGAACTCCCTTGTTCTCGGTTGATTATGCTGACCGAGAACCATTGTTCTCGGTTAATTTCGTTGATTTCCGTTGACCGAGAACTATTTTATTTGACCGAGATCCCCCCTGCCAGGCCCAATTCTCACTGTTTGGGCCCAGATCATCATTATGGTACACGTTTGGGCCACTCTAAGTGAACTGGACTGCCACAGACATTCTCTTGAGTCCATCACGCTTAAAATCCAAGTGTATCTTAATTTATGGCTCAAACGTCCATTAATTCTATCTAACTTGTTGAGTTTGGTGCAGATATGGCTGATCAAAATCCGTTAAAGTTTGTGGACACTCATAATATAGCTGGTCACCTGTATGACACGCCACTAGCTTACAAGGAGTTCAAGTCGATGATTGTTGGACTCAACACTTGTAGGATCTCTCATGCTCTTCGTGAGAATCCTGTCATTTGCAAAAAGATGGTCACTGATTTCTGGAAGAACGCAAAGATCAGTTCTCAAGGGGCAAATGGAGTGTTCTCAATCGACTCCAAGATTCAGATGAACCCTGTTACCGTTACTGAAGCAATTATCAGAGAGGTACTTCTGTTTGGGGATCACACATCTTCACATGCATCTCGGGAAGAAAAGGGGGTTCAGATGAGATCAGTCACACACAAATGTTTGTCGTTGCTGCTCTGATCATGGGTTGGAATTACAATTATTCCAAATTTTTCTTCAATGAAATGATGAGCAATCTCATAGCAAAGAAGAAGGAAATGTTTTTGATGTACCCAAGATTTTTGCAGATGATTTTTGATTTTCATTACACTTATTTGGTTAAAACTGTTGAGACCTTGGATATGAAGACAATGGGACCCAACTCCTTTGGGCTAATAAAGCAGTCAAGAAAATGGGCCAAAATAGCTTACAAGGGATCGAGACCCCATGAAAAGTGCAGTCATTTTTCTGAGACCGAAGCTGAGTCTGTCATTGCTCTGAAGAACACGTGGTACCCGCTCAACCACGTGCTGCTACGTTTGAGATTTCTGATGATGAAGATGAGGAAGAAGAGCCTCATCAGCCAAGTACTCTTACAGATGTTGAAAGATTAAGAGCCCTCAAAGCAGCTAAATCTCTATTTCAGTCAACTGCTCTGAAGCCTCCTCAGACAGTCACTGAAAACATTGAGGAAGATTGTGTTGAAGAACCAACTGCTGATCTCATCCACCGTAAACGAAAAAGGGATGATTTGAGTTCAAGCGAGTTGGTTCGAGAAGTTGAAACAACCGAAGCCACTTCTACATCAACAACTACACCAGCACCAGAATGAACCACCAGTCCTCAACAAAACACCGATCAATCAGAATCACATACTCCAGGCTTGCAAACCGAACCAGTTGCATCCATTCCTGAGTTGTCTTTCATGGAGTTACTATCTAGTGATTTTGGTGATGACTTTGATTTTGAAGCAGACATTCAACACACTGACGCTGCAGATATTCCCTCTGGGTCATCTAGTTAATTTGTTCAAGGTCAGTCAAGTTCAGGTGTTTCTGATAAAGTTGCTCAAATTCTTGCCATGCAGGAAGTTTTTCTTCAAAACAAAGGAAAAGGAGTAGTTCTTGAGAATGCTCATGTGGACATTCAGGCTCTACAGAGACGCGTTTTTGAACTCGAACAAGATTCGGTAATCAAGGATGTTCGCATTCAAGAGCTTGAGGCCAGCAATTCAGACAAATACTCCAAGATTAAAGAATTGCAGTCTGGAATGGGAGGCCTAACTGCCATGTATCTCGATCTTCAACAAAGGTTATTTCAAAAATTTGGAGATGAGTTCAAAAGCAATGAGGATATAGTACATCGAGCTCAAACTACTAATTAAGACAAAGATTCTAATACTCATCCAGACGATAACATTGGTGTCAGCCGACAAGAAGAATCAGATTCCCTGAATCGTTACTTGGATGCACCATCTGTTACAAAAGAGAAGTTTGATAGAATTAAGAAGAAGTTTCTTGAGAAGGGAAAGAAGAAGTTGCTATGTTGTTACACTTCAGAAGGGGTTCTCCGACAAATACGGTGATAGATCGGGAGTTCAATCATGGGGTTTTGATGCAGATAAGAGCATGTGGTGGGTCAAGAGAAAGTCAGGGACAATGGAGTATTACAAGAGGATGAAGGCCTTTGGTTCTTGGACTAAAGTTGATTTGAGTGACTTAATAAATGCTCCATTTTAAAATCCATCACACGATAAACGGGGCACAGATTTCTGGAACTTTCTCAGGCGTCAAGTTGATAGAGGCTTTCCAAATATGCCGACTGCTGAATCTTTTCTGAAGAAAGCCAAAGGAGTCCTGGATCCACGAACCGGGAAAACTATGGTGAATGTGATGTGGCCTCCCACAAAGAAAGCTACATACATTCCTGTACCTGGTGCCATTCCCGAGGGTACATTGGACAACATGAGATTCTGGTTCTTTGATCCCTTTACTGCCACGGCTGTTGTTAAGCTACAAAAAGGGAAAGGTCAATATCGTTTTGTTGACCCTAAGGATCTGTTGAATTTCATGAGAAGGATATCAAGACACTCAGTACGCATCAGATCAGTGCAGATGGACTTTTTGAAGCAGCCGCCAAAGAATACACAAGCATGATGGCATCTATCATCAATAACAAATTTTGGGCTGGAGGATTGAAGGATGCAGATATTGATTACATGGAGGAAGAGTAAAGACAAAGCTACAAACTAAGGGGGAGATTGTTGGGCCTAATTTTGTGGTTTGAGCTTGTTTGTATTTAACTGGGCTTGGTTTGGGTGCACATGTAAACCGAGAACACTTATGTGTTCTCGGTGGGCCTTATATTGTTTGGGCCGGCTTTGGTTGTCCCTATATATAGATGTGTGATGTATAGGGTCATGATTATTCATTCTGATTATTATTCAAGTATTGTAAGTGCTTAAGCACCCGACGTAGTTAATATACGTGTGTTTTGAAGCATCTTTGTGTTCGTTTACTTGTTATTTCTTGTGTTCTTGAATAACCGAGCATTGGTATTCCGCACCAATACTCGTTTGGTTGATATCATATTGTAGTGATCCAGATTCGGGACTTATAGTTATATTTGAAATAAACAATTCTTAAGTTTATAAAATCAAAAATGTTGAGCAAACATGTATATATAAGACTAAAATTTGTGTAACTAATTAATAACTAGGAAAATTGGTTTTTATTGGTTCCAACTATCGTCTTTTGGTCACTACCGGTCCCAACTTATGAATTGGCTGCTGACGGTCCTTACTTTTAACCTATTTGTTCCTAACGGTCCGCGACTAACAAAATTTTAACGTTGTTAGTTTCAGGTCGTCGGAAAAACGTTTTTTGCCAGAAAACACATATTTTTTCCCGAAAACTCAACAATTTTGTCCCAAACATCATTAACTTTGTATCGTACCTTTAGGAAACCTTTTCTAGTAAAAACCCCAATTATTGAGGTCACTGGAACCTTAGAACCATTATTGGAATCAGTTGATGGTGCTTAAGTAATGGTGGTTAGTTGACGGTGAGTCAATTGGTGGTGATGGCGGTGTTCAGCTGGTGTTTTTCCGGCAAAAAAATTGACTTTCCTGGCCAAAAACATTTTTCGACGACCTGAATAGGATTTTGTTAGCCGCGAATCATTAGGAACAGATACATTAACAGTTGGGACCAGTGACCAATTCGTTAGATGAGACCGACAATGATCAAAAGACAATAGTAGGGATCAATAAAAACCAATTTTTCCTAATACCTAATAAACTACAATTATATAAGTAATGTAGAGTCATAAAACAACTAAGTAAATAAATTACTAATATGTGGTTTGTTACTGATGCTATAACCACTTATATCAAATGATTAAACTAAATTATTCAACATAGATAAAAGTACACATTATGTCTTAAAAATTCTTACCAAAATATGAATTACTTGTAGGTTATTACCACCCCTTAAAAGAAACACGTCTAAGACCACTATAAATCATCAATTAAGGTACAGATCCTTACCCCTCTCCTTTGTTATCTGTTTCGATTGTGGTAAAACACCTAGAACTCTTAACATCTCTTTGGCCTTCCATTGTTTCATACTTATTATGATTATTTTGTTTTCATTAAGACCTTTGCAACCAATATGTTTCTGGGAAGTAATATGAATTTCGAACATCATGGGAAACGGAACGTTGATAACATATTCTGGGTTTGGTGGATACGATGCGGTACTTCTTATATATAAACACTTTGGCTATATAATCAAGGTTCCATTAATCAAGATATGTGGGTTTCATGTTACATGCAGTTTTCCGATATGTTATACTTTGGTAAATAATATGTTAATTGTCCGCCAATTTTTGACAAAACAAGCATGTGGTAGATTTAAATTTATTTTATTCATTATCGTATGTTCCTATACTGAATTTTAAATGCTTCAAAGATATATGTTTTTGTGCTCTGTTACCCTGAGTTCTAGCTTCTCGTGGAGTGTCCCACGAGCATGTTGTTGTGGCGTAAATAACACGTGCTCCTTCCGTGACGGAGAGATTAGTTCACGGCGTCTGTTAAGGGCAGGAGTGGCCCATACCTATTAGGAGGCGTATGGATCGGTCCTAGATATGTTACGGTTTCTGCTACGGGAAATGGTTGTGGGTATGCCATCTCATGTCATTTCATGTGATTGACTGTGTGTCATCACGTATTATAAGTAATGTTTATGTCGGACTCATGGATACATCCGTATGATATGAACTATATGTCATTGTTTAAACTATATGTTATGAGTTATATGTTACTGTTATAAATTATATGTTACTGTTCTGGATTATTTGTTACTATTCTGACTCACACGTTATCGTCTTGACTTATCCGGTTTTTACTTACTTTTTACGCAAAAATGTTTTCTTTATTGTGTTCCGTTTATCAAAACTGCTTTACTATCACCGAAATTGTTTTACTACTGCCACCGTTTTTTTTAAATATCACTCGTTACTGAAAACGTTTTATATTTTACTCAAGCCTATTATTCCATACTAGGCATTCGACTCATTCCGTAAATACCTTTCCTCACAGGTTCACGATTACTTTGGGCGGAATGGAGAGAGTGAATTAAACTTTAGGATGCTTGAAGATTGCTATTTAGTGGAATCATGTCTTCTGTCTCTATATATCGTCATACATTGTGACACGCCAGCCCATTCCGGGTCGGGGTGTTACATTAGTAATACCTTCGTACAGAGTGAACCTTTTTTTACCCTATCTATTTTGTGTCCACCCTAGCAAAAATTCATGAATCCGTCACTGATCATACCGATTCTCACATCGGATGGTGGTTATGAGAAGAACCCCCCCCTAACCCTGTTCATCTTCTCTTAACGAACTCATGGTGTTAGGTTTTGTTGGAGCTCTAAACCGTCGTAGCATAGTATCATCGGAAAGCATTAAACTGAGCCCATCAGGAGTTAGTTCGGTGTTATTCCTACATCGGTCGAGATAATAGGTTAAGCCTACCCGATGTTATTCCTACATCGGTCGGATATTCTAAAAAAGAAAGAAAAAATGCCTCAATATTTTAGTTAGTTTTAGGTCTTGGGCCAGACCTGTTGATCGCATCGACGATTTATATGGTGGCTGTGGTGGTGTAGGAGGTTGAGAGATAAGTAGAGATTTAGGGTTTGGGTTCCAAAATATGTCCGCGTTATCGTGTGTCTTAAAACAATTGCCAGCCACAAATTTTGCTTCAAGCTGGAAATCTTCATCAATGGAAGCTTTCCAAATAATCAAGTCGTTTATTTAGAACGAAATACAAATTTTAAGATGGGATTGCATGCAATTTTCTTTTTATCGGGTAAGAAATATCACTTATGTAGTATGTTTCAATTAACTTTCAAATAATGGCAAAACTAGTTCTACTTTATTTCTAGTTAATATAGTTTTTTACATATCAAATCATTTAGTTTCACACTCACATGCAACACCCATTGGTTTTTTCAAAGAGAAACTGAAGAGGTATGTACCCGTCTCAACACCGACCAAGGCGGGTCAACCCACAAGATAAAGACAAGAAGCTTGAAATCAAGACATTATGAAGGCACAAAGCCAAAACCTATGCGCATGGCGCATATCACATATGCCCAGGCATCATATGCCCAGGCACCACACATGCTCAGGCATCATATGCCCAGGCACACATATGCTCGCGCATCACATATGCGCGCGGCGCATCAGCGCGTGGCGCATATCACATGCTCGTGCATATCACATCTGCGCATGAAACATCTGCGCGTGAGAATAAAGAGAAGACCTCGCGCATCCTCAGGATTGGCGCATATCACACATGCACATAATCAACCTCGTCCTTATCCAAATCAGGATTAGGGCAACCTTGATTGTGCACGTCAGACAACCTTCCAGAAGGTATCTTTTTAAGGAATAAGAATATGCTGATGTTGACAGCTGCCAAATGAAAGGTGGACAACTCAGCATAACCTATGTGCTACCACGTGATTATAACCAATGAGAAAGCACCAGGTGTCCCAGAGGACACGTGGCGCAGAGCAATTGGAGGAGGCCAACAAGGCTGAGCCCAATCAGTGGAAACCCTAGCACTATAAATACAGCATCAACTCCACAAGGAGAGGACACTCAATCATTCACAGTTACAGCCAGTAACATACATTCATTTCACATTCAATCATATTCAATTACATTCAATCAGACAGTTACATCCAGTAACACAATCACAGAGTATTCAGCTATCAAGCAATACTCTCCAGATTTCCTTACTCTGGACATATTTTTATCTTCTCCCCAAATACTTATTCTCACACCGGAGGGTTACCCCAAAGAGGACCCCTCTGTCCCTTTCTGAGGGGTAAGTTGACGGTGCTGTTCATTTTGTAGGTGGAAGAACCCAGATCCAAGAGAAACCATCGGTGAAATAGTCTAATCATACCCGAGGAAAGTAGATCGTCTACCAGTGAGTCGATCCACGCTTCTTCATTGGCGCCATCCACTGTTACAACGGCAATCAGATCTCATCAGATCTATATATAAAAAAAATCACCATGGTTTCTGGCGTTCATAACGTTGATCAAGCTCTGGAGGATATTGAACGTGAGGATGTTAATGAGGGACAACAGTTTCTGAGGGCGCAGCGTGATTCTACGCGCGCCACCAGTAACCGTCCTTTCATCACAACTCCTCATGGCCAGACTGAAACTCCTCCAGACGATCTTACGTTACAAAATCTTGCCGGCGCTAAACAAAAAGGACCAATGGGTCCAGAAGAGGAAACAAATGATCCTAAAGAATGGCTCATAAACGAGCAGCGGCGTCTAATGGACAAGTATAATGAGATGGTCAAGCAGAAAAAGCTAGCCGACTTAACACAAAGGCAAGCGCTTGATAAGCAAACTGTTCATGGAACAAAAAGGCCGCGCGCGCCGGAAGAAGGACATTCTGTTCACACTGCACACACTGAGTTCAGTGATGAAGAAGTGCATAGCATGAGGAAGACGCGAGATACTCATGCAGGAGGCTCACAGCTCCGCGCGCCTGTGAACATGGCGCCTGGAGCCAGAGCCGATCTGGATCTGCACATGCCGTACAGCCCACCAGTGAGAGGGCAAGTGGACGTAACCACACCGTACAGACCAGCCATCTTGGTAAAACATTCAAAGTTCACTGCGCGCATCGCGCAGGCTCCCATCCAGCACAAAACTAAGATGCCAAGTGGTTTGGGTAAATATGACGGCACAACAGATCCAGACGATTTCTTGCAAGGTTTTTACAACACTGGAAACCTAGAGAGCTGGACGATGCCAACATGGTTTCACATGTTTGCTCGCTGCCTCACGGGCGCGGCGCGTGTCTGGTTCGAGAGCTTGCCGACTGGGCAAATTGATGGGTTCGAGGAACTATTGGAAAAGTTCCAAGCCCACTTCGTACAGCAGCGCAGACACACGCGCGATCCGGATGACATCATGCACTGCGTGCGCAGGAATGATGAAACGATTGAAGACTACATCACTCGTTTCAATCAGGAGTCTCTGGCAATCGGAGGTATAACTGAGCAACTCCTGCGCGTGGCCTTTATACAAGGCGCGCGCAGTGATCAACTCCGCCGGGCTCTCGTAAGCAAAGATGGCATGCCCACCACGTGGGCCAAGTTAATGGAAGCATCGCGAGTTTTCGCGAGGAACGAAAAACAAATTGCCCAAGATAGGGCAAGAGAAAGAGCGCATCAAGCTGAGTCACCGCGCAGCAAAGAAAAGAGGGGCAAGCAGAACTCTGTATGGTCCAGGTTGCAACCAACCAGTTTTTCCTCCGCGGAAAAGCAGGCGCAACCAAGCTCACCCCAGCCCCAAAAAGATGTTCGTAATCGCGGGGAGGGTGACAAGAGGGAGGGCGGCAGAGATCCTAGCAGACCTCTGCCAAGAATATGGACTCCCCTCACTAAAACGCCTTCACAGGTGTTAAGCACAGAGAATGTCCAATTCAAAAGCCCCAAGCCACTACACTACAAGGGACCATCAGACAGTGGCAAGTACTGTGAATTTCACAAGTCCACAGGGCACAACACTGATGCATGCCACCACTTGAAGGATGCAATTGAAAAGGACGTGAAATCAGGCAAGCTGGCTCACCTGGTGAAAAACTCAAGACCAGAAGATGAACAATCAGGAGCCTCAGCCAGCAAAAAGTACAAAAGAATCTGTGTAGCCGAGGGAGGAAGGCAAGGGCAGACATCAAGAAAGAGAAGCGAGCAAATCCAAGGAGATTGGCGCGAGCAGCAAGTCATCTTCCCAAGAATCAGGGGAGGCCCTTCCATCAGCAGTCCTCTTGTTATCACTACACACATTGCTCATTACGAAGTGTCAAAAGTCCTGGTTGACACTGGCAGCGAGTCAGACATCATGTATGAGCAATGTTTCAGGAAACTGGATCCGGCAGACCAAGCAAGGCTTGAAATTGTGAATGCACCGATCTCTGGTGTTTCCAATGAAATCATTCATCCCCTAGGTCAAATACAATTTGAACTAACCATGGGGGATGAGAAACACAAGCGAGCCGAAGTTGTCAACTTCTTGGTCTTGCCCACCACTTCTTGCCACAACATGATCTTGGGTAGGGAAACGATCGCCCAATTCAACGCCATACCGTCGCCAGCGCACGGCGCATTGGGGTTCCCAACACCAACAGGTGTAACTTTTGTATACCGAGATCATTTGTGCGCAGTGACAAGTACTCCGCGGGAGGGGAGAATGAAAATTCCAATGGCAGAAAACGCGCCAGAGGAATGGATTCTCAACCCGAAATTCCCGGAGCAAAAAATCACAATTGGCGCTACGTTATCAGACGACACGAGGGTGAGAATGAAAAGATTGCTCACAGCAAATATGTCGGTCTTCGCGTGGTAACACTCTGATATGACTGGGGTTCCGCGAGACCTGGCACAACACGCCCTCAACACGTTCAAGTCTGTAGAGCCAATTGCTCAAAAGAAGAGAGTCATGGGGGATGAGAAAGCGAGGGCCATGAATGAGCAGGTTGAGGATCTATTGCGCGCAAACATCATCCGCCCGATACGATACCAGACATGGGTAGCCAATCCTGTGATGGTAAAGAAAAGTAACGGGTCGTGGAGGATGTGCATTGACTTCAAGGACCTCAACAAAGCGTGCCCAAAAGATTGTTACCCTCTCCCAAACATCGACGCAAAGGTGGACTCCGTGGCGCCATTCAAGCTCAAATGTTTCCTGGATGCCTACAAAGGCTATCACCAGATTCAAATGGCACCACAAGATGAGGACAAAACCGCATTTAGAACCGACAAGGGTGTTTTTTGCTACACAAAAATGCCCTTTGGTTTGAAGAATGCGGGCGCCACCTATCAAAGACTTATGGATGCCGTTTTCAGCGAGCAAATCGGAAGAAACCTAGAAGTCTATGTGGATGATTTGGTGATCAAGAGCAGGGAGGAAAAGCAAATGCTCAAAGACATCGAAGAAACCCTTGGGCGCCTAAAGGAAGTTAACATGAAGCTCAATCCGAGCAAATGTACTTTCGGCGTACTAGAGGGAAAATTTCTAGGTGTAATGGTCACCAAGGATGGTTTCAAGGTGAACCCTGAGAAGGTGGAGGCCATCCTTGACATGCCCTCGCCATCCACCATGAAAGAAGTACAGAAGCTGAATGGTAGATTGGTCTCAATCAACAGGTTCCTAGCGAACCATGCAACCAAATCTACCCCATTTTCAACACATTGAGAAACTGCTTAAAGAAAAGTCAGTTCAAATGGACTCCTGAGGCCGAACAAGCTTTCAGTGAGATTAAAGAATGTTTGATAAATCTGCCCGCGCTCACAGCTCCACTTCCTGGTGAAACTTTGACATTATACCTATCAGCAGGAGAGCGCGCCATCGGCGCAGTATTATTGGTGGATCGCAAGGGAATCCAAACGCCAATATACTATGTGATTCGGGTGCTGACAGATCCTGAGACGCGCTACTCCATCATGGAAAAGTTAGTTTTATCACTAACACACGCGTCGCGCAAGCTTCATAGATATTTCAATGGTCATCCCATTGAAGTTCTGACTGGTTACAACATCCAGCAAGTTCTGCGGCGCCCAGCGCTCTCAGGAAGGCTGACAAAGTGGGCGCTGGAATTAGGCGAGCACACGATCGCCTATAAGCCCCGTCCAGCAATAAAGGGGCAAGTTCTAGCTGATTTCATCGCAGAAATCCCCGAAGAAAGAATTGAAGAGGCTCAGCGTGAGGTAGATCCTCCGCGAGCCAATGACGAAGAAAATGTGTGGAGATTGTTCACTGACGGAGCTTCAAACAACGAAGACTCCGGCGCAGGCCTAAAACTGGTGGATCCAGAAAATCATGAATATACTTACGCCATCAGGTTGGACTTCAAAAGCACCAACAATGAGGCTGAGTATGAAGCCCTGCTGGCTGGCCTGCGCATCGCGCAAAAATTCGGAGTTAAAAAGCTAGAGGCCCATGTTGATTCATACTTGGTAGCAGCACAGGTCAATGGCCTTTATGATGCCAAGGAGAACACCATGTCTCTATATCTAGAGCAGGCGAAAAAGCTCATCGAGCAATTTGACTGCTTCAGAATCATTCATATTCCGCGCAGTGAAAACAAATCTGCAGACGCGCTGAGTAAGATGGCATCAACCAGTTTTGATCACTTTGGCAAAGATGTCAGGGTAGAAGTAATGAGCAACCCGTCGGTGGTGGCGAAGTCTGTCCTGGTAACTCGTACAACCCCTTCATCATGGATAACTCCAATAATGGAATTCTTGAAGGAGGGAAAGGTACCAGATGATCGCGCACAAGCGAGGAAGATAAGACACAAGGCGCAGAACTATGAACTGCTTGATGGTACATTATATCGACGCTCTTATCTTGGGCCGCTCATGAAATGCCTAGATGCTAAGGAGGCAAGCTATGTGATCAGAGAGATACATGAAGGAATCTGTGGAATACATGCTGGCCCGCGCATGGTGGTTGCCAAGGCAATGAGCGCAGGTTACTATTGGCCTGGCATGTACTTGGACGCTCTAAAAGAGATCCAAAAATGCAAAGCATGTCAGAGCTATGCGCCAAACACCATGCGGCCAAAGAACAACTTGATTCCGGTGACCTCCGCATGGCCTTTCCACAAATGGGCAATCGATATTGTGGGTCCCCTACCGCAAGCGCCTGGACGAGTGAAATTTTTAGTAGTGGCAGTAGACTATTTTACAAAATGGGTCGAAGCCAAGCCACTAGCAAAAATCACAGCCGAAGCGATGAAGCAGTTTATCTGGAGCCACATCATATGCCGTTTTGGCTTGCCCATGGAAATTGTGAGCGATAATGGCAAGCAATTCACTGACAAGAAGATATCCAGCTGGCTCAAGGAATTGCGCATCAACCAAATTTTCACATCAGTTTATCACCCTCAGGGGAATGGACAAGTGGAACGCGCTAATCAAAGCTTGCTGAATGGGCTGAAGAAAAGGTTAGAGGGAGAATCCCATTCTTGGGTTGAAGAGCTACCTAATGTCCTGTGGGCACACAGGACATTAAGTAAAACCAGCAATGGCGAATCCCCGTTCAGCCTAACCTATGGAACAGAGGCAATGATTCCAGCAGAAATTGGGTGCCCATCCCATAGAGTGCTCATGATGAGCAAGATTGATAACGAGCGCGAAAGAAGGTTGGATCTCAACTTACTTGAAGGGCGCAGAGAGGCGGCTATCATCAGTGAAGCCAAGTACAAGAAAAAACTGGAAAAATACTACAACCAGCGTGTGAAAGAATGCCACTTCAAGAAAAATGATTTTGTCCTTCGAAATAATGAAGCTAGCCGCGCGATACCACCGGGAAAAATGTCCCCCAACTGGGAGGGACCTTATCAAATCTCAGAAGAATTGGGGAAAGGCGCATATGCTTTAAGAGATTTGAATGGAAAGAAGATCCCGCGCGCATGGAACGCAGCACAGCTTAGAAAATGTTTCATGTAAAAAATATCAAGTTTGTAATCAAGGCCTTTTAAGCCATTATGAATAATGATACGCGCTATCTTCTCTTAATGAGGATTCTATTATCTTTTGCATACATGTTTCACACTTCCCTTTATTAATTTTGAGCAATATGATAACATTGTATTGACATCAAAATGAAATAAAACGAAGTAAAACATACATGCGCGAGCAACAAGCTCCAATGCGTTAACGAGTCTTAACTCTAAAACGTCAGGGCCTTAGCCCAATTCTATTATCTTTTGCATACATGTTTCACACTTCCCTTTATTAATTTTGAGCAATATGATAACATTGTATTGACATCAAAATGAAATAAAACGAAGTAAAACATACATGCGCGAGCTTCAAGCTCAAACGCGTTAAAGAGTCTTAACTCTAAAACGTCAGGGCCTTAGCCCAAAAATGTGAGCCTTAGCTCAAACAACTCACAACATCCATCCAGCATGCTGCGCAGCCTGACCATAAAATACCTAAACACAACTAAGGCGGGCAAACGCCAAAACATAGTTGTTAAGGTCTCAGGTCGAGGTCGCGCATAAAATTGTAATGGATATCTGAGTAACACACTGACGCGTAAGGCTAAAAAACTCATAATTCCATAAACGCGCGATAACGTCGCGCAAAAGAGGAATAATGAAAGCGCCAAGACACGTGTCAACATAATCAAGATATGGCAAAGTCACTTACAATATGACAAGGGTTAAGTATAATAAATCCCTTACAACCTTGTTCTTATTCCAACGTGCAAGCCTATCTTATATTCAACAAGCAAACATGCGATATAAAGAGATGAATGGGGAATGCGCAAGATGCGAAGAAGGGAAAAACAGAATTTCATTCAAAAGCATCGAAATTTACAAGTTTACAAGATGAGATACAAATTACAAATAAAAATAAAAACATGAAGGGCTTCTCAAGTCTCCACGTTGACATCAGCCTCTTCATTATCCACATCATCGCCCTCGGCATCTGGCGCAGCCTGCTCCTCTTCATCTCCAAACTGACCATAGTCAAGTTCTTCATCTTGTATGGAGTCTTCCGGCACAACAGTGTCAGGAGCGGATCCTTTGGCCACGCCAGAGCCGCTAGCAACGCCAGCATTCGCCGCGCCATCATCGCCGCCACCAGCCCCTTCGCACTCGTCAAGTAATTTCTTTAGCGCGACGAGATCGGGCTGGTCAGCAAGCGCGGAAATCTGCAAATCATAAGCAAAAATATGAGTACAAAAAGACTTAGAAAATAAGTCAAGATAATCTCATTAAGGTTAAAATACCTGCGCAAGGATGGGAATGGGAGTGTTCATATACTTCTCCCCCATCGCGGCCATTTCCGCGCAGGCAGCGTTGCTCTGATAAGGGTACTCGGATGGGTTCTTCTTTAACATGCCATATTCGTAACCATCCGTGAACCCTTCATCTCGGCCCACCAAGCGCGCGGCAGCGTTGCAGTCCATCACAAGGGCCTGAAACTCGTCTGAATATTTCATCGCGAAAGCGCAACGAGTCATGCCCTGTGAGATGAGCCAGTGGCGATCCTGCGCGAGGCCAGCAACAGACGTCTCGAGGGAAGGAACCTGAGAGTTTAATAACTCAACAGTTTCCTTAGTCTTTTTCAGCTCCTCATTGTCAGACGCTGCTGCCGCCAAGATTTCTTCTTTCTCCGCTCGCGCAGCATCAAGTGCTTCCTGGCTAGACGCCGCCGTCGCCTGGGCTTCATCTTTATCGGCCTGCGCGGCCGCCAGCTCCCTCTTCAGGCGCGCAACCTCACTCTCCAGTGATGATTTTTCAGTGATAGACTGGACAAGAGCTTGGTCACGCGCCTCCGCCTCTAACTCCAAGTCGCGCGCCCTGCGCGCGAACTTGGTTGCATCTGCCTCCGCCGCCTGCAGCTTCTCCCGCGCCGCCTGAAGCTCATGCCCGCGCTTCACGAAGGTGCTGTTGGCACTGGCTCTGTTCTCACTGAGCTCGGCTTGGAGCTTTTCAGCTCTCTCGCGAGCATCAGAAAGATGCCAAGCAGACACCTTAGCCTCTTGCTTGGCTTCCGCAAGAGCATCACGTACTTTTACGTAATCAGAGCGAAGCTCTTGGGAGGCAGCAATGAAGGCCGACCCAGCAAACATATGATCATTGAGCAGGTCGTCGCGAGCGCGGTCCTCCTGGAACCTCCTTTCAGATGGAGGCACAGCATGAGCCCAGAATTCCGCACACACACCCATGGACTGAAAGGTGCTGTCTTCAGTTATATTCCATCTCGGGCGATAAGTGTGATCGGCTTCCTGCAAAAAACAAAGAAATTGTCTAAGTCATCAAAACATTAAGATGGAAGTCCGCGCAGCGGAGCAAAAAAGAAACTATACCTGCGGGGACGAAGCAGAAAAGTCAGCGCCAGCCCCACGAGATGGCTCCGCCGCGAAACCTCGTGGCGCTACAGGGCTGGCGCGGGCGTCGTAGGAGTCTTCAGCATGAACCTCCTCATCCTCATCTGAAATAGGCCTCTTCTCCTGCGACCTAGAATCAAAATCGGTCTCGCGAGGAGGGCTGTGCGCAGGAGGAGGTGAGGGAGGTCTCGGCGCCGCCAGGTCGGCGCGCAAAACGGCCTCCTGCTCCTTAGTAATCCCAATGAGGGGAGATTCATCGCTTGCAGGAGCAGGAGCAGGGCCAACGGCGCTGGCGCCGGCGCCAGGAGTGCCGCCAGAAGCCTGTACGCCAGCTACAGCTTCTGTGAAAAAATCAACAAAAATAAAAATAGTTCATGACTTGGTCTAAAAGAAAGTCAGGAAAAAGAGCGCAATACGTACCTTGGCGCAACTCCGTTCGCGAAGCAAACATCGCCATGAAGTCCATTCTACCCTTCTTTGAGGGTAAAACGGGGGACTTCGAAGTAACCTCCGGCGCAGCCTCGGCAACTTGTTGCGCTGTCGCCGGCTCTACAAACATTTGAGTGAGCAAGATTCATTAGTACTTCAATCAGAATCGCGCTCATAGAACCATAAAGGATAAGTAAAGTTTACCTGTCGCGGGCGTTTCCGCCGCGCGAAGGGAAGAGGAAGTGGCACCATGCCTCAGGTGGACAGGAGGTCTGCCCACTTTTATAGGCAGGGAAGACAAGGAAACCTTGGTGGTAAACTCCTGGGTTTTCCCAAATCCCCCCGCCTGAGTAGGAGGGTCCTGAACAACAGGGGCAACATCTTTTTTCTGTTTCTTACTGGCCCCTACGCCAGTTTTCCCCTTAGCTTTACACTTTAGTTGGGGCGCCTCCTCCTCCTCCTCCTCTTCCGCGAGCTCCAGCTCGTAGTTTTCGAGCGCATCTACAATACATGCAACAGAAGTGTTAGCAAAATTTGGTATTGTAAAGGAAAATGCATAAGTACAAAGGCTTACCAGGCGCATCGCTGTCGAAGACAAATCCCAGATCAACAGGGATGAACATGTCATCAAAGCGATCAGGGAAACCAACCTCCCCAGCGCCAAGCGCGACGGAGCCACCCTCCATGTGCTCATCATAGGCAGCATGGATATACTCCTTGGTGACTGCACAAAACAAGTCAAATGAGTTCAGCAAAAAGAATTATATTCGCGCAGAAGTAAAGCAATGAGATAAAACTTACATAACCCGTCGACTTGGATAACGGGCTCAAGCGCGCTGTCCGCCCACCTTTTGCTCATACCAACCCCCACCAGCGCCTCCTCACAAATGCTCTTGGCGGGGGATGGTTCAGCGGTCAGCTTATTAACCCAGGCGCCAGTTGGGTTCTTGAGTACACCCACATCCGCAGGCGCAGAAGAAATCGAGCGCATGGTCATACGGATGGGGATCACACCAGCCCTTATGTAAAAGAACCTCTCAGACCAGTCATGAAGGCTCTTGAATGAAACAGTGGAGCACTTCACCTTCTGACTGCGAGGAACAAAAGAGAACCAACTGTCTTGGATCTTGGGCTTGTAAAAAAACTGAAAGCGCCGAGGGGTGGGCTCCTCGCGCTGGGATTTGCACATGAACTCAAAGTGAGTCATGCGCACAAGTCCAAACGGATGGACTTGGGATATGTGAATCCCATAGAACTGAAGCAGTGCACCCACAAACCTTGTCATCGGGAGACGAAGGTTGCAGTGGGTGAAAAAGTGGCTATATAGGGATATATAGCCAGTAGGCGGGTTCGCCGCCGTTTGCCCTACCACAGGCAACATGCAGCCAAACAGGGTGGGAAAACCCTGAGAGGCGATAAGGCTGTCAAGATCAGCCTGCCTCAATTTGCAGGGGATTTCATTCCACCTCTTCACCGCCTTGGTCCTCCCTACCTCCTCCGATGAGCCCCCAGCAGCCTTCTTCCCCTTGCCGGTCTTCTTCAATGTAGACATTACTAACGATTTTCTACGGCAATGTATGGGGGTGATTGTGTTGTCTGAGCTATCAGACATACAACGGTTACAAATAACAAACGATGCTTCTGAACAACAGATATTTGGGAAGCAGAACAATGATAATCAGAAGACAAAGAAAGAAAAGCTCAGAAGAATGAACAAGAAGATGAAGGATAAAAAAATCTAAGGGCTGACTTTTATAGGCCCAGGAGAGAGAAATTTTGGTGCTGAACGGACTTCACGCGCCCCCACTCGCAGGATTAAGCCACTACGAGCGCGACACGTGTCCCTGACACTGTGTGAGGGGACATGAAAGGAAACTATACGGCTGTTGCCAGAGTTCACGCGCCACCACTCGCAGGAACGGACCAACGCGAGCGCGACACGTGTCCCTGACAGCATGTGATGGGACACGAAAGGCAACTGTAGCACCTCGAGCACACGAAAGGCCTGACACGTCTCCATCACTGAACCACGTCAGCAACAACCAACCACGTCCAGGGACGATTCGTTTGCACCCAAGAGGATAGAATTTCGCGCAATGACGAGTAATAAGAAGAAAAGACAAAACCCCTACCAAAAGAGCAAACTATTGAGTCTAACATCTATCTTACCTCGCTCGCGCGAGACAAGACACACATTAGACTGGGGGGGCTTGAAGAGGTATGTACCCGTCTCAACACCGACCAAGGCGGGTCAACCCACAAGATAAAGACAAGAAGCTTGAAATCAAGACATTATGAAGGCACAAAGCCAAAACCTATGCGCATGGCGCATATCACATATGCCCAGGCATCATATGCCCAGGCACCACACATGCTCAGGCATCATATGCCCAGGCACACATATGCTCGCGCATCACATATGCGCGCGGCGCATCAGCGCGCGGCGCATATCACATGCTCGTGCATATCACATCTTCGCATGAAACATCTGCGCGTGAGAATAAAGAGAAGACCTCGCGCATCCTCAGGATTGGCGCATATCACACATGCACATAATCAACCTCGTCCTTATCCAAATCAGGATTAGGGCAACCTTGATTGTGCACGTCAGACAACCTTCCAGAAGGTATCTTTTTAAGGAATAAGAATATGCTGATGTTGACAGCTGTCAAATGAAAGGTGGACAACTCAGCATAACCTATGTGCTACCACGTGATTATAACCAATGAGAAAGCACCAGGTGTCCCAGAGGACACGTGGCGCAGAGCAATTGGAGGAGGCCAACAAGGCTGAGCCCAATCAGTGGAAACCCTAGCACTATAAATACAGCATCAACTCCACAAGGAGAGGACACTCAATCATTCACAGTTACAGCCAGTAACATACATTCATTTCACATTTAATCATATTCAATTACATTCAATCAGACAGTTACATCCAGTAACACAATCACAGAGTATTCAGCTATCAAGCAATACTCTCCAGATTTCCTTACTCTGGACATATTATTATCTTCTCCCCAAATACTTATTCTCACACCGGAGGGTTACCCCAAAGAGGACCCCTCTGTCCCTTTCTGAGGGGTAAGTTTACGGTGCTGTTCATTTTGTAGGTGGAAGAACCCAGATCCAAGAGAAACCATCGGTGAAATAGTCTAATCATACCCGAGGAAAGTAGATCGTCTACCAGTGAGTCGATCCACGCTTCTTCAGAAACTATTACTTAACTTCTATTAGATTATACAATTGATATTGGTTATATTTAAAAAGAGTAATGTGTCATTTTCGTTTTAAGGTTTGGTAAATAATGCGATTTTTGTTTAAAAAATTTGTTTTCTGCATATGGACCATCGACATTTCAGTTCTTGCCAATTACCTCCAAATCACTAACTTCGTTAAATTTAATTGGTAAGTCAGGGGTAAATGCGTCTTTTCACTCTATTTTTCTAGTTTATTTTTTTTTTTTATTCCAAACTAATAACGTCAATGTAGATTATGGATGAGCAAAATTGGTATTGGTACAGATACCGGTATCGAAATCCGATCTCGAAACCGTTGGTACCGAATTAGTACCAAAGTTTTGAGGATCGGTACCGGTACCGGTATTTCTGGAATTTTTTACCTTCAATACCGGTATCGTCCCGATACCAGTACCGAACCGAAGATTTTGGTACTGATACAAGTAAAAAAATAGCGATTTTTAAGATTGGAATTTTCGGTACCGTACCGGTATCCTCTCATCCTTCCACTTGCATTATTACTAAAACAAAATATAAGAGAGAAAAAGCAAATCATAAGATCACACTAAAGGAGCTAAAGCATTGTTGAATTGATTTCACATGTTTAAATTTACAAAGATATGATAAACCCAATATCCATACATCCATCACTACCAAAACAAAACAATTGGAACCAAACACTCGCATACTTCATCAGATCCTTGAACATATGTACAAATAACAAAACCTCTCAACCTCAAATCTAGGCCCGGCCCATAAGCCAGCCAAATAAGGCAATGGCTTTGGTCCTCCAGTATTTATAGGCCTCCAATTTTATATGGGTTATGTACTACATCTTTTAATACTGGGCTTTTTATTAAGAACTTGTTGATGGGTCAAGTTAAGAGTGAGGCCCATGTCATTAAATGGTTCATCCTTGTATTATGGCACCCATAGTATAAAAAATAAAATAAAAATAATGACATAAGCTAATGATGGCCGATGGTTAGAATCTTGATTATTTATAGTTAGATTTTTTTATAATGTCAAATACAATTCGAAATTTGAATCGGGTCAATCTGAAAGGTTAAAGAAACAAATATTTTATTAGTTTATTATTGTCAGTCCCAAGTCCGAGAAAAGGAGGAGGGTTTATACAAATGAATTTTTTAAAAAGGCCTCAACATTAGTTCACTTTAGGCCTCCAAAAACGTTGAGACGGCCCTGCTCAAATCCGCGTGCTCGGCCCTTGCCATTGTCGAGTCCCGTTCAACGGCCTGACATCGTTAGGGTTTTGGAAGATTTAGAGATGAATGAACTCGGCAATGGAGAACAAGAGGCCTTAACTAATATTATGCTTGATTGTTGAGCTCGATTTGAAAGTTGCTGAACTCGATTCATGGAACCCAACACAAAGTTAGGGTTTGTATAGTGATTGGGGGTTGGGTTTTATATGTGAGTAAACATATGAATAAAATAAAGTATACATGAAAGGACGCATTTGCCCATGACTTAACGAATAAATTTAACAGGTTAGTGATTTGGACGTAGTTGGCAAAAACTGGAAAACGCCAATGGTCCATACGCAAAAAAAAAAAAAAAAAAACAACTTTTTGGACAAAAACCACATTATTTACCAAACCTCAAAGACGAAAATAACAATTTACTCATTTAAAAATGTTCGATGCTTCATTATTAACTTCTATTGTAAAACAACTACTCGACATAATAATTAAGCATTTATAGTTTTATTATTTTATCGTGCTCGGTTAGTCACCCTTATTATTCGATGGGTATAACATATTATTAGTTCTCTAATACTACATATTAATTCGATATTTAATTTTCTAGATTTCTGAATTTCGTATATCACAATAGCGCTGCATCAAAAACACGAAATTAGTTTGTGGTTACTCAATTGGTTTTGTTGTTTAAGCAAATGATTATAGACGTAAAATCTGTTGCAAATCGCATGGTCGCTTACTAGTTATTGATTTAAATTAGATTAACATTTATATGCTTTGCAACAAGAAGGTAAATTAAGACAATTAGTAACTTATTTGTTATGCACCAAAAAGGGAAACGTTTGGAAATCGTTAAAATTGTTTAAAATCCTTCACGAGTGACAAACTCGAAGCTCTAAATGTCTAATCAAACCATTCACGCACAGCTTAAGATAGCGTTTGGTATGAATAAATGACAGAGAGAATTGAATGATTCATTGCATGAGACTGAAAAAAGTGGTGTTCGATTGTTTAATGGAATAGAATCATTCATTACACATGCAATCACATTTCATTAAAACAATTCATTCTCGCTCCCGTTTTTTTTTCATTGCATTTCTCATTCACTTACTTTCTCAACAACACCATCACCTAACAACCACCACCACCACTACCATCTCCGCCACCACCACCACCAGCGCTACCACCGCCTGACCATCAACGCCACCACCACTTGACCGCCACACCACCGTTGTTGTCACCCTACCACACCATCACCACCAATTACCACTGCTTGACCGCCGTCACCACCAATACATCCACTGCCACCACCGCCGCCGTCACCACCATCACCATTTCCTTCGTCGGAGCTACCACCACCATTGCCTTTAAAGTTTTTTTTTATTTTGGTAAAAATAAATTATTTTAAGATATGAGTGTTTTTATTATATCATTTCTATAATTTTTTTGGATACCACAGTATAAAGTTATAATTTATTGCATTTCAATAGGTTAACCAATCAATATAAAGAAGGGTAATGATGTAATTCATTTCCTTCTCCATTTCCTCTTTATTTCATTACCTCCTATCAAACGTAAGGGTTGGGTTAATACACTCGTAGAGTGGTAACCAATGTTATGCTCTTTTTTTTTTTTTAATCAGCCTTCCTATCGTATTTCCTTCAAGCATGTCCAAGTAATTTTCTGGTCAATTATCTTCCGTCTAGCCGGTTCAAGTAAAAGTAAGAATCGACAAACATCATTCTACTACGTATCAATCTATTTGTCCATTGATTTTTTTAGCTGTTGGCTCTTAATTAATTATTAACTAATACCGCATTTGACTTTTACGAGTCCAGAACGACAAATCCAATGAAATTACTTATGTATATATGCTTGTGTTATATAACGTCCATCTTTGGAAACTCCATCCTGTGCTGTAAAAATACCAATGTTTTTGTTCTCATACATCTTTAAAATCGACAACTGTTTCACGGATATGTACTTATATATTATAACAACTTTAATGTCTCAATTATCTTTTTACATCAAAAATGGAGTCTTCTCTAGGGTTCTTAGGAGTAATCAGGGAATCTTTCGAAACCACAGGCAGAAACAAAAGGCTGCTTGTTCCAATCCTAGTACTTGTGTTCCTTCAACTTTCCCAATTAGATTTTGCACAGGAGTATACCTTTACACCTATATCTAATGATTTCATGTTTCAGTTGGCTACTCACCCAAACATAGTTCATGATCTTTGGTACAATATAGATGAAACTAATTATGTTGACGTATTCAACGCCTTTCGTGATGTCCTCATCGTCAAACTCTTGATCATCGCGATCTCTTCCATCATCACACTTGTTTTCTTGGTTGCGACAATTTCATCTTCGTATGAAGCTTACACTGCCAAAGTGTTAGGACCAAAAGACATATTGTTAAAGATTCGAAAGAGTTATAAAAGACCAATATTAACTAGCTTTTACTTATTTTTGCTCTCTTTAGGCATTACTTTGTTTTATGCACTTGTAATTGGGATAACCTCCCTCTTGGCAGTAAATTCATGGGTACTTCTGTTTTTAGGAGTTATCGCTCCTTTGATGCTCATTTGTTACTTTTACGTGGCTACGCTCTGGATGGTAAGTTTGATTGTTTCAGTTTTGGAAGAAGGTTCCGGTGGTCTTAAAGCGATTGGGAGGGCCACGGAGCTAATGAAAGGCAAAAGACTACAAGCCTCACTGATGATGGTTCTTTTTGTTGTAGCCGACGGTTTTGTTTTTGCGATGGCAAGAATGGTTACAAGCTATGATTGGGGCTTGAGGAATGAGTTGGCTATAACAACTCCTTTGACAAATGGATTCTATTGCTTGTTGAAACTGTATATGTTTGTGGTATTCACTGTTTTCTACCATGAATGGAAAACAAGACATGATGAGAAGGAAGGAACGGGCTTTTATATTCCAATTGCTGATGGTGAAGTTTAGTGTGATAAATATTAGTTATTTTCATGCATGCATACTTTTCCTTTTGATTAGTATCTATGATCTCCATTATAATCATCCTTTCTTTTATGTTGCTTCCCCTTTATTGTATTTAAATTATTAGTAGAAGGAATGAAATGTAAAGAAAATTAGCTAAAAAGAGTGTCTTGTTATCTAATTTCTTAGAAGATTACCATTCTCAAATTGCTTTTTTTTCATTCAATGGTGATGAACGGCTTACTCACCTTCCACCATGTCACCTTGTCACAAATCACCAATCCATGATGATCCATGGCGCTGCCACACTCGTCAAACTAAAGCAAAGTCCTCCATACAAGGAAAAGCCAACACTCAAAAGATGTGGTCAGTTATGTTCTGTTGTGAACTAATTAGCAAATGATAATTAAAGCATCACGTCACTGCCATGTAGAAACTGGAATTTTAACTAGCTCTTCCTTAACTAGCGTACATTATGGATAACTAATATTTAAAGAAAAAAAATTGATGTGTATGTGTTTGCATATGATTAGTGGACAGAAGCAGACCCCACCCACCAAAAGGGGGGTAGAGCGTTAAGGTGATGGCGATGGAGGGCTACAATGGTTTGGTGCCGTAATGGGTAATGGTGGTGTTGTGGTCGGACGATGGCTTTGGCACTAGAAAGGGATGGGGAGCAACAACTAACCTTGATTGTCGGACGATGGCTTTGGAGCTAGAAAGGGATGGGGAGCAACAACTAACCTTGATTATCGGACGATGGCTTTGGCGCTAGAAAGGAATGGGGAGCAACAACTAACCTTGATTATCAGCGTCCCCTATCTAGAAAAACTCCATATCCTCCACGACTTACTCCAACACCTGCTCCGATACATCTGCCATCATCCCAACAACTTTTAATTCTTACCGAACCTCAACCTAAACAACTAAACTCCACCAATCCCACAAGTTATTTCGATACTACAACCACCAAATAAATCGAAACAATAATTGGTTAAAATCGTTAAATTCTGCCCACAATGAGGTGACAATTAATGACATAAATGTTACGGACACTCACATCACCAACCCTATTTCCACTTTCACCACAACCATTCTTCGACTCATCGCACCAGGGGCGGACATACATTATGAGGAGGGGGTAGCCTCCGCTACCCCTTAACTTTTTACCGGTAGTGTAAAAAAAATAGCCGCTTTTCGTGTTTCGTTACCCCTGGTTAGAAATAATGTTACCCCTAAGATTTATGCCCAACCAATCTATGTTTTAAACCAACTCACAAGCCAAAACCCAAACAAAAAAACCCGTTAACCCAACCCAACCCAACCATACTACCGATCACATATCCATCTTATCCATTTACAACAAAACTAAAAAAAATGCATTAGCAGTGCAACAACCTCTTCTGTCTTCGTACCACAGCTCGTCAGGCGCCGGAATAACCTCCACACCACCGCCGGACGGCCTGGACGAAACAGTCACACAACACTAGTCACCACCGGTCCACAGCCACCGCCCACAGGACGGCCGAATGATTTTATTAACGAAGAAAGTGGGTGTATTCTGGGTGATGATATGACATCTTATTACACTTTAAAGGAAGATGCTAAATTTGCAAAACTGGGTGGAATGAGTGATATTGCTTGTGTAATGGTGGAAACCGGAAAACACACAACTTTTCCTTTGGTTTATCGAATATTGAAGCTAGCGTTGGTTTTACTGGTTGCAACTGCAACCATTGAAAGATGTTTCTCTAAAATGAAGCTTATGAAGATGGATTTGCGTAATCGAATGGGTAATGAGTATTTGAACAATGCTTTAGTTTGTGCGGTCGAAAGAGAAACATTTGATAAAGTAAATGAAGAAGATGTAATGGCTCGGTTTCAAGCTATCAAAAACCGAAGAGGATATATTTACAACTCAACCTAGATCCGCCACTGTTGGTTCGTTAACCCGGTTAGTTTAAATTTATTTGTTGTCGTGTTTTATATGTGTTTCGTTAACACATATAAAATGTCATGAACTAAAAGACACCTACTTTTGCTACGTTCTGTGTGACTGTTGCTAGTTCCTTCCTCACAAAGAATTGAATTCTTCTTAAAGGGGGGATATATTTTAAGGCTAAATCGCTTGGGGCGACAGAAAAATTATCTTTATAGAAGGGAGGTTATTTACATTTGCAATGGCGAGTAGTTTGAATCACTCTAGGTGTGTTGGACTTGGAAGGTGTCAAGCCACGTTGCAGCTGTTCCTTTCAATATTCATACACGTTTCTATTGTCGTCTATGGGGACTTAAACCCAAGACCTCATAAACCCTCCCAACCCAATGGGTTTAAAGGTTTTGTCTTTGCCAATACCACCAACACCCGTTGGTTTCCTATCAATTTTCATGCATGCATACTTTTCCACTTAGAGCATTCCCAACCCATCTCCTAAATTTTTATGAGATGATTTTGTAAATTATAAAATAGGTTTAGATGTGTTTGTGAGTAGATGAGAGAAAAGATAGCGACTTTTTGTAAATATGAGGGAATTTTGTTTGCCCATATTTATTTTTTAATATTTGATGAAATTGGTTGTGAGTACAGGAGAGAGAAACTGTAACATTCGTAAATTTTTAAACCCGAAATTCAACCCATTTTAGCTTTCAATGTGATTTGAAACATTTATAAACAATGAAATGTTGTATGTTTATGTTTTAATCATGTTATTGGTCATTGTACTAAATTTATATCATACGTACTATGCTAAAATATTCATAAGTCTTGATGAAGAGAAAATCATTACCTCGCATATTTACTTATAATGTGTTACGTATTTTAAAGCGTTTGGAAACTCATGTAACCTAACTTGATATTTGAATTCCCTAATAAGTTTTATATATATATATATATATATATATATATATGTGTGTGTGTGTGTGTGTGTTGGGTTATGAAGGCCTTTGGGCCGGTTTTATTAGGAGGCCCAGTTTTGGTTCCTAATTATGTTTAACCCTAATATTGTTTATTATATATATCCCATCATGTAATTGTAATCTTTGTTCTGAGCTAATAAGAAAACCTAGTTGCAGCCCGTGGACGTAGGTCCCCTCGCGGGGACCGAACCACGTTAAATTCTTGTGTCGTTTATATTTTCGTTTATGCGTGTTTATCGTTGTGCATGTGTGTGCTGTTTCGCTTCCGCGCGCCGCTTTGTTCCTAACAAGTGGCATCAGAGCTTTGGCTTGTTGGACACACGGTTCGTTGCACTGGTAACGATTTCGCAGAAGGTTTTGGTTCGAATCTGTTTTTTGGTGATTAGGGTTGGGTAGGTCCGTCACCGTGAATAACTCTTGGAGATCGCAGGGTTAATTTCTGGTTCGTGTTCATCAGTGATCGACAGTCAAGATTGGTGGCTGTCAGGCTGAGTTAGGGTTTGACTATTTATTATCAACCGTAAATTAGGGAACCGGGTTTTGTGAAGACCATTTAGGTTCGGGTTCAGATTTGTTTGCAAGAGATTAGTCTGAGGTAACTTTATATAGTTTATTTACAGTTAGTTGATTTATCGGTTATTGCAAGAGCAAATCGGTTTATTTGGCAGTGTTCTGTTGAACAATCGTCAAGTTTAGGCCCGTGCCCTTGTTGTGTCTGTTCACTGTTTTCGATTTGTTCTCGTTTGTTATTGTTATAACTGAAGACGAGGTGGTTATGATCGGAATGTTGACGGTTATGGATTTTGGTTGATTGGTTTGTCATGTGAACTTGGATATAGTACTGGTGATGGATAAACTTGGAGAAAATGGAACCAGCGGGTGTGCTGGTGACGGCATAAGTGAAAAAAAAATGAGGTTAGTGGCAAGTCATGTAAACTATTGCTCGTTTGGATGATCTTTCGGTTAGGGTTTGAGTTAACTGATCGTGTGTACGGTCATAGAACCCTTGGTACCCGCTTGATTTCATGAAAGTTCTACTGTTGTTATAGCTGTTTGCCTGTTAGCTGGTTCGAAACTGTGATTATTACTTCTTGTTCGTTTGGAATTGTGAAGTTATATCTTGTTTGGTGGTGATCAGTGGTACACCATTTGAGAGGTTCATAATCTCGTGTTGGGTAAAGTTATTTGCCGGGATAGTACGAGTGGGGTTCATCTCATGGAGTGTTGGTGTGGCATGGGTTGGGATAACAGAAACAGTGGGAGCTGGGCATAGTCGACTTGGTAGGTTGCGTAGAGGTGAGACATTTTAAGGGTCGATGTCGAAAGGTTTGGAATTCTGCTTTTGAGAATGTATCTGGGGTTGATGCATTGGGACTCAGTGAAGGCGGTGGCGACTCTTGGGTTCAAGATTATGGTATGCTTTATTTGTTACTCACTTCAATGAAGCATTGTTGAATCTTTTAATTAAAGACTTTTGGAAGATACGAGTTTTTTTTTGTATCGTCGGAAGAAGTGAACCAACTTCCGAGTTATAAGGTCTTGGCTCGCTGAATCGGGTAGAGCTAAGGGGTTTCAGTTTGCAGACATGAAGCCTGGAGCCACAGTGATGTTAGTTTGAGCGTATTCGGAGGAGGTCTGAACATGTTCGGGGTTTTGGTAACAGTGGGAGCACGCAGGTGTGTTCTAGGTTTGTTTCCAAAGGGACGTTGGGTTCGGAGGACCAGGAATCCGAATGTGAAAATCTCTCCTGGTATAGTCTGCTGATTTGGAGAGTGTTTATCCTCTGGAAGTCTTTGAAGCCGGTTGTGTGAGTAAGTGAGGGTCGGTTAAGATTGAGGATGAGTCATTGGCGAGTTTTGTCATGGCTGGGTCTGGGATGACCGGATTGGAGTTCTCGGGAGCTTCAATAGGCCTTTCAGGTAACTGATGAGAAGGGCGGATGCAACCAGGGTGTGGATTGGTAGAAATCTTAGTTTGTTCCTAGAGAACTGGAGGCTTGGAGAACTTCTTTTGTTGAAGTTTTAGCTTGTTCTTGGAACTGGAGGCTTGGTAGATTTCTATTACTGAAGATTACTAGAGTTACTGGATGAATGAGATTGTTATATTTACTTGGATGGCAGGCTGGAATTTATCGCAAGGCCTTCAAGTGGGAGATTGTTGGGTTATGAAGGCCTTTGGGCCGGTTTTATTAGGAGGCCCAGTTTTGGTTCCTAATTATGTTTAACCCTAATATTGTTTATTATATATATCCCATCATGTAATTGTAATCTTTGTTCTGAGCTAATAAGAAAACCTAGTTGCAGCCCGTGGACGTAGGTCCCCTCGCGGGGACCGAACCACGTTAAATTCTTGTGTCGTTTATATTTTCGTTTATGCGTGTTTATCGTTGTGCATGTGTGTGCTGTTTCGCTTCCGCGCGCCGCTTTGTTCCTAACAATATGTATGTGTGTGTGTGTATTTTGACTACACATAATAATTTATAACTCATAGGTGTATTTCTTTCATTTTATAACACAATAAATTGTTAAAAAGACCTTTATACATAACATGTATCTAGCCAAAGTATTATTATATCTAATTAATTATTGTAGCGAATGTTCCTTCCCATATCTTAAAAATACAATATAATACAACCCAAAACACCCCCAAAACCATTCACCCCACCCCCTTCCCCTTCTCCAAGTTTTACAACTTTTTACAAAAACAAACTTTCATAAGTTAGCCCCTCCAAATCTAGTTATTTATATGAGACTATCATCCCATCTTTTTTTTTGTACTATTATTATTATTATTGTTATTAGTATTATTATTCTTTTTTTAAATTCGAAGAAGAATTTATTTTCTCATCTCTCCCTCTCTCATCTCCATCTTCTTCATTTTTCTTATTGTTACTATTTTGTCAAAAAAAAATAAGATAATCAAGTTGTTGTGTAACACTAGCTGTACTATCTTTAAGGTTTATTTTATTCTTGTTTATCTTCTTTATTTACATGGTTGCAAAGCCATCATATATTCATATCAAGGATCCCACATAATCTATACACCACGGTGTGTTGCGGAGGATCAAAGAACTAAAGGTTGGAAGACGATCTTCAATGGTCATACCTTAACAAAGTTATTACATTCCTTGTAACTCTTTGTTTTAATTTGATTTTCGTTGATACAATAACCATATGGGTTTGATGATACATATTTCTTTATATGATATATTAATCATCCCTTTAATAACTTATAATTTATTTTCATAAAAAATTATTTCAAAATGTAAAGGACATTACTAATTGTACTGATTCAGAATTGATATAATTCTTTGCCATCAAAGGTTGAGTCATAAATTTGTCCTAACAAATTGAAATGGTGCAACACCAACATCCATGACCAAATTCTTTGAGTTGTAGTTCTAATACGTTTTATTTTCATTAATTCACTTTTATGACTTCATAATGGTCAAATTAAAATTAGTGCGCAGATCTATACCCTTTTAGCATAATGGTTGTTTTAGCTAATCTCGTGTTCGAATCTAACCAAACTTTCTAAATGAAAGATATTCCTAACACATTGATTTAGTTGACTAGGATTTTTTTATAATTTTTGAGAATTGTTTCATATATTCTAATATCTATGTTGTGACTACAAGCTATCCGAATTCTATTTTTATCTTTTTTTCCTTTTTCAAGTACAAGTTATCATATCATCATACCATTATAATCCTTAGTCAATTATTCATAAAACACAAACTAAAACTAGCCTTATTATTTTTCTTTATGGCTTACACGTTATGACATTCACACGCTTAACCAAGATCTTAATCTTTCAACCCAAAAAATGTAGTGTTAGTTTACATGCCCCCCCCCCTTTAGTCTCATCTTTTATATTTTGAAGGTAGCATGTATACCTTATTTAATTTTACTCATGTTTAGTTTCCATATTTATTCAATATATGTTTATGTGTGATTATTGCATGCTCCATGATTATGCTCTATGTGCTTAAATGTTTAAATTATGTTTGGCGGTTGGTATATCTTATCCGCATCTAGTATGATCATACATTTACCCAAGAACATTGAGTTTGTATCAATATGAACGGGTCCACATCTATTTAGTTGTTTACATTTTCATAAGATTTGTAATGCTCACTCTTTACATATGAATTGTGATTTACCTATCTATATATATATATATAAAACTAAAACATATGTATTCTCACCGAAATTCATGTTGACAAACTCTATTTTATATATGCTACAAGTATAAGTAATTAATATTATTCAAGATTGAAGATATTAGTTTTGTCTTAGGATATTTATTCAAAATACAAAAGTATGATGTATTTGTTTTGTTTATTGAACTTGTGTACTTGTTAATATCAATGAAATTAAATAATTATTGTTATTTTAATTAGTGTCTTTTGAGTTACTGTCCAATCAATACGTTACGCCCCTGCATGTTCTGTCGCCTCATGTCGAGGTGTGACAGAAACTGTAAGGATAAATGTATAACAATGTATTATTTAATCAAATAGTATAGTGAAATGAATTGTTTTTCACTTTAATTATATAGATATGGACGGTATCCCATGATCTCCATTATCATCCACATTTCCATTTATGTTTCCGTTTTCATGTCCTTTTTTTTTATATCAAAAAGCCCTTTAATAAAGAAACATAAGTGTTTCTAGAAAACGTTTAAAATAAAGTGGCGGGCAAACGGGTAACAAGCTGCGCCGCTATCCCTTTTTGAATAGCAAAGCCAATCCTACTAAAAACGAATCTTTGAGACCTAGGAGTTCAAGAGGTTCCGTGTACAACATGCTGAACCCTACTCAAAAAATTTACAGCTTCTTGGGCCAGGAAACCAAATGTATCAAAAGCAAATGGGAGAAAGACATGTTGATTCTCTAAACAAGCTTTCTCGTGTTTAACAACTTTGCCTGATTCAGCCTTCAACGCAGCCTGACCCACAACAAACTCACGGTCCCTGAGCCTAACAAGAGGAGACACTCCTGTAAGATCCACACATGCGTGTTTCTCCACTGCCCACCCGAACACAAGAATATCAGCCGGCTAAAAGAGTGTTTGTGTGTTGGTCGATAATTCTTAAAAGATTAGCCATCTTAGAATACCTTTCTATCATAATACCAATCTATCATAGTACCATCACACATCCTCTATCGATAGTGTTAAATAATATTGAAACATAGCACTAGCAATTAGCAAATCTCTATCTTGTATCACAAATTGTGTTAAACTAGTGGCTTAGATTGTGAATATTGCCTTATCATCTGAAGAGCATTCACAGGAATATGTGATTAAATTGAATATATAAATCAAAAAGAATGATATTATGAAAAGAATAAGGTTTAGAACGATTTTGTAAACTCTTTACAAATGATTTTGCCATAGATATATGACGTAAGAATTTTGTAAATCCTTTTCAAATGTTTTGGCATGGTTGTATGCCGTATGCCCGTAAACGATCTGGTAAACTCTTTTTGATCAAAATATATTTTGGCATTGATATGTGTAGTAAACAGTCTTATAAATCCTTTTCAAATGATTTTGCATGGATAAATAACGGTCTTGTAATCCCTTTTCAAATAATTTTAAAATGTTCTTATGAATCTTTTCAAATGATTTTGGCATCACAAATTTACAAATTTACAATACACTAGTAAAAACATTCACAAAACAACAGATTTTATCCCACCCAATCTAATAGTTTACCACACCAATTGCCCACGAAAAATTACTCTCATCATCACTAACAACCGATTCGGACAGCCGATCAACTCCATCCGGATTAGTGTCCGGCAAACCGGGCAGTTTAGCGCTTCCGTTAACCATAAACTACACACTGTGCATGAAAAAAGTGTCCACATACCGGAAGCATCTGGCACACCTCTCCATCTTTAAAACATTCCAAACAAATCGAACAGTATTTGGAGGCGGTCCAGGCGGAGTATTGGAATGTGGGGAGGTGGTTCCGGAAGTCGATGGCGGGTTTGCGGCGACAGGGGCGGTTGATGAAGGTGCCGAGGAGTAGGAGGTTGAGTAAAACAATCGCAGTGAGGCCAAGAAAGATTAAAAATATGAAGATATATAGTAAGGAACATGATGATGGGTTTAACTGTATAAGGAATACAGATAAAAGTTTTATAAGGTTATGTTTGTGTTTAGGTGGTGTATTGTGGTTGGTGTTTGGCATGTTGATTGTGGAATGTACGAGGTGAAAATTGTTAAGTTGGATTTGGGTTTTGATGTGAAGAAATAGTATGTTTAAAGAGACATATGACGACAAGTGTTGATGGGAAATTGAAATCGGGAGTTGAATTCTGTGTGCTTTGTCGGTGAAGAAACACGGATCTACTCCCCTAGGTGGTTCTTAGATCCGATGAGTCTATAGGGTAGGATACAGATAACAACCAGTACGATACAAGCCCAATTCCCTGAAGTCCAGTGACCGAAACCTGCAAAACCAACACCGTGAGCTCGTTACGGGAAGGACAAGAGGGGGGGTCTTCCCGTAACCACTATTTGGCATGAGAATAAATACAATTCCGACTAAGATAGAGTACTTAAGCAATAGTGAGAGTACAGTGGGAGTGAATGAATACCTCATGATAGATGAGAGAGTATTTATAGCCGAAGGATGTGAGAAGATGATCGGGACAGCTGTCCTTTTTAGAAGATGCTCTCGTAACCACCTGGACACGTGTCCTCATATGATAGGTTCAATTATACGTTTCATGTGCATGTATAACAACCTGGACACGTGTCCTCATAGGATAGGATGATAGACAACCCCGGCCATGTGCACGGTTATAACGGCTTTGCCAGGTGTCCTTTATTTACTGGGCGAGAGATCATGTATTGCCTAAGAAAGCATCTTGGTAAATCTTCTAGAAAGTAGTTAGTTAATAACAGCTGTCCTGAGGCATTGCCCTCTGGTCAATGTGTGTGGATGGATATATCGTCTTGCGGACGACTTTTGAGGGCGCCGGGATGCTTCCGCATGTGTCCGGAGGATATTTCTTCCTTAGATGGTTAAGTAGGTGATCCATATGTTTCGCGGGTGCTTCGTGAGAGATCCTCAACTAACCCGCGGGTGGTACTTAGGGGTATTTGGGTCTTTTCGGTACCCTACCTCTATAAGTCCCCCCAGTCCAGTGTTTCTTCCGCGTGAAGTACTTTATGCGGGTGAAATTTTGGACTTAATGTGTATTTGGGGTTTTTTATTCTGCAAGTTGGTAAGAGATATCTCTTGTTGTTGTGGATAATCATGAAAAAGGACAAGTTGGCCACTCGCAGGCGCGTGGGCAGGTGACAAGACGTGTATGCCGGCTGTCGCTGTACTCGACTGTACAACTTTTTCTTTTTTTCGAATTTCCCGCGTGACGTGGCGACTGTCTATTAGGCGATTTTTTCTATCTCCACTGTTCATATCACATTGCATTAACTGCGATGAGTATAAATAGGGGAAGCTAACTTTCTTTCGAAGTTTTATCGCCTTTGATTTCTGATTATCATCTTGCTTTCTCTTTCTGAACGTTCGACTTAACCACTCAATTCTTCTTATAACCGCTCATTATTTCATCGGATCTTACTGTAATGGCGACTATTCGGTCTGAAATTGATGAAGTGGAAGTTCAATGGGATCAGTCTGACTATCGAAAGCTAATTGATACTTATGGTATTCCACCGGAGTGGGGACCGGAGTTTCCCTCTCCTGGTTCTATAGCCAGCCTGCCACCGCCAGGCAAAATGGCTGTATATTCTGACTTCATTGTCTACGGAAATTTCCGTTTTCCCATGACCAAATTCTTCATGAAGGTGTTAAGTGCATATGGGATCCATTTATCCCAGTTACATCCTCGTGTCGTCATGCGAATTCGCCATTACGAATTTGTATGTACTGCACATGGAATGTTACACCGCGTCGACCGGTTTCCTGTGTTCAACCACCTTGCCAACCGTGATGGTTGGTTTACATGTCAGGGGCTAGCTGACAGGAGTATCGGCTCTGAGGTCAAGAAAGGCTCCAAGGACTGGCGTAACAAATTTTTCTGGATATCTGAGGACAAGCTCCCAAAACTATGGTCCGACGCCCCGTCACTGAAGCACTTCCGGAGATTGTCACGGCTTCACATGAGGGTCAGGAATGGTTCCGTATCCTTGTTTCAGAACCAACACCGATAAGGGGTATTACCCGAGGAAGCACTTGTATGGGCAGACATGACCGTTTATGGCCATCTCCGTATATGGAGCCTGTTTTCATTGGTTTGGATGATCGTAAGTTGTTCTCTTTCTTTTTCCTTTTATTTGGAATTTTATGATTGACTTCTTATGTTTCCTCTATAGGTATGGGACCCATGTTAAACGCTCTTGTTGACAATAGGGGTTGTACGCGGAAGAGCATACGCGACGCGGGTAACAAGCCCGTTCTTGAAAAGTCCAAGGGAAACTTCCTATTTCCAGAGAAGGTGCGTGCCGAACCGATTATTTCGGACGTGACCTTTCAAACAGGTGTGTATGTTCTAAATCCTCCTCCTCTTAATGTGCTTACTTCTGACGGGGTAATCGTCATTCTATCGTCGAGTGACGATTCCTCGACCCAAGTGGAAGAAAGCTTTGATGATGCTTCTGAAATTTCATCTGTCTCGCACCTGTTGGCAGAGTTGGCACAAAAAAGATCTTTTGGGTCTTCACAGGCCAGTGATGTGGGCGCGAGTGCTGCGGACACCAAGGGTGAGCCAGCGACTAAGAAACAGCGGACTCGTCGTCCTAAGAAGCCGCAGTCTAGCCTTGCGGAACGCATGAAGACGGTGACTGGTACGTGTTTCATTGTCTATTTTTCACTGTTTTGTATGTGATTAAACGTGATTTTCTTATGCAGATTTGTCGATTGTTGGGGATGATGCGTCGGAGAAAATACCATCCCCAACCCCAACATTCGAGAAACAACCATCTCCTCCTCCAAAAAAGGAGACGGAAGACAAGCCTTCTACCCCTCCCACTGAAGCAAATGTGGAGGAGTCCAATCTTCAGTCAGGAGCTAACAACTCCTTTGACTATCTTTTTCAGTCTCGGAACGCTGCTGGTTCCCAGAATGATAACCCAGAAGTCAACGAAGAGGGTTACAGGATTTCCCCATCTCGATCTCCTCCTCATTTTTTTTCTACTTCCTCATGTTTGACTACGGGTCCACGCACTCAACAGTCCTCCACGATCCCTGTTCGTCTTGAAACTTCAAGTTCACATTATTACGGAGAGGCGAATCTAAAGGAGGACTACCATCTGTTTGTCCCGCCTTGGGACATTGTTAATGGGTCTCGGTTTTCCGACCCAGGGACTTGTATGAGTTTCGTTAAACACTGCGTGCCACCTGCAAAAATGACGCACCAACGTGAACGTTCCCGCCACGATCTTCATACCGATTTATCTTTTTCCCTGGCCAACACTTTGATACACATTGAATGCTGAGATTACGCATTGAATTTCTGGTAGTAGATCCATAATAAAAGAAGTTTTTGTGATTATTGCAGAAGAAATGAAACAAAAGATACGGTAGAGCTAGGACAGTTATTGTATGAGGTCTATCATATTCGTAAAGCAGAAACATAGATGCACTCCTATAAACGTGGAAAATATACCGGATTAGTCAATTCAACTTGAAATTTTGAAATCGTTCATAACTGTTTAGTTAAAGTAAGAATTGCATGCTACACTTTTTAGTTATTGGGAGAACCCAAGTACTCTCTTTCGGATTCAGGAAAGAACTCTCATAGATCTTTTTTCCTATTATCTATGGAATTAGAACCTGAACTCTATTTACGATTCAGTATTTCTATATCATCGGCTCTTCTTATTTCTATTGATTTACGTCTAGCCTGTTGTTCATCGTGGGGTGTGGAGGGTTTTGATCCTTTTGTTCCGGGAGGAATAGCCTCTCATCATATTGCGGCAGGGACTTTAGTCATATTAGCAGGTCTATTCCATCTTAGCGTCCGCTCATTTTTTTGCGAAAATGAATTATCGCATTCAAAATAAATGTCCGATGACAAGTTGATCGGTTAATTCAATAAGAAATGGGAGTTAGCACATGATTTTGTTAGTACCATCCAACCGAATCCAATTTAATTGTTTACTTATTCAATTTCAAATGGGATATGCATTTGAAATGGGTGTACGAGTTATTATATATATCATGAGCGATACGGAAATAGATCGAGTAATCTGTTCCTTTATCCAAGAAAAATTCCTTGAAGTATCAACTAGTGGAGGAAGAACCCTATTAGACAACCCACCCCTTATCTTTTCTTTTTCACAAAAAAGAAGTTTCCTATTCAATTCGGATATTAGAAAGATTACCATATATAACACAAAATTTTCCTGAGGAGAAGTTTGGTTTCAAACCCCGGTTCGAACAAGAGGAGTACGCCATGCTAATGTGCCTTGGATGATCCACATCTCAGGGTCAGGCGCTGATGAGCACATTGAACTATCCATGTGGCTGATAGCCCTCACAGCCCAGGCACAACGACGCAATTTTCAGGGGCGCGCTCTACCCACTGAGCTAATAGCCCGTCGTGCGGGCCCCCGGTATATTTTACTTACATAGTACAGACTCGCTCAGGAATTTAATGAACCAAGCCCTTTTTTTAACTCAGTGGTAGAGTAATCCCATGGTAACGCGTAAGCCCTTGGTTCAAACCCGAGGCCTGTAGCCAGGAGATCTTACGCGAATGGTGTACGATGGGTGGGAAACTAGGTGAAGCTTCTCGATCTGTCGAGACTGCGAAAAAAGAGGCTGAGGTTCATCACTTGGAAGCGAGTACAGCCAAGTGGAAACAGACGGATGTAGAGATCTCTCTTAAGGGTGAACAAGACCGAAATGCTGTTGCTGCCCGCCAATGGAAGGAGGCTTGCGAGAGACAAAATTCTGTGCTTGAGGCTGCTCGCGCTGAAGAAGAAGAAGAAGGATGACTTGGCAGGGGGCCTTGAAGCCAATTCTGCTTTGGAAATCCAGGTAACCCGCCAAGGCAGCCGGATCCAGGAGCTTGAGGCAGAACTGAAGCTGCAGAAAGAGCAATCTGAACTTAATGATTAAAGCGCTGCTGAAATGCAAGCTGCTTATGATTCTTTGCTGCAATCTCGCGCGGAAGCGGAGACTCGTGCCTATGAAGCTTCTAATGACAAACAAAGAATGGCTGACGAGTTTCAGGAGCTTCAGAGCACGGCGGAGCATGCCGAGCGAGATCGACAATGGTTCCTCACCCGAGGGCTTGATTCTGTGAGTCTCCATCATATGTTATTCATTATACACTTCATGTTTGTAATTCTAATAAATTACTTTTTTCCTTTATCAGGTCATCCGGCATATTAAGGGAAGCACTGAGCTTGCTTTGCAAACTTAATGGCTGCTTCCTCTTAGGCCGGCCGCGTGAAAGGCTTTAATGAAGGGATGGAGTATGCTCAATCTGGTTATACCTTTGAGAATCATCCACTTCACGGCCTTGATGTGAAGCAAGAATATGATATGCGGATTAAGGAGTATGACAGCCTAGTCTTTCCTTTACAAAATATGCTTCCAGAGTTTGCCTCCGCCGATGATAGCGTGCAACAATTGATGATCTATTTAGATGATGAGTCTGAGGACGCCTCGTCTGAGGATACTCCTCCGGAGGACGCATCTGCTCCTAATCCTTAGAATAGATAGGAATTTTTAGATTTGTAATAATTTCTTCATATTTTGTGTAACTATCTTTTAACTATTAATGGAAAGAAACTTTTTATCTTGTGAATATTATTTTGTACAGGAGATAATATCTTTTTGCAAGATATTTTTGAAATTTGAATTTTTGCAAGTTGGATGACTTTGATGATGTGGCGGAATGAGGAACATTAAGGTACAACTAACAAGACGTATATGACGCCTTTTGACAGCCTGTTCGCACTTTCTTGAATCACCCGTCTGACGTGTCAATCATCTAACGGGCCGCGTTTTCTCTCTATTCTATCAGTCAGTTGGTCGCATTTATTGCGATGAGTATAAATAAGTCATTTGTGGTCTCCCATTCATTCTTATCGCTTTCAAACTCTTTTTCTCTCAATAATAACAGTTCTGAGACTTCCGTATTCTGTCTTTCGATTTCCTTACTTATATTGCATTCAAATGGCAGGCGACAAGAAGAATCCTCCTGCTATTCATGAGGTTGGATGTAACCTTAAAGAGAAGGACTTTGACAACGTAAAGAATGTGTACAGTCTAGCACCGGCATGGGAGGCTGAACGCCCGGCCGATGGTGCGATTGCTACTGCTCCGCCGGCGAAGAAAATGGCCGTGTATTTGGACCATTTTACGACGGGGAACTTCCGGCTACCTGTGACAAGGTTTGTCCGATCCGTCTTGACGACCTATGGTATTCATTTATCCCAGATTCATCCCTTTGGGATGTTGAGAATTCGACATTTCGAATTCTGTTGTCAAGCTCATAATTTCGGACCATCTGTTGGCATGTTCGCCGTATTCTACAAGATGGCTTTTCGCGACGGTTGGTATGGTTTTGCCACCATCGGGAAGGGAACTATCGGCTTTGAATGGATCCGCAGCATATACGGATGGAAATCAAAATTCTTTTGGATCCGGGAGGACGTTATTCCGTTTACGATGGCACGTCGTAAACCGGAAGATGCGCCACTGGAAGTCCCTACCATCGAATACGAGGATCATCCTTGGTTCGTTACTTTAACCAAGACACTGACACCCATGCGTTCCATACACGAGGGGGCGATGGTAAGTGCTTAGTTGAGTTAGTTGTGGCCGTTCCCTGAGTTGGAGCCTTATTATGAGAACCCGGACAAATGTAAGTATGCTATTAGCTTTTATTCTCGATATCTTCCTGACTCTTTACTTTTCTTTTTTTTCACACAGGTGAGGGTTCTGTTTTTAGTACGCTCTTAGACCATGAGGAGGGTCTAATGGTGCGTCTTCCAATCGATTCAAAGGACGCGCCCATTCTAGAGCGGACTCGCAGTAATTTTCTTTCTCCCAACACTCTTAGCCGGGAACTAGTGGTTTCCGAGGCAATGTACGCTAAAGGTGAGGAGTTCGTGTTGAAAGGTGAGGGAATTTTACAACCTCGACCCATTACTGCTGCTACGTCTGGCGGAGTGATAGTACTTTTCTCGTCTAGAGAGGAGTCGTCACTCTGCAAAGGAGGGTCAACAGTTGATGCTGCTAATCGGTCGCGTTCAACTGTAGGTTTAACCCAAAAGCAAGATTCGAAGGCAACCACTCATCCGGTAACGGGTGATGAGGGTGATCTTCAAACGGTTGGTGATGCTAATGTTAAGGACGAGCCTCAAACTGTTGGTGCGGGTGCTCCTAAGGCCACTGGAAAAGTAAAGTTTGACACACCAAGGCTGCTCCGTCCAAAAAGTCGAAAAAGGCAAAACTTGTCAATTTGGAATCACGCCTTCACCAACTTGATTCCGGAGATATTTCCTTAGGTGATTTCAATGTTCCTTAAATTTGTCAATAATTATAAATCAGACATATGTCTAATGTATGATTATCATTCTACAGTAGGCCTAAAACACTTTTCTGAAGATATTTCAGGTCTGAAGATTTCAACAGCACCACCACCTCCACCATCTCCACCGCCTAACACTGTCCAAGATCCAATTCTCATAACTGATACTTCTCCTCCTAAAGGGAAGGAGGTTGGTAGTTCTAAAAATCTTCGCATGTCTCCATCCTTCAATGTTCATCACTTCAGAGATCAAAGAGGTATTAGTACGTTTGCCTATGGGTGCCGGACTTCTCCACCTCCTCATGAGGAAGATGCTGCCCCACATCATCCGCGTTGGTCTTTACGCGAAAATTCAACGCTAAACGACGTGGATGTATGTTTTGAGTATTTGCGGGAAAGCCTTCCTCCCGCAGAGAGGGAGCGACAACGTCGCCGTATTCGCCAAGAGTTATTGAGCTCAAACTCTTATCATTTGGCGAATACTATCTCCACTAACCAGGAGATATGCAGAGACGGGTTAATGATGAATGAGGAGTGGGATGGCTTAGAACTTAAGTTAGCTGAGGCCAAGAAGGAAGCCCTCGGGGCTATGGATGAGGCTACTGAGAGCCGCCATACCTTGGAAGCAGAAAAGGTTGGTCGTTTGGCTGCTGAGGAAGGCAAAAATGTTCTCCAACAACAGTTGGATGAATGTGATAAACTGATAAAAACTTTGCAAGTTGAATCAGCAGCTAAAGATGAGCGCTTAACCAATCTTGCTGCCAAGGGCTGAGAACAGGCCTTGGAGTGTGCCGGCCTTAAAATGGAGCTTGTTCGGGCTAAGGCGGACAAGAAGTGGTTGTTGGCGGAAGGAGTTTCCAAGGTATTTTTCTTATTTCCTTGTAAATATTCAAATTGCTCATAATTATTTATGTTTAATTATTCCAACAGGCTATTGCCAATGTCCGGGATAGTGACGAGCTTGAGAACTGTGTCGCCATTCTTTTGAATGCATCCAAACAAGCTGGCCATCAAATAGGCTTCAAGGAAGGCTACAAATTTGCTTCAAAAGGCAAGCTTCCGGAAGAATATATTTTGCACGGCCAGGATACTGCTGCCATACTTATCCAAAAGAAAAAAAATTTTTATGCTTTAAAGTTTTCTCTTGCGGAGTAGATATCCGAGCTTGCGGACAAGGAGGACAGCGTAGATCAGCTGAAGGATCTCCTTGGTCTTGATGAAGAGGATGAAGAGCCTCAAAATACGCGGAAGGCGATAACGCGGAACATGAAGGCGCCGCAATATAATCTCTTTTCGTTGTAATTATTTGCTTTCTGTAATCCCTTTTGATGAATAATAAGAAGTTTTTACTTAGTCCGGTACACTTTGTCTTATGCATCATAATATAAGTGTCTTGTAGGACCTTAGTTGTTGTCAATAAAGGATTACAAACTTAGCAAAACAAAAGGCTAACACAAGATTTCATAGATCAGGCATAAGCCAAATTACAAAAAATGAAATTACACAACTTTGCTAATCTATTTGGGCACGCAGGCCAAAGTAAGAAAGGAAAACATTCCAAGTTCTAGGGATCTCCGTCCCATCCAACTTTTCTAACTTGTAGGCACCTTTGGACAATACTTTTTACCTTTATAAGTTCCCTCCCAAGTTGGGGCCAACTTGCCCGGAGGTTCCTGGCCAGAAGCCGCATTGTTGCGGAAGACAAAATCTCCCACATCGAACTCACATTTTTGGACCCGCGAGTTGTAATACTTTTGCAACTGGCGTTTATAATTGTGTTTGCGGATCGATGCTAGTCTTGTGTTCGCAGATCGATGCTAGTTCCCTTCTCTACTCAAGGAGGTCAAGATTCATCCGGAGTTCGTGATCATTATCATCGATCATCAAAACTCTCGCGGATGGAATCCCAATTTTGGCTGGGATCATGGCCTTAGTGCCTTAGATTAGACTAAAAGGCGATTCAGAATTGTTGGAATTCTTTTGGGTGCGGAAGGCCCAAAGTACATGGGGGAACTCGTCAACCCAGCCCGTTCGTTTAGTTCCTAAACTTACTTTGATTCAAGCCTTTATTGTTCGGTTGGTTCTCTCAACCTGACCATTTGCTTGCGGATGGGCTACAAATGTGAAATTTTGAACGACTTGGAGTTCTTTCAGCCATTCTTGTAGCCCGCTGTCCGCAAACTGGGTCCCATTATCACTTACCAGTTCTTGCGGGAGGCCAAACCGGAAAATAATGAATTTCCAAAGAAACTTCTTAACACTCGATGTCGTTATTGATGCGACTGGTTTGGCTTCGACCCACTTGGTGAAGTAATCAATGGCTACTATCAAAAACTTGACTCGTCCAGGGGCTTCTGGGAAAGGTCCCATAATATCAATTGCCCACTTCTGGAACGGCCAGGCAGATGTTATGGGGATCAGTTTGTTTTTTGGACGCAGAGTATTTCGGGGCATGGCGTTGGCAAGAATCACATTTTCTGATTTTTTGCACAGCGTCTAAGTGCATGCCCGGCCAGTAGTATCTCGCGTTCATGATCTTTGCCACAGTCATCCTCGGGCCCACATGTAAGCCACAAATGCCTTCGTGAACTTCTCGACTTAAGTATTTGCGTCTTCCGCGTCTACACAACGCAACAACGGCCCTAGGAACGATCTCCGGTATAAAGTACCATCATTCATCTGGTAATTCAAGGCTTTGTGTTTTATTTTACGGGCCTCAGCCTTTTCTTTTGGGAGGACTCCGGATGATAAATAGGCCTTGATCGGTGTCATCCACGATTCGACGCCCGTTTATATTACCAAAACTTGATTTTGTGGAATTGACGGGTGGCCCAGGACTTCAACGCGAATGCCCTTAGCGAAGTGCTCGAAATTCGTTGAAGCTAACTTGCTAAGGGCGTCCGCAGACTTGTCGTCACACCTCTTAATGAATAATGTTGAAAGAGGAGATTGGCGAATTAAGTACTTTGCTTGCGAGAGATAAGAAGCCATAACGTCATTTTTTGCTTCATAATTTCCATTAATCTGCCCCGCAATCAGCATGGAGTCCACCCGTTCTTCCAAATGTTTTACCCCAAGATTTTTAGCTATCCTCAAGCATGTCAATAAAGCCTCGCATTCCGCCTCGTTATTAGTGCTTTTGAAGTCTAACTTTATGGCGTATGTGAACTCATGGCCTTCGGGGTTGACTAGCATGAGGCCTGCGCCAGACCCCTCACTTCTTGAGGCTCCGTCCGTGAACAACGATCTAATTTGTCCTTGTTCCGGAGGTGCTTGGGGTTGTTGCTCGATCAAACATTCTTTCTCTTTGTGTTGCGGAACCTCGGTAACGATGTCCGCAAGAAATTGCCCTTTAATTGTTGGTCTGGGTTTATACTCAATTGCATGTTCACCCAACTCGATGGCCCACTTTGCCAATCGTCCACACAATTCAGGCTTACTAAGCACATTCTTGAGTTTATAACCAGTTAGCACATTGATGAGATGACCTTGAAAATATCTGTGGAGACGCCGGGCAGCATAAACCAGTGCCAAGACTAGTTTTTCAAGCATTGAATATCTGGTCTCCGGGTCTGACAACGTCCTAGTGACATAGTAAATTGGAGTTTGGACATTCTTTCTATCTGTCAGTAGTACGGCTCCGATGACGATGTCGAAAGCAGATATGTCAAAGGTTCACCTGCATATGGTGCTAGCAACGTGGGCAACTCCATCAAACATTTCTTGACTTCTTGGAATGCTTGTTCAGCTTCCGTGGTCCACTTGAATTGTGCTATCTTGAGACAATTCCTCAAGGTCGAGACGAATAGATAAGATTTGGCCGCGTGGTTTGCCAGAAACCTATTCAATGCGACCAATCTTCCGTTAAGAGTCTGTACTTCCTTAAGGGATGATGGAGAAGGCATGCAGGCCACTGCCTGGACCATATCCAGGTTAGCTTTAAAGCCCGCATCCGTAACAATGACTCCAAGAAATTTTCCTTCCTCCATCATGAAGGAACATTTAGTCGGGTTCAACTTCATGTTGATACCTCTCAAAGTCTCGAAGGTTTCTTCGATATCTCTCAGCATCTGATCTTCCTCAATTCTTTTAATCACCAGGTCATCCTTGTACACCTCTAAGTTTCAACCAATCTGGTTCTTAAATGCTCGGTCCATCAACCGTTGATATGTGGCTCCCATGTTCTTTAGTCCGAAAGGCATCATTTTATAACAGAAAGTGCCTTGAGCGGTCCGGAATGCTGTTTTGTCCTCATCACCTGCCGCCATGCGGATTTGGTGATAGCCCTTGTAGGCATCGAGGAAACATTTGAATTTAAACGGAGCCACAACATCTACCTTGAGATCAATCTCTTGTAATGGATAACAATCTTTTGGGCATGCTTTGTTTAAGTCCTTAAAATCAATGCACATCCGCATGTTCCATTACTCTTTGGAATGATGACCGGATTAGCCACCCACTCTGGTATTTGATTTCCCGAATGATTCCGGCGTGAAGAAGATCTTGCACTTTCTCATTCATAGCTTTTGTTTGTTCTAGGTCCATCTTTCGTTTTTTCTGGACAATTGGTGTAAACATCGGGTTTACCCTTAATTTGTGCTCTCAATGCTCCGCGGGACACCAATCATGTTCACGGGCTGTCAAGCGAAGATGTCCATGTTCTTGGTTAATAACTGCTTCAAAAAAGTTCTTACTATCTCAGAGATAGCAGGTCCAATCATAACTGTCTGATCGGGGAATTTCTTATTCAATATCCATTTTTCTGGCTCGGTCCTCTGAGTCTGCTTTGGGACCTTGCTGGGTTTTGAGCTCTCTGTTGCGAAGCAGTATCGGTTGACGCGAATGATTGCTACGCCGGTGCGAGTTGGGACCCCAACCTCACCGTGATCTGTGGACGGGTGAGCATTAAAATCTCCAATTGCTTCCCGCCCTAAGATAATGTCATGCTTGGATGTTGCTGATAAACCAGAAACTCAACTTCCTCAGTTCTAGAATGGGTCCCATCACCGAGAGTGACTGGGAATAATATTACCCCACGCGGGTGCATTATCTCTCCTCCAAAGCCAGATACGGGAGCATGAATTGGCTTCAATATTTCCTTGTCTTCATCATCAAGCTGTACGAAGCACTGTTCGTACATAATGTCAGATGTACTACCAGTGTCGAAGAAGATGTATTGTGATCTGTAGTGACCAAAAAGAGCAGTGATAATCAAGGGATTCTTGTTACACGGTCTGCCTTTGACTCTTGGGAAGATTACTAGTTCATTCTTCCCTTCCTCATCCTCTAATTCTCTTCTTTTTCCCCCAACTTTATATCCTCCTTGAATCATATGAACATTTAGGTCTTTGACTTGTTTTTTGGATAGACCCTGGTTATCTCGTGCAGGAGCCTTACCAGTCCCAGATTTTGTATCTTTGACTAAATTTTTCAGTTTGCCAGATTTCACAGCCGCTTCGATTTCATTTTTTATAGCCACACACTCGTTCGTGTTATGCCCGATGTCGTTGTGAAATGAGAAATGCTTCTTGGCATCCAGGAAAGATCTCCTTGTATGTGGTTGAGGTTTGCGGAAATTCATGTTCTCAGTTGTGAGAATTTCTGAGGGAATCTTTGACAATGGCATCCAACTGTTGGGAAACCGAGTTGATGCATTCTGTTTGTTTTTATTACCAATCAAAGATCGTGCGTCAAATGGCTTTGATGTCTCCGCATTCGGCTGGAGCCTGGACCAAATAGTTCTTTTGGCTTGTTTATTTGGTCGTGGATTTTGAAATTCCACCTTTAATTTTTGCTTTGAACTATTATAACCCAAAGTTTTTTGAGTTCTGGCATATAACTTCGCTGCTGTCATAATATTATCCCATTCTTTTGGCATTCCATTTCTACCAGTTAACGTTCGGATTAACGCATCACATCTGACATATTTGCGGAAGGCTCCTTGAAGCATGTCCTCGTTAATCCCACCAATAGTCAGACTTTCATCATTAAACCGGGTAATGAAGTCTTCCACAGATTCGTTACTTGGCGGATAATGTCCAAAATTTCGGACTGGTCGCGAGTATGTTTCTTTTGTTGACTGGATTGCTGGGAAAATGTTTTCACCAAATCATCCCAGCTGGAAATCTGACCATCCGGGAGTTTTTCAAACCATTCGCGCGTTTCCCCTGCTAGTGTCAATGCGAACATGTGACACCAATAAGGGAGCGTACACCCGCTTACACCCCCCACTGCCACAAAATTCTGGAGATGATCACTTGGATCAGTCATTCCATTATACTTGCCGACCGACGTGGGTATTTTGGCATTAACCGGAAAGGGTGGGGTTGAAATGCGAGATATAAATTTTGATTTCTCAGCAAAAGTTGCTGGGTGATATGGTTTAGTAAAATCCTCTTCCGCATCGCTGTCGTATTGAGTATGACGGATTATGTCTCGTGGACGGCTGATCTCCTCCCGCGAACGTAATCTGCTATCACCAGTGTAAGAACTGTAACCACCGGGTGATAAGTTGAATCATAACTGTCTAGCTCGTCTATGTAAGATGGCATCCGCATGTCTATGCGAGGAAGGGGACGCAATCTTCGTATTTCACCAAAATCCTGTTCATGTTAACTGTAACGGATCTGAATTCCTCTCCCCGTCGGTGGGGGAGAAAGAGATCTTCTCGGAGTTTCATCATAATTCAGAGTACGGACGTGGAAACGCTCGTTCCTCACCCTCCACTCATACTCAGCTGCCATGCTTTCCTGTTGAATCCGGAGCCATTCCTCTGTAGAAAGTGGCCCCCTAGATCTGGAATTACGATAATTAGTTCTTGCCAAGTCGGATTCACCAGAATCATCTTCCAGACCTAGCTCGGATCGAGTTCGGTCGGTCTGCCTCATAATTCGTTCGAGGTCACCCAAATTCGTACCCTCTGGTGCTGTGACACGTCCCAAATCCGTAAAGTTGTTCCGATTGGTGCTGTGACGCGCTCGAGGGTTTGACCACCAGGTGTTATGTCAGCTGTTCGTGAAGTAAGAGCTGTGGTACGTGCAAAAATACACGAAGCGAGACCTTCAGGTATTTTTGTACCAGTAACACGTGAAGTGGGCGCAGGAGTTCCCATCGGCCCCTCAGGATCTAGACTCATATCATACAATCGAACCAAAAACACATAATTATCGTTGTTCAAACACAAGCACGAATGGCGCCAATGAAGAAACACGGATCTACTCCCCTAGATGGGTCATAGATCCGATGAGTCTACAGGGTAAGATACAGATAACAACCAGTACGATACAAGCCCAATTCCCTGTAGTCCAGTGACCAGAACATGCAAAACCAACACCGTGAGCTCGTTACGGGAAGGACAAGATGGGGGGTCTTCCCGTAACCACCCTCCGACATGAGAATAAGTACAATTCCGATGAAGATAGAGTACTTAAGTAATAGTGAGAGTACAGTGGGAGTGAATGAATACCTCATGATAGATGAGATAGTATTTATAGCCGAAGGATGTGAGAAGATGATCGGGTCAGCTGTCCTTTTTAGAAGATGCTCTCGTAACCACCTGGACACGTGTCCTCATATGATAGGTTCAATTATACGTTGCATGTGCATGTATAACAACCTGGACACATGTCCTCATAGGATGGGATGACAGACAACCCCGGCCATGTGCACGGTTATAACGGCTTTGACAAGTGTCCTTTATTTACAGGGCGAGAGATCACGTATTGGATCTTGGTAAATCTTCTAGAAAGTAGTTAGTTAATGATAGTTGTCCTGAGGCATTGCCCTCTGGTCAATGTGTGTGGACGGATATATCGTCCTGCGGACGACTTTTGAGGGCGTCGGGATGCTTCCGCATGTGTCCGGAGGATGTTTCTTCTTTAGATGGTTAAGCGGGTGATCCATATGTTTCGCGGGTGCTTCGTGAGAGATCCTCAACTGACCCGCGGGTGGTACTTAAGGGTATTTGGGTCTTTTTAGTACCCTACCTCTATAGTCGGTTTATTAAATGTGATAGATTAAATGTAAACAATGAAGACAGTGATGTGATAAGGTCCATATATGAATTTGGTTATAGTAAATATTGTCCATCCTTTTAGCACAGATATTATTTGGGTTGTTTCTATGAATATCTGGGCCAAGAGACGATGTAATCATGGGTTGGAATCCGATAGATGAGAGGATTTACGAATTTCATCCTATTTCCGTGCATCAAGGAGGTCGGGTCTCATGATAGTTGAAGAGTTGACCTTGAACATATAACTCCAAAAAGGAAAAGTTTACATGTGAGATCATTAGCCGTTAGGACAAATGTATATCTTAAAAAATATTATGTACGTTGTTAAAAACAATCTTGTGTGGTTGAATCACTTACCGTTGAAATACGTGTATATTTAAACTCACCATCAAACATAGATTATATAAATACACGAATATGTCAGTTAAATTATTATTATTATTATTATTATTATTATTATTATTATTATTATTATTATGTGGTTCATGTTATATTGAGAATATGGGTATGGATTTGGGCCAACTAATCAATTTTGGGTTGTTGCTGAATGCTGATATAGTGATATGTCTCAGTTTGGGCTTAAGCTAATAACTGGGCTCAGGACCCACAGTGTATTGAGTGGATTCGTTCTCATACACACACAATAATGAAAGGCGAAGACAGAAAAGATCGTATAATCATTTTTTTCTCTTCAAAGGATCATCTATTTCCAATCTATCTGATTCTAACTTTTATGATCATCTTCACAATTCTGACCTTACGATTCTTGATTCTTTGTATATTCGATTTATAAAACTCTGTTAAGTAATAAGAGTTGAATTTCTGGTTTTGTGACACTTACACTAGCCCTAGCTTGTTGCGCCTCTTTTGAGTCTACTAGACAAGTGCCCGCGCGATGCAGCGGAAAATACAGGCCTTAATAATCACGTAAGAGATTTTTGGGTACTCATCGTTCCATTTGAAACTGTGGATTAAGAATTCTTATTTTAAACTCAATTTAGTAGCGACGTACAAATGAAACCGAAATCTAACCATTGTTAATGGTTTGTTTTTGTTGGGTTTTAATTTTCAATGGTTTGATTTCAGTTTTCGATGACAAAAAACGGTTTGGCTCACGGCTTAGTTTAAAACCATCAAAACCGGACCACAAACACCTATACGTAAGATGTTATTTTTTTAACTGAAAATAAACTATGACAATATCATACTCAAATAAAAGAGAATTAAATGCTTGTTTTTATGGTGCAATTTTTAAAAAAAAAATATTAACGTATGAAAAAGTTATGACTGTTTAAAAATCGTTGGGGAATTTGGGTTAAAAGTGAAATTATAAATAATATATAGTTAAAAGATGAGGGATCAAAGTTGTAACTATTCTTTAAATTTCCAAATGTTAATTAAAGTTGAGGGTGCAATGTTGTAAATAATTTGAAGAAATGTGAAAGAAACGTTAAATTTAGTGTTAGAATGACTACTATACCCCTATTTTAGGTTGTACTATGTGTTTGAAGAATTATAAATTACTTAAAATTAAGTGTCTTAATTTGCCCATGGGTGGTGCATTATATAGTATAGATAATATAAACACACTCCTATGATTAAAATGGGTTAATCACGAGCATGTGATGCAATTGTAGTGATCAAGTTGGTTGAAACCATACGTAACGTCGATATAAGGCCGGTAGATAAGATTGAGAGTGTGTTGCGATTTGTTGGTTTAAACCACAAGTACTGTGAATATAAGGTTGATAAAATCGCGTGTGTAGTAGTCAAGTTGATTGAAAAAGGATCAATATGTTCTAAAAGTTGAAAACCAAGTAGTGTGGTTTTAAGGTTACTAAGATAATGAATGTGTAGTGATCATAAGTTGTTTGGTTGAAACCACAAGTAGTGCGTATACAAAGTTGATGAGATCATGGGTGTGTCTTGATCAAGCTGGTTGAAAGAACAAGTGGCGTGGATAAAATTTTGAAAGAGGATCATTGGTTTGTAGTGGTTAAGATGACTTAATTCGTAAGTTGTGTTACTACGAATGTTCACTCTTACCAACCCAATAACCAAAATGTCCATTGAAATCTTAACTTTCAAATTTTGTGCATCTAAAAACCTTTCGAACCGCCCTCTTAATTTTTTAGTCAGTCACGGACCACCAAATGTTAATCTTCTAACAAACTTTATGTCCACCTTTTACCCTAGGAGGCTAACAGCTTTTCTTGAAATCTAATCAGCTACTAGTGATTGATTTTTTCAAATCCGATCAGCTACTACTGGATATGTGACTATTTGAAATTCGATCGGCTAACAGATTTACAAATAACATTCATTTGTAAACATATCAAACTTACATATAATACATAGTTAAAATGTCTAAATGTTCTAACAGTCACCTTTTTAGTTTTAAAACTCTTAACTTATCCCAAAAATTTGATTATTGAAACCGAACACAAAATATAGATCGAAATGATTTACTGCATTCAAACATTTTTTTATTCAAGTTTATTACACTGAAGACACAAAAAAACATGAAATATCTATCGTGTCTCACTTATTCATATGCTACTGCCTCTTGGTACTAAAACACATAACAGGATTTATGCTTGTATTTTGTATCATCAGATCCTGAAAACCACCAAAAAAATCCCAGTTAGTAAGAATATGACACAGATATGTAAAATGAGTTCAATAATAATTAGTACACACTGTTCGTATTGAATGTTTACTCTCCCAAGAGCAAGACGGGCAATCTTCGCAAAAGCCTCTTGGGAAAGTACAAGTTCATTGCTCGCACATGTCTCGCAACGATCTACAACCTTAACATCAACAGTATCTCCGGTGCATGCATCACGTATGGCCTTGTTTGTTCCACTGAGGCAACGAACTCGGTACCTCTTTCCACAGGATCTTCCATTGGCAAAAAAGCTGATATGTTCTTTTGCAATCATGACACCTTGATCATTTGTACCGAAACATCTTGATGCTAAAAAGGCCAACATAAAGCTCAAATTAACTAGGATATAGTTTTGTGAATGCATGTAAAGCAATGGCAAATATTGAAACTGAACAAAATTAAAACTAGATTCATAAAACATAAAAAATAAAAAATAAATTAAAAAAATCCTTCAAACAAGATGATCATAGGTTGCAAAACTTTAGTTAATATCTAACTTCAATTACTAACTATGTTATAAAATAGACTTATTATAGGTCCTACCGAGACTAGCTCGGTCAGATAAGGCACTACTAGAAAACAACTCATCTTTCTACGAGATTTTTCTACAAATCTCTTACCGTATGTAATTCCAACAAATTAAGATAAATTTCCAATAAAAAGGAAAACTAACCCTGATTTTACTACATTGTTGCAACCTAGCTAGATAGGATTCGTCTATCGATGCAAACGATAAGAAAGACTACTTACGAACATAAGGCGGATTGGCTACGATTGCTTGGCCAGAAAAGGCATGAGCAACTGAGGTGAGACATACCACCATGGTAATCAGGATTAAAGCTTTGATCACCACATTCATCTTTGACATGTAGAACAGTACTCTTGTATGTTTTAGGCTGGTTTAATTTTTTTGGATAAGAAAAGCACATAATAAGTTTCCTTTTATGGATAGAAATTGACCTAAATTGGCGGCTAACATGATGTCAAATGTTTCTTGAATTCAAATAAGTACGCAAGTTCATCAAGTCAAATAAGACGGAGTAGTATTAATGTTGGTTGGTGGTAAGGCTAGCTAGGTGTCAACAAGGGCTTGAGGCATGTAATAATGACGGCATTGTCACGTAAAGGGTGTTCAAAGTCTAGGAATAGAAAATAGATTTGAATAAAATGATCATCACATGCAGATATGCAGGACATCAAAATTTGAATCCATGATTGAAGCTGAATCCATGCATAATTATTACAGGCCAGGTATATGCATAATTATCCATGATTGCTTCTTTAATTTAGGAGAGGTCGATGGTTCCAGCCTTAATTTGGGAGCTGTTTACCTGGTTGTTAAGGTTTCCGTTTTCTGACGGTTTCGAGTAGGATTTGAAGCGTCAAATAATTGAGGACTGTTGAAATCCCGACGTACGTAAAAAATATTTTAAACTTATAAACAAATAAAAAGATAAATAATAAAGACATCATCTGCTTGTAGTAAAGCCACTAGTGTCCTCACTATTAACCCGTCCTAGTTGTAACTGAGCCGTAGTAAGAGGGCATGGAGTGGGACACAGGAACTCCCCTGAAACGCACTTTCCTAGTCGGCCCAGGTGTTGAACACCACCAGCCGGATGGGGGTGGGGGTTTCTTTTCCATGGAATCCGTGAACTCACCACCAATTCACGGGAATGGGGATTATGGTTCCTGGAAGCTTGGAAAATCATTTGGTCAAGAGTACCTGATCAGATTTGATGAGCGAGAGCGTGTAACATGAAATTCATTTTTACTTTAGAACTCAATCTCAGCCATGCATACACCACCCATTAACTCTTAAAACCGTCATATACTTAATAACGCATATAAAAAATTACTGGCATGTTAATTGGAAGCTATACGATCCAACACGCTATTCTCAAAGTAATCTTCCTATAAGAAAACGGGTCAAATTAGACAATTATTGTCATGTGCTATTTTAGCAGTTCATGGCTCATATTACAACTAGTGCCTTCTACAACTTGATGGCTATAACTAATTTATGAACCCGTTGATATATAATAAATTCTAGTGATTTTTAACCCTGATCCTTATTATACTATAGCAAAGCCCTGCTTGCGGTGCGCACATATGATGTATATATGTGTGAACCCTCGGGTGGGAAAAAGTGAAATTGCACTAATTTTGACGTTATTTTACTAATCTCGTGAAAATAACGTTAAAAGTGACGGACGGTTAATCAGGCATCATGTAATGGCGTTGATAGCCGAAAGACAAGGGTACATGCACCGATCAGCCGGTGTCCCGATGATTGAGTGCCATGTGCCTTATGTCCAAGGCTTGATGCAAAACTACTATCGAGCAGGGGGTCTCACCGGAAGCAGCCTCTCTATCCTTATGGGGTAGAGGTAAGGCTGTCTACATCTTACCCTCCTCAGACGCTACTATAGCTTTGCTATTGGTGGGATATACTGAGTACGATGATGATGATGATGATGACTTATTATACTATAGCAACTTGGTAATTAAGTTTGAAGTTAAAGAATCAACTTCAATATAGTCATTCACCATGATCATTCACTAGTGTATACTCTAACCACAAGATCAATTCAACCAGCAATGTGATCCTTGTTTCAACAAGAGAATTCAAAACATCTATTCATATGTTAATCAACACTTCAAACTTAGGCCAACATTTTGTTGATCAGTTATTCATGTAAGTAACATAAAACATAAACAGCAGGGGGAGTAGAAACCGCAGCAGAGTAAGATGTAGTCGACATGTTTGTCATCTTGATCGAGTTCTTGTTTAGGATTTATAGTTAATGATGATGTTAAGGTTCTTGAGATGAACCTAGTTTTAGGAGAGAGATGAGACACATGAATTTTTTATATGTGTGAGATTAGGTTATGATGTTATTATTCTCTCTATATATACACCCAAAGGGAAACCCTTTAGTAGCTAGCAAAGTTAATATGACACATCAACAATTACCAAACTAATATATATAATATATACTAATATTTTGATCTATTATAATATAAATGATTATAATTGCCACATATAAATATATAATTATATATTTATTCTTACATTCTTCCACTTGGCCGAGTAATAATTTATTATGAGTATTAGATAAGCCTGATCAGGATTTAACACTCATTTTAGCTTTAAACATAAACTAAAGTAAATAAATACAGTCATTGAATTGAACTTCAGCTCAAGACCCATATTAATCATACTGCAGTTCTTATTTAATACCTAAGTAGTTATGATCAAAATTTTCAAGTAAGTCATTAGAACATTTGATTGTATTATAATTTGTCTATATGTCATTATGCATGAAAAACATATTAAAATATGTATAACATCAAAACTGAGGAAAATTATAATTAGTCATTCATATTACGATATGCAATTAGACATGGTCATTAGTAATCTCCTTTTTATTATTAAGCGCTTTCATAAGACTTATGGGTGATAGACTTTTAGTTATCGGATCCTTAAGCATATCATGAAGATATTCAATACAAAATTTAGTTTCCTCATTTCGTTCATAAACGAATAATCGATTTGATATCGAAATTTTAATGCAACACCTCTCGAACTATTACTATTTGAGAAAACATGGTAGCTGAATTTATCACGGTAAGTCTTCAATATATAATTCATATGGAGTTAATAACCTTATGAGTCAACTGATAAATTTTCAACATCATTTGTTGACAACTGATTGTGACTGATCAACATATTGTGTATTACTTAGGTTATTGTTATCAGTTCATTATGAATCCTCCATGAGATAGATATATTTGCTGACATAAGAATATATCCCGAAAAATTGCATTATGTTATTTTTGAATATAATAAAGTTTAGACTAATCAACCGATTTAAATTCTCACTTTAAGTTATAGTCTTTCGTTTCTTTTAAAGATATTTTAATACTCTTTAGATACTTCACATTAATCTAGACATTTCTAGTGTGTTGCAATTTCGAGTAATAACTCAACGAGTATAGACTTGAACCTACATAAAACTTCTACTTAATGAAATATAAGGAAATAATCTCAATGATCATATTATCCTTTATAAGAGAGCAACATTGTTTGTTACATGTGTAAGGAATATCTCTGAGATCTATCATATCAAAGTATGTGTGAACAATGCATTGACTTATGTAACATATACATGTCAGAAGAATGTCATCTATATAAGGATAAATTTGTTTTAGTTGCTCCGACTCATCTTGAGATATGTACATTAATCCACTTGGTTCTTGATAATTGTATTAAGATTTCATCACATTTTGATATTTGCATTAACACATACATGGATTTTATTAACTTACGTACTATGCATTCTTTGACCTTTAGTTTAGAACTTTTAGGTTGCTTTATAAACATGTAAATATGTAAGTCAGCTGTTAGGAAAAGTTGTTTTAGTGTCATCTAATATAGCTCTTAACTCATGTTATAAGCTATATCAATTATGATGATCCTCAAAGAAATCTTTTGTAATATAGGTAACAAGATTCTTATATGATTTATTTCCTTTTGGATATAACCTTTAGTAATCAATCATGCTTCTTAGTATCTTAACATTAGTGTTAGGACTTTGTTTAGTTATGAGCACCCTTAGGCGTTTCAACAAAATCTCAATTGTTAGTCTGACTTATGGTGTTTAGTTAACTAGTCGTTAGCGGTCTAGTTAGTGATGTTGTGTAAATTTTCCGCTGCAAGAATACTCTGTAATGAAATTTTGAATTTAATGAAATGAGATTTTATGGTATTCACTTTTAATATCAAAGCGTTATTTTTTTTGTCTTATATTTGAAGGTATAATTGAGGCGGATTTAAGTTATTAGTTGCTACAATCTGCTATATTTACAGCTGCTACCCTACCCCCTGTCCAAAAGCAACACCAGGTACTTGTAACATTGTTTTTGTGTAGTGTTGCAACCATGAGGTCGATTCAACCTAATGCAAAATTTGAAGACTACAAATTATCAACCCTGGACACGGACAGATGAAAATATTGAAATTGATATTGTACCCAAACTAAAATTGATATTTGTAGGTAGTCTGTGATGATTGAGGACGCATGATGACTAGGGATTTTATGGTGCTAATTGTTTCTTTTATTGCTTTTAATTCTTTTGTTGAATATTACAAGAGTTTATGATGGATAATGTTATAACTTATTTATGTTTAGTGTTTTCGTTATGAATAAGCTTATTTAATATAATGAAGTTTTATTTCTTTCAATATTTATATGTGCATAACCGTATCTTAAAATTGTGCGTGGACGTTTTAAAAAGGGTTGTATAATATGATTTGTTAGGACTTCGAATTTTTGTCCTATTAAACATTAGAACATTGTAAAAGTGTCATAATATGTTTTTTAGGACGTTCAAGTTGTTCTTAGACATATTATGCGACCATAAAATTTAGTTTCATAATCTTGTTTGGGATATTAGGACCCTTTTATTGGTACTATAATGTTACATCATAAGGGTCCTATAAATTAATGTTTAAGGACGCTTGTATGTGTATCAAAAGATTAAAGGTAGGTAAGCACATGTTAAAACATAGAAAAAGTGTCCTAATATGTTTTTATTGGGACGCTTTTTAGGTTGTTAATGGATATAATATGCGACCATAAAATTGGTTTCATAATCTTATTTGGGATATCAGGACGCTTTTTGAGTTCTGAGACTTATTACGACCCATTTATATGAAACACTTTTCTCGTTGGTCCTATTAAATGAAAGATCCTATAAAATAGCATTTTAGGACGCTTTTGTGCGTACTAAAAAGTCCTTTTTGTTGTAGTGTCACCTTTGAGCACTAGTGAGACAATTTTTTTAATTATGCATCGGGTCTAGTTTTGCTAGATATAAATGTTGGAATACCGTATGCCCGAGACACATAATTAGGTTAATGTGGCTAGCCGTGTTTGATCCAAGTCGGGTCATACCCAATAACGAGTTAGACACACACCAATTATGTATTTGTTGAGATATGATCTATAAAACAAATACAGAACACAACACATTCAGAAATCGGGTTTCTGAATAATTACTTGAAAGTGTTAAATAAATTAATTGGTTAATTTATTTATTCAAATAATTATTATTGGAATGATTATTTAAACATGTGTTCTTTTATAAAATGGTTTATAAAAGATGGGATGTTTATATATTTTATAAGGTATAAAATATATATTATTTAGACATGTATGCCTTACACCCCATACACTTGGTCAAAGTTGGTAAGGACTTGATGGAGGTTGAGTAACTTTTACTTGACCAAAAAAAACCTAACTTAAGATATGAATGAGATATGATCTCATTTATATAAATATCAACATACTTTCAAGATATAAGAAGTAACCACAACTCTCTCTTTCCCTCTAGCTTTTGGTTCGGCCGAAATCAAGAAACAAAAGAGGTTCGAGTCTCGGTTTCTCGTGTTCAAGCTTCCTAACATAGCTCGGTGTGTGTTGGAGGCTCGGGGTATCTTCCGTTTGAGGATTTTCCCTTTGAAAGTCTAGCATCAACATCATCATCTTCTTCAACTTCAACTACACTCTTAAAGGGTTAAGAATGTAAGTGTTTATAGCTTTGATAGTTTAGTTTTTCCGTATTATTTGATCCTTGCCTCGGGTTTCTAATATATAGATTATTGGTAATCTTATGACATGAATAAACTAGGTTGTTCATGAACACATATCATATAAACTTGTAATACATATATATATATATATATATATATATACACATATGGATACATATGTTTAAGTTTGTGATTTTCACGCTTCCGCCTTAATTAATGACTAGTTAAATGGTTAACTAAGTTTAAAATATCCATAGAAACCCAACAATAAATGTAATGCATCACCTTTGGACAGGAGTGAGACATTTAGATCATGTTAGGCAAAGCTAACAAAAGCTTTAGTTAGACTTGAATAATAGGGTTGATGGAACACATAATTAACCGTTGGGTATAAGTGATATATCAAAATTTATTCAAGTTAAGCCTTTTACGTTTTGTAAAAATTTATATAATTTAAGTGTTTACAAAACATTTAATTAGTTAATAGCAAAAAATGTTTAAGGGTAAAGATTTTTAAGTTTCCATTAAAACCTTAGTTATCGGAAATTTTGGGTTCTGGGGAATGGTCAGATTCCGGCTTTTAGCAAGTTTTCGGTATGTTAACAGGATTTTATGGAGTTTTCAGAAAAATGTTGTTTCCGGTATTAGTGAGTTTTCCGGTTTATGGGGTTTATGGGTTATGACCCCAAACCATTTTAGAAAACCCATAAACTCTTAGAACCCATAAGCCGCTTTAAGCCTATAATACATGATTTTTTTTGAATAACCATAAACCCGTAAATTGGTTAAAGCCACTTTTACTAACTAAATTAATAATTATAAGATTTGGTTTAAATTTTTTTAGTGATTAACTATTATATCTGTTTTCTATTTTAAGATGATTCAAATCTTTTAAAAAAATATTAAAACTTTTAAGTTATTCAAGATTTAAAAAAATATTTTCCTAAATAATCGTTAACAGATTTTAATCTAGATTTTGAAGCAAAATATATATAATTTTCGATAATTATGATAAATACGAAGAACATAATTGAAAATTTTATCAATAAACCATACAAAAAAACTGGAATCGAAATCTTTAAACATGATTTTAACATATTTCAAAAATATTAGGGTTAATTATATATGAATTTTAGCGATTTTAAATAGTTTCATATATTGTTTTCGTAATAGAAAATGAAAAAAGAAACCGAAAAAAATTAGGGTTTATCAAGTTTTATACCATGTCTTCTAACTCAATTCCAGATTTAAGGAAAATATGAAGAACTGATTAATCAAAATCACTCTAATGCAACATGTTGAACAGTTATTCATGTAAGTAATAGAAAACATTAATAATAATAAACCTATGAACATGTTACAACTGGGAGAGTAGAAATCGCAGCAAGTATGATGTAGTCGACATGTTTGTCATCCTGATCAAGTTCCCCTTTAGGATGTATAGTTAAGGATGGTGTTAAGATTCTTAAAAGAAACTCAGTTTTAAAAGAGAGAGTAGACACATAAATTTCTTATGTGTGTGAGATTAGGTTATAATGTTATTATTTTCTCTATATATACACCTAAGGGGAAACCCTTTATTAACTAGTAAAGATAATATGATCCATCAACAATTACCAAACTAATATATAATAAGGTGTATTAATATTTTGATATATTATAATATAAATGATTATAATGGTTACATATAAATATATAATTCAATATTTATTTTTACACATTTGACTAGCTATCTTAAATCTATCGTGATAGAATGATGTTTTAGTTTGGAAGACTTGTAAGAGTTACGTACCTTTACCTTATACGATCCTTAAATCTTGTGAACTAGTCATCGCTCATTGGCCATTTGTAGTCGATATAATTAGCTACAAATTAAGGCTTTCACTATTTGCACACATTATGTACAATGTTATCATATCAAGTTAACACATGTGAGTAAGTTAATTGTGTCATTTCATAAAACACTTAGTGTGTATAATTAGCCTTTTGTCATTTAGTTGTCTATAATGTATTAGAAATCCCTCCTTTCATACATCATTACTGAGTAAATTCAACATTAATATTAATAATTTTTAAAAATGAATGAGAGCATGACTTATAAAACCCCTTAAATCTAAAGAAATAACTATACCAACATGTTTCAATTAATTCCCTTCGCTTTTGATACTCTTGGGTCCCTTGCCCTGAACCTATTGTGTTCTTGAAAATAATTCAGCGGGTCATGAATTAATGGTAACTCATCGAATGCTAAGAACCATAATTTTGTTTCCAGTAGATCGCTTTGTCATTCAAAAAGAGGTTGTGACACGACTTGTTATCCGTTTACCTGCCTCTTTATTGTAATTGGATCATTTTTTTACTTTCAATGAAAAATGTATGTGACTTCATGATATACTTAAAAAAAACAAATTTCACATAGTTGATAAAACTAATCTAGGTTATGGATATTATTGTGAATTGAATTGTGATCATACTTCATCATACATTTGTAGTGTAATGTTTTACCATACATACCTAACCATACTATAAAAGGAGAATTACCAACATATTTGAAACAAATTTCCTAGATTTCACACCCAGTTATGTTCAAGACCTTGAAGGATCATGCGTGGTATGAAGTCACTCACTGTTGACTTCATTGACTGCCATGTATATAATTAGTGTTTGGTTAGTGTTTATATATGTAGAATTGGTAGTTTTTATTCAGTTTAACAATAAAGAGAATCTGTTAATTCTTTCTCTGATCAATCGTTCTCTCTCTCAATTCAATCTTTCATCTTCAAACAAATCAACACTCACCAAGTGACGGACCTTTTATTAATAAATGATTAGAAATTTAAAACTTTGAATAAATCTTCATTTAGAGTGATCAGCGCTAATCTTGTTGCTAATTCGCATCGCACACACTCAGGTAGCGTTTAGTACTGATGAATGGAATCTACGATATATTTTATGATCATTGTGATTCATTGAATAAAAAAATGTGTTTGGTTGGTCAATATAATGGAATTTACGATTATTAGACCCAAACCATTCATTCGCACACCCTTTTTTATTTTCATTTCATATCTTTTCACCCTTATTTTTCGACACCACAACTACCGCCACCACCACCACCGTTGCCGCCACCGCCTAACTACCACCTCCATCGTTACCACTGTTGTCGTCGTTGTCACCGCCAGTAATCTGTGTATTTATGATCATTTTATTTTATTCCAACGTCTTTTTGTATCTAGCAAACAACATAAAGTAATAATTTTTCAATTCTCATAGCTAGGTTAATTAAACAAGACAAATGAATGGTAATGATCAATTTCATTTCAGTGTCCATTACATTCCATCGTCGAATTTCATGACGACTACGACCGCCACTCGTTTTTCAAATTGATTATACGATACTGATAAGGAGTGTTTAAATGCTAGAAGCGTATTTAAAAATGGTTTGGAATGGATGACAAATGGTTTATTTATTTATTATTACTACTTTTTTATATATAAATAAGTCGTTAAACTAGTTTTTTGCAACTGCTGACCATGTATGGGCAACGCGCAACTGCTAGTGATGACAACGCCACTTGGTCTAACTGATAATAGCCGTAATCTGGCATTAGTTTTAACTAAACTCTTTAAATATGCTATTCCGTATATAGCATTATATTACGACATTTTATTGATACATTTTTCATCTTGGTTTGGTATGCTTAATTAATTGGTTCAAGATGCATGCGTCAGAACCTTGAAGGTAATTTTTTTATATTTCTTAAACTCATCTTTATCCCAAAAACTTAATTACTAAAAGGCGAATAATAATAATAATAATAATAATAATAATAATAATAATAATAATAATAACAGACACATGATTAACTAAATGCGACAATTTTATTCAGGAGGCGTTTAAGTACGTATTATCAACGATGCTACAATCTATCGTGTCTCACTTATTCATCCTCTCTTCATATGCTTTTATTCAGTATCTTTGTGTTCATATTTGTATAATCAGATCCTGAAAACCAAAACCAAAACCAAAAATCCCAATGAGTACTACAACAGCATACAAGAATAAAAACTTCAAGAACAGAAATAAGTCTAATAATAATTAGTACGTACTGTTCGTATTCAACGTTCACTCTCCCAAGCGCAGGACGGGCAATCGTTGCAAAAGCCTCCTGCGAAAGTTCAAGTACATTCGCGCTGCAGGCCTCGCAACGATCTACAATGGTAACATCAACCGTCTTTCCCGTGCATGCATCACGGATCGCTTTGTTTGTTCCACTAATGCAATGGACTCGGTACTTCCATCCACAAGCTCTTCCATATTCGAACAGGGCGCCATGCGCTTTTGCAACCATTACACCTTGATCTTTTGAACCGAAACATTTTGATGCTAGAAACAGCCAATTATAAGAAGCTCAAATTAACTAGGCCACCAGGGTATTGTTAAAGTAAACTATTTACTTTGTGTATATTATGTAATTCTTGTATATGGATGTATCATTCTAGTAACATCAACTTTTACAGTATTACTAGGTTTGTACTCGTCACGTTGTGACGTTGTATATTAATGTGTATTCGGCTTGTATGGGTTAAGTTCGTAATAATACCAAGTTACCGACACAAATTCGAATACAATTTATCTGACAAAGCAGAATATAACAGGGACACTCATATATAAAAGAAATTAACATACTAAAAGATATAGCTTTTGATCAAAGCGGCATGGAATTGGTTGGTGCTACGGTGCTAGCACTCAACACAAAAAATAAATTAGTAAATGCCAGAATACTCGTACAGCTTATGATACAAAGAAACAACATATATTAAACAACGTTTATTCGGTTGGAAAATCTTGGGTGTTGTGACGGCAAGTCGAAACAAATTGGGTCGGTTTCGATTTCGTTCGTTAAGAGTATTAAAAAAAATTAAAAAGTTAAAAGAAAGTAAAAGGAAAAGGCTGACATGGACCAACGGCGGTCTTGCGACAACCAACCAACAAACAATTAGATTTGTATATAAAACTTATTAATACAAGAATGATACATCTAATATAAAACAGTTACATAATATACACAAAGTTATTATTTTAGGGTATGTTTGGGTTGAATTTGAAAATAGGTTATTAACTTATTAGGTTTTTCAAAAACCATTTTAAAAAGTTAGGATTTGTAGGTTTTTGAAAATAAATTTTTAACCTTTTCAGTACTAGAAAATTAGGCAATTGCTACCAAAACTTACAACCGAAATATATGGTCGCAAATTTTGCGACCGTTTTGCAACCAAAATGAAAACGATAGCAAAACTAGCCACCGAAATCCAAGCGGTTGCAAAATTAGCTATTAAACAAGATGCGGTGGCAAGACGGTTGCAAATCTAGCAACCAGACATGATCCGGTAGCAAAGCGGCAGCAACACAAATACAAATCAATAGTAGCTACTTGCTACAGCAGCTAGGCGATCGGAGTTTCCGCAACCGTTTATTTTCGGTAGCAGATTGGCAGGGAAACTGTATGAATTGCGATGGCTTTAGTGGTAGCAAAATGTAATCCATGCATTAAAAACTTTGCTGGGCAGATCATATTAAAACGTTTACGTTATCGATCATCTAATCAGCCAAGAAAAATAAACCCCAAATCACAAATCTCTTATTAACCATCAACCCCAAATCTATTATTAGCAAACCCCAAGGCCCCAATTCCAAATCTCCACCAGACTATCACCACTACTGGATAATTCCAAATCTCCACCGGACTATCACCACTACTGGAACTTCATCTTCATCTTCAAACTCGTACTCTTATTTCATCATCGCTCTATAAACCCTAAATTCGTTAAGTGTTCGATTAGGTACTTTAGTTTGGTGAAATCGAAGCTTTGTGTGAGTAATTCGTGTCTAGAATGTTCTTCGATTCAAGTGATGAAGTGCTTGGTGATTCTGTAAGCCCTAATTTCGTTAATCATTTACATTAATTTTGTGAAATTGAAGCTTCTTGTGAGTAGTTTGTATGCAGAACTTTAATTTCGGTTAGGTTTTGGTTCTGTAAACCCTAGTTTTGTTAATCGTTCTATTCGGTACTTTAATTTTGTGAAATTGAAGCTTTGTGTGAGTAATTTGTGTGTAGAACCTTAATTTCGGTTAGGTTTTGGTTCTGTAAACTCTAATTTTGTTAATCGCTCGATTTTGTATTTTAATACTCCCTTCGTCTCATCATAAGTGTCCTAGTTTGACTTTTTAAGTCTTTCTTTTGCAACCTTGACCGTAAATATTTTTGTTCGTGTCATATAATACTTGATGAAAATTATATCAATGTAAAATACATTTTAAACTCAATCCATTCATATATTTTACATCAAGTATTATATAACACAAACACAAATATTGTCGGTCAAAGTTAAACAAGAAAGACTTGAAAAATCAAATTAGGACACTTATAATGGGACGGAGGGAGTATGATGAAATTGAAGCTTCGTGTGAGTAATTAATGCCTAGAACCATTATCGATTAAATTTAGGAAGTGTTTGACGAGGTTATGATTCAATTTTAGTGATTAGCTTATGGATCTCGTTGATCATTTGATTCGGTACTTTAATTTAGGTGAATTTGAAGTTTTGTTGGAGTAATTCGTGTTTAAAATGTTCGTTGATTGAATTGATGAAGTGTTTGATTCAGTTGATTTATCGTAATTGCCTAGTTTTCTCGTTAATCTTCTCCGTTCAGTTTATGCTGATCAGATTTAACAATTCAAGTTCATAATGTCTAATTAATTACCACATGATTTTATCATATGTGTTTGATCGTATGCCTAAGAGACACTAAGTGAGGTTCAAATTTACACAATTTCTTAGAAGTTACATGACTTGTTAGGAGTTGAACAAGTTTACATCATGATGTTACAAGTTTTAATAAAGTTATTCCTTACTTACAAATGTATTTTTTAAAAAGGCTTTTAACCATGCAATTTAGTAGATTTTTAGCACAGAAAGAGCTAGTTCTTTATGTTATAATTTTTATTGATTTTCTTATTTTGAATATGTGAAGTAGAATAAGGTAGAATGTGATTAATTGTTGGATGATTTGTATTTACCACTTCTCTTGTGGCTTATTTAAATGTCAGTACAGAAGAGTGAAATTGATGGGACGGGCTTGGTTGATGAAAATTGTTGTTAGGGCATTTGTGTTTGGTCTCAACCTGGTTTTTTGACATAACGAAGGATATCAGTAGATGAGTGCTGAAACCTTTATGCATAAGATTTATACTATTACACGTAAGGAATGGTTTTTTTTATATGTTAATACTTTGGTATACTTGCCATACTAACGCATTTTGCTTCTGTTTGCGCTTAGCTTGATGTTTCAGACCTCTATATTGGAGTCGCTATTCATCCCAAGTTTATAATCTTGCTGCAGCTGTCGCCACTCGCCACAAGATGTACTTTTGGTCACATATATTGTATGTATATTCAACCCTAGTTCTGCTTTGTCACGTTCCATAATCTTTGGTTAATTTTCATTTAATTTATGTTTTTTCACAATACTGGATAATGACCGCATGTGTGGAGAAAGTTCGCCCGATATTTGTGTATGAAATTTTAATATAATATGCGTAAAATTACATATTGGTAACTTTTTTCTTTTCTTTTTTTTTTTGAACGGCAAATTAGGATCACTCACGGACCACTGGAGTATTATCGTGTCACCAGCAGAACCACGCAATCATATCCATCTCTACTAGGCAATAATGCCTAACCACCAATTCAGGAGGAAACCCAATAAATCTTGGGAAAACCCCCTTGTGGAATTCGAACCCATGACCTTATGGTGCCTAAGCCTTATCCCACCACCAAGATGCCACTAGGCTATAAAGCCATGGACTGGGTTTATTACTTGATGAAAAGATAGGATATCTAGCAAATTACTTTTGAGCTAGAGGCGACATGGGATGGGTTTATTAAACGTGTTAAAACATGTTTGGATCAAAATGATTAATTTTAAATGAGTCAAAATAGGGCGGTTCACGTTGATCCAAGATGCTTTTCGTCAAACGAGTTTAATGCAAATAATAAATATACTGTACCGAATATATTTACAAAAGATATTATTTCCATATATTTTAAAGTTAAATGGTTCTGCGGGTTTTCTTTTCAATTTTTCAAGCATTTAAAATACAATTTTGGTATCCTTTATAACATGTCAAAATTTTCATGTCGTTTTAATCATTAATTTAGTTATTTAGTAGTATTTAATTGTTTGTTATTAAACTTCAATGTATTTGGACTGATGATTTGGTTTCATGGTTTTCAGGTGCAAGTTTTTGAAGGAAGCAAAACATATTCTATTATTTGCATTCGTTCAGAGCTTTTTGTTTCTTAAGGTGTGTTTCAACTTTTAACTCATGCTATAATAATATGAAAAACATAAAACAGATTTACTTTATAGGGTGGTCTAAATGATGGATACAAGAATTTTATATCTATGAAGGTTGCATTTAGCATCAAGGTTTACCATCCAAACATTAACAGCACCGGCAACATATTTTAGATACTCTTAAGGAACAACGGAGCCCAGCAGTAACATTCTCCAAGGTTTGATCTATAGCTCCATTTCTTCTTATGTGTAAAATTTTAAACTCCTTATTAGAGTTAACAGGTTTGGCTTAATGTATGTAATAACATGTCGTATGTGTTTGGCAGGTATTGCTTTTCATCTAAACAGATCCAAACCGGATGACTAGTTGATGCCAAAAGTTGCTCATATGTAACTAGTAACTAGATAGAGCAGAATGCAATTGGTAGATTAGATTTTGAGAAGAATTAACATTTTTTTTATAATTTGTTTATAGATCTGAAATAATGTTTTGTTAATATTAAACGTTTATATAAATATTTGTCTGTATACATATATTGCGATGCCTTTTTTGGAAAACCTTTCACGGCCTTGCGACCAAAAGTGGTCGCAATTAGAAGCTAAGCGGTAGCAGAATTTCCGACTGCAGCAGCAGAATTTCTGACTTCAATATCGGTAGCAAGATTTCTGACCACAACAGCAGTCGCAATATTTCCGACCGCAACTGTGGTTGCAATGCAACAGCGGTCGCAGAATGGTAGCAACAGAGCAATTGCGACCAACATTTTTCTGACCGCATATTTGGTTGCAAAATTGTCGCAACAGGGCAATTGCGACCGTTTTGCGACCGGAAAAGGTGGTAGCAAATGCCTAGTTTTCTAGTAGTGTTTTAAAAGGCTAAAATAAGGACTTTTGTGTTTGCCAAACACCTTTTAAACTTATTGGCTTTTGAAAAAACAATAAGTCAATAAGTTATTTTCAAACTCAATCCCAAACATACTCATACTTTAATAGGTATTGTTTAAGTATCAGCAAGAACCTGACAAATACGAAATTATACTTAGGAGCGTAAGGTGGACTGTATAGGGTTGCTTGACCAGATATGGCATAGGCAACGGAGGTGAGACATGCCACCATGGCAATCAAGATTAGAGCTTTGGTCACCACACCCATCTTTGATATGCAAAACAGTACTGTAGGAGATGTACATAAAAGCTTTCCTTATATAGATGGAAATGCTTGGAGAAATTTTGGTTTTTGGTTGCTTTTTGGCTGAAAATGACTAGTGCGTGCGTGCACACCTCTTCTACCACAAATAGTAGGGTTTGAGTAGAATAATTGATTTGAGTTTTTAAGTTTAAAAAGTCAAATTGTGGGAGGGGCGGTTAATAAAAGATGCCGTTTTCTCACCTTTTTATTAGGTTAACTTTTAATTGTTAAAATTAATTAAATGGTACGTGTTAAGAGTTATGTTATTAATCTGGGAGAACTCGCATTCAATCCATCAAAAACTGTGAGTGATGTTTATATAATATATGGAGTGGTTTAGGTGTTGTGAGTGAAATAGTGAGAAAAAACAGTTCTTTTGTGCATATTTGAAAAGTTACTGTTCACACCATATTATTTTTTAATATATTTTGAAAGTGGTTATGAGTGAAGGAAAGATAAATAATAAAGATAAAAGTATAAAAATAAATATTATTTAATTGAAATTATAGGAGAAAATGTAGTGATTTTTAATGTAAATTTGAATTCGAAGAAAAGGAGATTGAATGTGAATACTCTAATATATATTTGTATTAAAGAAATGGAGATAAGCTTATACGACTTTCACGGCTTTCAAAACAGAAGACAGTGGTCATATCAGGATCGAGTCATGGAATCGGCCTAGGAAAAGTTATTGAACCCGTTACTAGTCGGATTAGTGTGCTAGCTGTTGAACCAGATTTTCCAAAAGAAAATACTCTAAAAGTCGTATTATGGTCCATACTAGGGGTGGCCGTCTTGACCCAAGCCATTTCAAATGGGTCAATTTGGTTGTTTTAAAAGTTAAATGAGTTGATTTAGCTGGTAAGAGATTTTTAACTAAATGAGTCAAAATGGGTCATCTGAAATTCCATATGGTCATTTTCGGGTCAAAGTGTGTCCAAAAATTCAAAGAAATTGGTCAATGTGGGTTAGTATTCTAAGAAAATGTGGCAGGTTTCGGATCGGAATTGTTTTCGCACAATACAGGTTTCTGCACAAAACGGGTTTCATATTGGAACGGGGCTGATTCATGTTTCAAGCCAATACGAGTTTTCACATGAGACGGGCGGGGTTTTGGTTTATTTTGTTTCTTTTTGGCCGATTTCGGACTCGTTCGTTTTTTTAGTTTCGTTTTTGTTCGGTTTCAACTTTTTTATCTTTGTTCTGATTGATTTTTTTTATTTCGATTGATTTGGTTCGATTTTGGCTTTATGTTTCATTTTCGTTGATTTTTTCAGTTTCAGTTCAATTTCTCGTTGAGTTTTTTTATATATGGAACGAGGACTACAGAGGAAACATTTTAGTTTTTTTGTTTTTAATTTATATTTTGAGTTATGATTTTTTTATTACTATTTTTGAATATTTTTTGAAGGGTTTTTTCTCTTAATAGAAAAAACATAAAACAAATAATAAAAAAATGTTAACTCAAATTATAATAAAAAACAAAAATTCTGAAAAAACTAAAATGTTTCCGCCATTATTGTCGTTCAAAAAAAACCGTCTGTCCCAAACCAAAACAACCATTTTTTTAATTGACTCGTTCTGACCCAATCTCGTTTTGACCCATACTCATTTCAAACCATGACCCGTTCAAACCAACCCAACCCAACCTAACCCATTTGCCACCTCTAGTCTATATATTACTTGACGGTCCATATTCATTTATTTTAGTCTTAATATATTTTATTAGAATTGCAAACTAACATCAAAACATAAATTATAATTATATTTTCTTTTATTTAAGGTATATAAATACAGTTTTAATTTTATATTACTTATAACGTAATCTGGTTCTTAAATATGATGCAAGCGGTTAAATAGGTCCGACTAGTAAACCGTTAAGACGATCAGTTCGTTGTCCAGTTTTGTTTTGAAAAACGTAAATTAAGAGTCTATTACTTGCTTTTGCTTATGATGTTATACTTACGTATAAATAGATGGCTAGGAACATGTAATTTCAATTGTTTTCAGTTACGATAAACTTTAAAAAAGACAGCGTCGATTACCATAAAATGCATGTGTTATTGCTTGTTCAATTAGAAGATCTACGCAGACAAACTATATTACTGGATGGTTATTTTCGTTTGGAAGATCGGTGACAAGTCATCTTTATCCCAAAAGCTTGATAATAAAAAGTCGAACACAAAAAATAAAATAAAACAAAATAGACATACGATTAACTATATTGATGCAAATTTATCTCTTAATTTGAATTAAGATTTTAATATATTTTATTATTTATGTTTATCTCGTTTCCTAGTTTATCTTTTTCATTATTTAGTATAAATAGGAATCCATGATTTTTAGTTTCTTATTTTTTTTGTTTAATATTAAAAGGATTATTACATATAATAGTAACTAAGTTTGAAAGTTGTTTTAATCAGGTCACTAATAAAAACTTTTGTTCAAATCAGGTCATTGAATTTTTATTTTTGATCCAATCATAGATATTTTACCTAGATAGCAGGTAATATGAGTTTTATTTTATTTTATTTTTAAATAATAAAATAAATATATCTTTGAAAAACAGAACATCTATTCATACTCACTAGTACAACTTCCATCTCCAAAATCTATCAGGCCTATCTTTTTCTTCTTCTTCTTCTTCTCTTCATCAAGAACATATCGTAATCCTGTAAGCCCTACCTTCTTCTTCTTCTTCTTCAATCCACCCTCTACTGCAAATCAAGAACATATTGTAATCAAGATTGATGTCGAATCAAGAACCCGATTCCATAAAAAGTGTTGAGCAAGAACTAGGATAATCCAACGAAGACGACAAAATGGCTTCAATTCCAATCGAACAACAACATGTGTGTTTATCTTATCTTTTCTTCTTAATATGTGCACGCCAACTGCTCGATAAAATGCCATGAGCCAACTTTTACTAACGGTTTTTGATTATTGAAAACCAAAATCAAACCGTTAGAAATTAAAACCAACCCGTTAAGATTTGGTTTGGTTTCAGGTTTTCCTCTCAATATGTTGACCTGCACCCCACTGCTACATTGGCATATATCTTTTTGAATCACATTCATGTAGGCATTAACACAAAACTAATATTAAATGGTTATTATTAATGAAAGTGTACATTGATACTAGGGGTGAGCATTTTACGGGTCACACCCGTCAAACTCGTGAACCCGACCCGCCAAACCCATGAACCCGTCCATTATTTCATATACGTCCGAGATTCGGGTTTGAAATTTCCATCTAAACGGAAAACGGTCCGGTTCGGTCATACCCGATAGAACAATTACGGAACCCGCGAAGCAGTCCTTCTCCAGTTATATCCCAATATATAGAAGCAATACGTCCGTTTTTCTCGTGTCACTTCTCTACCTAAATTATATGTGACTAACGTTGTGTTATGTTGCATAATTTTATATAGTCATTCTCAATATCTACTGTTTCACTTATTCAAATACATCATGCAGCCTCTCGTTTGTTTGGATAAATGGTGCACGCTTACATCACATGTTTGAGACTTTCATTTTTCTATATGGTTGTGTAGGAAGTCACATTTTTTTAGTTGTGCAGGAAGTCCATAATGGGCAGGAATGCATGCAAACCGGGTTCGTGGGTAACCCGTTTAAAACCGTTCCAGAACCCGTTTAAAACCCGGACCAACCCATTTGTAAACGGTCTGGTTCCGGGTTTGAAAATCCCTTCTAAACGGTTCCGGGTTTGAATAGGTTCCGGTCCGGGTAGTATCCGCTGCACACCCCTTGTTGATACATAAAAGATAATTTACAAGACATCAAGTTCTAATGTGATTCTATTATTTAAAATTCTTCCACAACCTTTTTGGTTAAATTTATGTAACCATGTTTGTCAACAATATTGTAACTTACTTTTAATCCGATTATGCAAAAAATATCAAAATAATGAAACAGAATCAAAACTTGAATGGTTCTACAAAATATATGTTGATCACATATGATGAATACATGTGTTAGGGCATAGAGTTTATGCTTAGAATCCTCTATCCTTGAATAGTTTATGGATCACATATCCTTGTGATATGTTCCAGATTTTAAAGGATCAATGATTTTTGGTATTATATGTTTATTAATAATTGTATTTGAATGGTATTGTGTTTGATAGATATAACGGCTGGAAGACTAAGTCATCCTATTCTTGCGCTACTGGACGAATCCCGTACGTGGTCAAGAGAGAAGAAACGGTTAGTGGGAATAGTGGCGTAAATTTAGGAGTTCTAGTTAGTTATTTTTCTCTTTATAATTGAGATAAACGATCAGTTAAAAAGGACACTTGTAAACACACACACCTGATCAGTCTCTCGATCATAGCTCACACACTTAGCTTTCATTGAAATACTGATCAATATCTCCACCATTTGTAACCCTATTTTTACATTAATAAAGTGGTGATAGACGATTTTTCATCACCCGAGGTTTTTTTCCTTTAATCTGATTAAGATTAAAGGGTTTTCCTCGCAACAAATCATGGTGTTCATCATTATTTCATTCATATGTTCACTATTATCAATTTAGCACTAAACCTCACATAACAGATTTGGTTACTGAATCCTTAAACGATTTTTGACCAAAAACAACATGTATTTTACAAAATATTATATTGAATGTCTCGTTAATTATTAATTTAACTTCACTGTATGTTATCACTAATGATCTCTTATTATACTTACTTTGTCAGGTAAACCTAGAAGATATCATATGTGATAATGATGACTTTAGTGTTAACGATCCTTTCTTAAATGCACTTTGTTTTGACAACGATGATGAGGATGAGTTGATGGCAGTTCTGTTGAAGATTGGAGTGGAAGTAAACAGGATTAGACAAGGATGTTGAGGATGAAGATTATGAGGATGTAGATATTATGTTTCAATGTTGTGTTTCTAATATCGATGGGAAATTGGCGAAGCCCGTAGTATTAATGAAATCTGAGAGTCCCGCTCAACTGAAAGACATGTTGACTAATTATGGCGTTGCAAATGGTCACCCATTAGTGTTCACGGTAAACGACCACAATAGGCTGTTGGTAAGATGTGGGACCGAAGAAATTGAAGACGACAGGAAAGAGGGCGGGGAGAAAGACAGGGTGGATGTGCCCATTTAGGCTTTGGGCCTCTATGAATAGTGAGGAGGATTCTTTTCAAATAAAAACACTAAATGATAAGCATACATGCTCAAGGAAGTTTGAATTGGGTTCGCTTGTTACATATACTTGGATTTCAAAACTATGTTTTAAGAAAATAATTAAAAATCCCGAAATCAGTTTTAGGAAATTACAAGAAGATATCATGAAAAAAAAAACAATGCAAAGTGAGTCCCGGCCAATGTGGTTGAGCAAAAGACAAAGTATTGGATGATCTTGAGGGTGCGTTGAAAGAACATTATGCAAGACTTTCAAATATCAAGCTGAGATATTGGAAGAAACCCGCGGAGTACTGTGAAGATGGTAGTTGAAATGATGTCAAATGGAGGTTTTATTTTAGTAATTACTATATTTGTTTCAAAGCTGTAAAAGATGGGTGGATCAATGGTTGTAGGAAATTTATTTGTTTAGATGGATGCTTTCTGAAAAATCATGGTCAACTAACTCTCGGCTGTTGGAAGAGACGCCAATAATCATATTTTTCCTTTAGCATAGGCTGTTATGTCTGTTGAGAACAAGGAAAACTGGAAATGGTTTCTTAATCTATCACGGTATGACATTGAAATGAAAGGTGGACTTGTACTAACTTTAATTTCCGAACAACTTAAGGTATTTTGTACTTATTACACACATATTTATTTGTTGTTAGTTATAACTTATATGTTATGTTTTTTTTATTGATTAGGGAATTATAGAGGTTGTAAAGGATGTATTTCCAAGTGCCGAGCACACGCAATGTACAAGACACATTTATGCTAACTTTATACAAAAATTTCGTGGCCTTCAATCTAAAAATTTGTTTTGGCTGCTACAAAATCTACTAGTAAGCAATGGTTTGAAATGCATTTGGAAAAGTTGAAAAACAGTAGCAAAGGTGCGTATGATCATCTTATGGAAAGAAATCCAATTACTTGGTCAAGAGCCTTTTTTTGAAGTTAGTAGGGCATGTGATGCATTCTAGAATGGAATGAGTGAAACCTTTAATTCACGCATACGAACCGCACGAAGAATTATTTTCAGTATGTTAGAATATATTAGAAGATTTGTGATGCGTAGAATGTTCTTAATGGCGAAAATATCGGAAAGATTTGAACATTAAGTATGCTCTATAATCAGAAAAGAAAACTAGAAGATATTAAAAGGAAACAAAGGAAATGGTTATATTTTTATCCTTTTGTTATCTTGTTATGAATTTTATTAGACTTTTGGGTTGATAATGTAGGCATTATGAAGTTATTCCAAGCGGTAACGACATATTTGAAGGAGTGAAAAAAATATATATGTAGTGGAGATTCAGGAACAAAGTTGCACATGCAGATCATGGCAATTGTCAGTCATCCCCTGTGTTCATACAATAGCAGCTTTAGGGTTCATCAACAAAAACCTAGAAACTTATGCCAGCAACTGGTTTACAAAAGACATGTTTAAGAAAGCATATAGTCATCGTATCAAAACGTTGAAGGGAAGTATGCATTGGCTTAAAACAAATGATATAAAACCCCTACCTCCAAAAGAAAAACAAATGCCCGGTATATCGACAGCGAAAAGTAAAATAGACCCTTTAGAGAAAGAAAAAAAGAACAAAAAAGAAAAGAAGAACAAAAAGGTTGAAACTACAATAAAAATGACTTGTCAATATTGTAAAGAAACTGGACATAACATCAGGTCTTGCATGAAGGAAAAAAAAGATTCACAACCAAAGGTGGCAAGAGCAAAAGGAAGAAATAAAAAAAGCAAAGTCAAGAAGTTTGACCCGTGAGGGGGTAGAATTGGTGTGTATACACGATTTGGCGCATGTGTGTGGGGTATTTTGGTGTATTTTGACACATTTGGGCGTATCAGAATCGTTTGGATTTATTTTGGTTTATTTTGACATGTTAAGGTTTTTGGTGTATTTTGATCGTTTTAGTATTCTAGATGCGTTTGTATACTTTGGTTCATTTTGACATGGTAAGGTTGGAATTTTATTATTATTATTTAATCATATTCTTGTATAACAGTATGATTAAAGTATGATTAAAGGGATTGTAAGTTTATAAAGGCTGCAATCTTTATAAAGGAAATGATTGCTTTTTGCAATTTTCAAAAAAAAAAAATTAAACATTTTTGATTTTTTTTAATTTTCGCAATTTATTGTAATTTTTTAGAACTTTGTTTTTCAAATTTTCAAAATTTTAAAGTTATATTTTGCAATTTTTACTATTTTTAACAACATTTAAAGGTTATTATGCGAAGTCAAAACATTAAAAAAAATAACCTAAACAACTTCAATGACCTAATTAAAACAAAAGTTTTTACCACTTACCTGATTTGAATAACTTTCAAACTTGGTTATTATTCTATGGAGTAATCATAATGTTAAATTAAAGAACTATGTTCTTGGAACCTATGGTTTTAGTTTATCGGTCTATAATTAACTAAAGTGTCATGAGCCATTTGAATGTTTTCATTCCGGCATCAGTTGGTATCAGAGATTTTGGTTCTCAAATGACTTGACGTAAGGATGAATACATTCTTACTCGTAGATTCGCCGTCAAAGGCAATGCCATAAGTATGTTTGATTCGCGTGCCCACGATAGAGATTGATATTCTACTAGCAAAGTCGCCGCCGGAGTCAGCTGTGGAATCTATCCCGACCCACGGGATCTTAAGATTAAAAGACAACGAGTACGCGACCTCAAGTTACGGCACCTAATCCGGCGACTCAAGCAACGGATCCAAGATTTTAAGGTAACATCGACTTGGAAGGAAACAAAACCGGAAGAACCCGCCGGGGACAAGTTAACCGGGGATGAGAACATCCTACCAATGATGTTTTTATCTATTATTCGCCTCCTTGTTTTGATGACTTTATCTATAATTCACCGCCCGTATTTGATAACTATGGGGATGAGGAAGAATGCACGGTTGATGATGTGGTTCCGAAGAATGTATCTGTTGAAGAGGAGGGTTTTACAATAGTGGCTGGTGCTCCGGTGGCCTCCATGGTTATTGGAAGAGATTTGACCAAAACTCTAGTTAGCATGGAAATTCGAAAGCAAATAGAATATGAGGTAATTGAGAAATATTCAGTTGTTTGCAATACGGCTAATAATTATAGTGATTTGAATTTCGCTAAAGATATCGATGACAATAATTGTGATGATTTAATGGAACCACACGTGGTTATCAAGGAATTGCTGTGGATAATTTATTTGTAAATACTGATTTGAAATTATGCATGTGGAGAAAAATCGTGGAGTATAGTTGTGTTTTAAATGTTCGTTAATGGTTATGATGTGAAGTTTGGAGAAACCCGAATTTTATATGCTACGTCACATGTTGTTAGATTGGATAGATCAAGTGGTTGTGGAGAGTCTTTTATGAAGACGAGGAGAGGAGAGTGAGGTGAAGAGACCTGACAACCCAATAGACCTAGATGACATGAATTTAGATTCGTGTGAGATGACTCGTAGAGTTGAATAGTTTGGGCAGATCATAGTGTTAATAAATAAAGAACGAGCTGATCAAAGGGGGCTTGTGTCCAAAGACAAAACTCGAGGACGAGTTTTTTTCGTAGACGGGAAGTATTATACAAGAACATTTATAAGAATATTTTATTTGCTAGTTTATCTTTTATTAATGAGTAAATAGTTTTATGTTTATCTCGTTTCCAAGTTTATCTCCTTTTCGTTTTATAAATAGGGTGTCACGGTTTATTGTTTAAGTTTAATATAAAGAACATTGTTCTTTGAACATTTGGTTCGTTTATTCGTCTTTGATTATCATAAATTGTCTTAAGTGATTAACCGCTTCCAAAACTGCATTATAAATGCAACCATTTTATTCAATAAGTTGATTATTATACATAGTACATAATGCAACCATTTTTTCGCTTGAAACTAAAAGACAGTCATATGCCGTTATCGGCATCCTTATCTTTATCTTCATATGTTGTACAATCAGATCCTGAAAAACAGAACAAAAAAAAATCCAATTAGTACAACAACATACAATAACAAAAACATCATGAACAGAAATAAGTTTTAAAAAAAATGGTACACACTGTTCATATTCCACGTTCACTCTCCCAAGAGCAGGACGGGCAATTGTAGCAAAAGCCTCCTGCGAAAGTTCAAGTACATTCGCCCCGCAGTCCTCCCAACGATCTACAATGGTAACATCAACACTTTTTCCAGTACAAGCATCACGGATTGCTTTATTTGTTGCGCTGATGCAACGAACTCTGTACTTCCATCCACAGGCTCTTCCATATTCGAATAGGCTGCCATGCGCTTTTGCAACCATAACACCTCGATTTCTTGAACCGTAACATCTTGATGCTAGAAACAACCCATAAGAATCTCAAATAAACTAGGGTATTGTTAAAGTAAAATTACTACTTTGTGTATGCAATGTAATTATTTACTATTAGATCATTTAGATGTATCAATATTTAATATTAAAGTATACAGAAATACAAACCCTCACAAAACTGTCATATCAGATTTTAAATTTTTCGTAAAACCTCCACATGTTTTACAACAAATCTCTACAAATCGTTATATCATCTCTTACTCCTACAATTAATTGATATTTCGTCCCATCTAACAAATTTATTTTTTATATTTTGTATATGTTTAAATATTATAATATATGTTAAAATAAATAGAACATTAGAGTAAACACTGATATTTAATAATTAAACTAGCTTAGTGCCCGCGCGATGCTACGAGATACACGCTCAAACACGACATTGAACGCATAAGCGGTAACCTCACTATTGTACGCATGTATAGTATGCATGTAATGCGGTGTCGGACGTGTACCATTCGTCGGTGAACGGGTAACTCGGTCTGAAACATGACCCAAGCCCACCAGACCCGTTGCGGCCCTAATGGCATGTCACGTAACATGTTATTTTTAAAATTTTAATAAGTATAGCAATACTATATTCAAATTAAAGAGAATAAAATGCTCGTTTTTATGGTGTAATTTTTTTAAACAAATATTAACATGTAAAAAGGTTATTGTTGTTAAAACTTCGTGGGGTTGTTGGTTTAGAATAAAAGGGTTAATATGTAACTATTTAATATGTTAACAAAACTTACCCTTAAGTTTAATGACCATAATTGTAATTATATTTCACACTAAATTGTTAAAACTTCAACCGTACATGATTATAGTAAGCAAAGACTATACCACCCTAGATTTTCAAAATTGATTGCATTAGTGATTATACTTTAAGCAAAAGTGAGTGTACCTCTTAAAATTTAAGAGGTCCTTCACTCATGCATTATATATAGCATAGATAATTATAAACGACTACTTCTAACAACCATTTATTTATAACGGCTACTTTTAATCCTATAAAAATACCTGACATCTTAATTATTAAATTTAGAAACTAATTTAACTATGTAATTTTTAAATTTATTTAAAATATGTAGTTTTATTTTTAGGAGTGCAATGTCTTTTTATTAAATCATTTGTATTTTTACATTTCGAAAAAAAATCATTTATATTTTATATTCTTTATAGCTTTATTTAGAAAGTAATATTTTTTAATTTTTTAATATACTAGTTTTTATCCCCGTATTACAGGGGTTGTTTTATTTTTTTGTTTATAATATTTATATTTTTGTTTGGATTTTAATTTTATTTATTATAAGGAAGTAAATAATATACTCAGGGTTTAATGATGAAAATGTTTCATAAATAAATGATATGTTATAACCTGTTTAAAAGATATTTGGGTTTTGTGAAACGCATAATCCACTTATTTTTTTTACTATAAATTGTTTCTTAATTAAAATAATATATTTTTATAGAAGAAAATCAGATAATAACTTTTAGTATATCCGTATTTTATATGTTTTCATTTTAAATAGTCGGTGAGATTAATTTTTAATATAATGGAATGTTATAACCCGTTCAGTGGCGAAGTTTGGACTGAGGCGCCGGGGGGCCGAGCTCAAAATGTATATAAAATTTCACAAACGAGGGGGGGGGGGCGTATTCAAATTTTCGAACAAAAAAGACTAAACTTACACTACGTATTAAATTTTTCGGCCGAAAACGGGTAAATTTACACTACTGCGCAAAAAACAAGAGGGACCGGGGCCACCCCTGGCCCCAATGAAGATGCGCCCGTGAACCAGTTTAAGGGATATATGAGTTTGTTGAGACTCATACCCGTGAATTCTGGTAAGATGCATGAGAACCCTTCATTTACAAATAAAGCAATCTAGTTGCTTAAGAAAAAAATAGAAAACAACTAGAAAACTTTTAATTGTTTCGTTTATATGAATTTAAGATATTGTTTTAAATATTTATTTTAATTAAAAAGGGTTGCGCACGCCCTTTGTGTACGCTTAATCGTCCATGGACTCGGACCAGCCTCACGGATTTCATGCCCACATCAATTGCTGAAGTCTGGATGTTTGCTGTCTGCCCCATGCCTACACCGCCCCTAGGGCAATAGAGTACGTTGCACATTTATATATACGCGTCCCATCTATTTTGGTTTTTATATATTTATCTCTCTTCTATTTTGATGGTGAGATACTACAACCATATCCAGTAGTCTTATCAAAAACAATAACAAAGTTTTTTTTTTATGAAACCGGGATGATAAATAAGAAGTTTGGATTTTTTACCTTTTTATTTTTACGATTTTTGTTTGTTTTATGATTTTTTTTAAATTTTTATAGTCTAAAATGGTTCTCAAAGTTTTCAATTTCAAAAATAGCTCTCATATGATTGCATACTTACGAGCATAATATGATAACTTAGCATTAATATAAAACAAGTACATAATATGATAAAAGAGAACTTATACTTACGAGCATAAAGTGGACTGTATATGATTGCTCTGCCAAAAATGGCATGAACGTCGGAGGTGAGACATGCCACCATGGCAATCAAGATTAGAGCTTTGGTGATCACCACACCCATCTTTGATACATACAATAGTACTGTGGGAGATCGATGTACATAAAAGCTTACCTTTTATAGATGAAAGGACCCGGATAAGTATGAGTTATCAAGATTTACGGTTTTTTTAACAAATGAGAATTTCAAGGCTTATAGGTCAAAGAAGATGGAATTCTAAAAATAGACAGGATATAGCATCTCAGTTTTCAATGTTGAACTAATTTATGCAGGAATTCAGAAACGGTTTAGGGTTGATTGTCCACTGCTAAATTTTATATTTCTTAGTTTGTTCGGTTTAGTTCGGGTCATCTAATAAAAAGAGAGAACCAACTTTTTCAGTACAACTTTATTTATTAACTAGCGTATTACGGTGCTGTTTTATATTACTCGTTTTTAATATTTATATATCTATTTGGGTTTAATTTTATTTATTGTAATAAAATTTATAATATACTTAGAGTTTGATGATAAAAAGATTTCACAGATAACTAAGATGTTATAACATGGTTTAAAAATAATATTTTTTTTTAAAATCATATAATAATTTTTAGTATATCCTATTTTATAGGATTTTCACATCAATAATTTGATGAGAATAATTTTTAATTTGAGATGTTATAACTCGTTTAAGGAATATCTGGGTTTGGTAAGACCCATACCCGTGAATTCGGGTCAAATGCCTGAAAAATTTCCATTTAAAAATCAAGCAAATTTGGTGACTCCAAATAAAGGGGGAGTGACCGCATCACGACACTTAGGATTTTTGGGTTTTCGTTTATATATATTATAGATTTTAGGTAAATGTTCCATTATGGTTTTTTTTAGAAAATAATAGGTTTCTATGTATATTCATGAAAATAATAGGTTTCTATATATATATATTCATATTTCAGAACCGTATTTTAAAACCCAAATTTTTGGTTTTGGCTCAATTTTAGCCCAAAATTCCTGACACATGCACACCAATCACCGGAAACAATAGGGTTTGAGCAGAATTATCGATTTGAGTTTATAACTTAAAAAGTTAAATTGTGGTGACGTGGTTAATAAAAAATGCGTTTCCATAACTGCAAGACTTATTAGGTCAAAGAAGACGGAATTCTAAAAATAGACAGGATATTACACCTCAGTTTTCAGTGTTGAACATATCTATGCGGGAAACAGTGTCGGATCCTAAAATATTCAAGGAGCTCATAAATGTTTCAAGGTTGATAGTCCATCGTTAAGCTTTAATTTTCTCGGTTTGGTTCGGTTCAATTCGGTTGTTATATTAAAAAGATAAAACAAACTTTTCCGTTACAACTTTATTTATTTATTTTAGGTAATCGTGTCATTATGGTTTTTAAAAATAATGATTTTCTACATTCATATTTCATTACGATATTTAAACTTGAATTTTTGGTTTTTAGTGCCATTTTAGCCTAAAACTAACAACACATGCACACCATTTTGTTAAACTTTAAACCAAGTAAATCAAGAACACGAACACAGGATTTGTAGAAATCTCCATGACTCTCTTATTAAGAAAATAGCAAATGAGAAAAACTTAATAAAAACTAACACATTGAACCTAGGGTATATATAGACTTACGGTTCCAATAATACACTAACTCAAATACATATTTTGAATCCAAAACAAATAGGATTAAATAAAATCAGACTAACTTATTTTATAATAATAAACTAATTATTATATTATATATTCCCCGAGATATTAGGAGCCTTCAATCTGATTTGGTGTTGGACACGTTTAGCACTCCCTCTCAACACCAAATTTCTTCTAAGCCGTGACACAGACGATACACCTCGACTCGAAACAACCCGCGACTCAAAACAACATGTCACGTCTTCCGACATCAGCTCAAATGTTGAATGTCAACACTCCTTCTAGAATCGTACTTGTTCCTAAGGTCTTTTACAACCCGCAACACTCGTTCTCTTTGGATTTGATTCTTGGACTCACAACACGCCTTCACACGAAGTTGCATATTAGTTCTTTATTGCTTAATTCACACAAGATCTAGGACATATTCAACTCACCTCCAAACAGCCTTATCACATGCCTTGATCATCTTCGGTGGTCTCCTACCAGCACACCGTTTGTACAAAACGAAACTGAGACCATCGAGCCCGCTATCTTCTATTTTGACAGCCTGAAAACCATAACTATGTGGCCATTTTTAGTTACTGGTTCAATCTCTTTAACTCATCCCTCGTTGTTGTCAACAACCTGACCACTACTGACTTGTACGTTACGATTTGGTACCGAAACTGGACCTGAACATCTGATGTTGTTGTCTCATTTAGACAGTCCAATAACGCTACCACTCGGGACTTTTGGATCATTGATCCAACCCACTAAACTACCCCACACACGGAGATATTATCATCCCGACACACGGAGACTTAACCATACCGACACACAATCATCGCACAACATCATTGCTCGACACACTGAGATTTAACCATCCTGACACGCACATCATCACTACCCTACACACAAAGATTTGACCCTCCCGACAGACGATGATGGCACAGTGAAACCTTCAACTCAACGAAACACCAAAAACGAAGTTGAAACACAACCTTGTTACACTGTTACACCAACGAACACAAACCACCTTGTAACTCCCTCATATCACTAGCTCGCCGCTGAACCGTTGTGAATCGGTTATACGTCGCCCAAAAACAATTTTAAAATTAACTTAAAACTTAGTCCGAAACACTAAAACTTACCAATACCGCCACAAAAAATTTTAGCGCTATTACGGACTTCTTTGATTCTTGACCCGCCTTGACTCAGTTTCACATTTAATCGCCATTCAAAAGTTAACTGTTGCTTCATGATAAAGCTCTTGACATGAGCCAACCATGGTTTGTATTTAGGGAAGAACATGAATTAGACTGTTTATACAAATAACATGTTTCCTAACTTGAATGAGTTAGACACATGCCCCAGTGGTAGGTGCATGTTATGTAGGTCACGAGAACTAGCCAGGGGCGCGCGTTCGAGTCCCATAACCCGGTTTTGTGTTTTATTTTTTTTAAATACCTTTTTAATAAGTTTTTGATATTAAAACTTGTTTATGATATTAAATAAGCGTTGTTTTTGATTAACCGAATCCCGGTTTGTTGTTTTCTCATCTTTGAACTTTTATTTTTCCTATAAAATATTATATATATATATATATATATATATATATATATGTGTGTGTGTGTGTGTTTTTACTAAATATAAGAACACTATTTTTACCATTCACTTAACGAACAAAACTATGTTAAATGTCCATGATAAATTTTCTTTTGAAACTTCTCGTTAACATTTATGTATTATTTATCAACAAGTAATATTCTCAAAAATATATGACAATAATAATAATAATAATAATAATAATAATAATAATAATAATAATAATAAAAATAAAGTTAATTATAATGATAACAACAACAATCATAATAATATATAAATTACAAACTTTACTTAAATCTCATCAAACCCAAAATCCGTCATATTACTATTTCGTTTATAATTAATTTTTGTTATCATCAACTAAGGACTTTTGTTGACGTGTCCCGAGAAGCTTGACCGTCCCATCCTAACTTTTTATCATAATCTCATCCTCATTATTCACTTGTTAAGGTGAGTAATTTACATTCCTCTTTTACCGTTTTATATTTTGAGGGCGATATGCGTTCACAACTTTAAAAGCTTATCATTTCCATTTGGGACAAGAGAAATGACTTTATTATTATTATTATTATTATTATTATTATGCTAGTTATAGTGATTCATGTTTACTGCAAGGAATTGTCATTTTCAATATTACTATATAAAAAATTGTGATTACTTGCTCAACTTTCAGTTGGCAAACCAATATATTTTCACGTATGACGTAGGTAGCTTTTTGGGTTAGAGCAAGTGATTGAAGATTAGTTGATACCTTAGGTTGCATGATGTATAAAGAACAATTTATATTTTTAAGTTTTGATAGTAATGCTATTTTTTTAGATAATGTTTATGTTTTTGTGTACTTGACCGTTATATGAAATAAATAATTTAGATATTGACAAGTGTATTTTATTTAGTGTCTTTTTATGATACAATATTGTTGCGCCTCGGCATGTTCTACCGTAGGTTGAGCTGTGACAATAATTTCATAACCGTTTTCAAGTTATGATAAACTCTAAAAGAGTCGTGGTGAGTTGCCAAAAAAATTATGTGTTCTTGCTTGTTCGATTAGAAGATCTTGGCCAACAATTTATATCAGAGCAAGTCATGACCTGTGAAGCGTGCGATCGAACTAGCCTTGGCCAGTCGACTTACTTGTGAACTGTGTGATCAGGAGTTCTAGACAAAGAGAACAACTCAAGTGATCATTCACCAAAAATGCAATAGCACCGGTAAAGAAAAGCGGGGGAGTCTCATGTACTTGAGGTAATATAGGCAATCATGGACGCTCAAGGATTGCGTAAAGCAATCAAATAAAACGTAGGAGTTGCCATGGAAAAGAAGAATAAGGTTGTGAGAGCCTACATCTTTCAATCCTACCGGAAGATGTACTACTATATGTAGTGAAGAACAAAGATGCCAAGAATATTTAGGAAGATGTATACCTTTCAGCAGATAAAGTGAAGAAGGTTCGTCTACATATATTGAAAAGCGAATTGGAACAAATCCAAGTGAAAGAGGTCGAAACAATGGAAGAATTTGCCAGAAAACTCAATGGTAATACATCCAAGCTCGCAAGATCAAAACTTGAGGAAGTAGCGGTTTCCAGGAAACTTCTTGTCTCGATACCAAATATATTCATCCGTTTAGTAGGCATCAGTTGAGCAGTAATCATATTTCAATATGATGCTCTTGGAAGAAGCTATTGGTCAACCCAAATTACATGTTTGGTCAATTCCATAATAAATAATAGGAATCATTGGAACTCAACATTTTCCGACTAGACAAACCGAAGCACCAATATTGTGAGCCTAATTTGGTGAAGTGTCAGGTAAACCATTTTCACTCTTCAAATACCACTTTTATACACAATCAGTTCCAATTGGTTCATTTACCATAAATAAATAAAAAAAATAAAAAATAAATAAATTAATACTCAATTCTTGAATCACACTACACGTATAAACGAATTTAAAGATTTGTAGCAACTCTTAATCATCTTAGGTGATGTTTCTAAGCTGTTTAAAACCATATAAACCAACAATATTTAAAAACTTGAGGTTATCGTATATCACCAAATGAAGAGTTTGAGATATTAGAAGCTAACTGATTCTAGTCACTAAGAAAGATGTAAAAGATTTGGAACTAATTGTAACTTTTTATCTAAGAACATAAAAATCGTTGACTTAGGCCACATGGAGTGAAGCCAGGACAGACACGGGGATGCTATTGTGTGATCATGACCCACTGCAAATGGTCATTTCAGTGATAGAATTTACAATTAAAAATAACAGTTAACTTTTATATGTCACTGAATTCACTCAACATTTTCACGTATCTCTACTCTATCAACTCTCTCTCCTTCTAAATAAATAAATTAATAATTATATGTTTTAATATTTCTTCAAACATCACTAAATGGAGCACCCAAATTGGTTCTCGAATCGAGAATGATCAGGAGAATGCCACAAACATGGAGGTACGAAGAAGTGGTGTTGGCTAATACTTGGATCCATATTTTTGAAGACTTGGATCCTGCGAAACAACAAATGTTGGGTTTTTGGTAACGAGTTTTAAACTATTTTATGCAAGAGAGAGAATCAAGATGGCATAACATGATTATACAAATTAACGTTCATGATAAGTATAAGCTAGAAGTGAAAACGGAAGTTAAAAGCCGATGGAATTAGTAATAGCGTCTTTATGTATTTCTTTGTTTTTATTAATGCAAAGGTATTGTTTAATTGTTTAGGGATTTTTTCGACAAATACAATTTTCCCGAACAATGGAAAAACCCAGCTTCGACATCAATTTCGAAGTAAAATTATCCAGGTGAGGCATCTTGATTGAGAATTATAACCTGCAACTGATTCAGCTTCCGATTATTGGAGATCAAACTCAAACACGGCTCTTAATAAATAGTATTTTATGAGTTTTAAAAAATAAACTAAATAGGGGAACACCAGGACAAAATGGGACGACACCATGCTTTGTGGGGGGAAGGGGGTTGGTAAACATTAATATGTCATGCGAGATAAAATGGGAAACATGTGAAACGAAGGACTCCTTATGCTCTTAAAGGGATTTAGTTGAACTTTAGGATGCACCCCTCAAGTAATAATAAATAGTTTCATTTTAACCTCTAATCCCCATACTCTACTTATAGCTTTGTTATTGGCGAGATTCCACTGGGTATGATTGATTTTAACCTCTAAAGTAACAATATATGACATTTTGGTTCCCTTTCATCAACAGTTAAAATGAACCCGTACTGACACACGAAAAACAAGAATTTACCATTAGATTATATTTAGCAGGTGTTTCCCCACTTGTAAAATGCCCCAAAAACGTCCAGGAATGCCGCCCCCGATGCACTTAGGGTGTGTTTTGGTCATCCGATTAACGTTTTATACACAACAGACTTTTTACCACTACATTATTTTTTACAAAACGTTCTATTGCTGACTGAGACGTCATGTGTTATATGTATTATATGTGTTACCATTGGATATTTGTATCACGATATTACCATTGGAGGAAATTGCATGTATGGAAGAAGTAGGGATGAGTTTAGTACAGTACCTGTATCCGTACCTATAACTGTGCCCAGTAGTACCCGTACCGAAAATCAATGAACACATGTACCAATACTCAAATTTTCAATATCATACGGGTATGGGTATTGGTACGAGTATTTCGGTATGGTATCTGTTTTTGTATCACTTTTTCTTTTTTATTTCCAAATTTTCGATGATCTTGAAACCGCTAATAGTACGAGTAACAACCAACCTGAATAAGTCGGGGTACCGGTACTTGAATAGGTATGTGACGAGTACCATATTAGTACATGTACAAAATTGGTCTCCGATTTAATAATAAGATAGTATCGAATAACCCTAATCCGGTAGCCGACTTTAAGTTACTTGTTTGTTTGTTTGTTCGTGTCTTGAATGTTATATTATTTATTATTGAATAAGCGTTTGGTACTTGTTCAGTAATAATATGGCTAGATATTTTTTTGTATATATTAAATATAAAGAATCCCAATTAAACCCTTACATATTCCAAATAGGTTCAAAATACTATACGTACCTGTACCCAATGGTACCTATACCGAAATTCAACAAAAACGAGTAGGGGCGATCCTTTCTTTGAGCCAAACCGGGCCGCGGCCCCACCATCTTTTTCGTTTGGTAGTGTATTTTTACCGAAAGTATCCAAAAAAGTATATGTATGAAGTTCTACCCAGCCATGTTATTTGAGTCCGGCCCATCCACATTATTTGAGTCCGGGCTAGCTACGAAAGGTTAAAAAAGCCCGGTTACCGAAATGAATTATTTTTTTAACAACCTACTTTGCCAATCCCAAGCTAATGTTTATCTATTCAAAAGTTTTGCTGACACTGAATTACGTGGCGATTATTATTTGCTTGATAGAGTGGTTTGGCTAATCTTGGCACTTCCGGTTTCTACTCAACAAAATAGGGGATTTTTTGCAATAAAAATATTCAAGAATCGTCTTCGTAATAAGATGTCCGATGATTATCTCAACGAATAACTAATGAGTTCAAAGAGCTTAAAAATCGCCGAGCTAATTTGTGATTCTTGTTAGGTACTCATCCTTCTCCTTGCATCTTGTTTTTGTTTGATTAAAAAATTGAATTTCTTTTTTGTGTAAGAACGGTAATTTGAATGATTGAATTTAAATTTAAATTAGTATTTTTGTTGAATGATTGAATATAGTTTTATTGTTTGACCCAAATCAAATCGGATTGCCGACCCGAAACATAGAAGTAGGGGAAAAATTTTTTGGCGGGTGAATTTCGGCCAATCCATACTAGATATTCAAGATTCGTCGCTGAAAACAAGTATCAATACTTGTACCGAATAGGTTAAAATGATACGGTTATAGATGCATATACGGTACGAGTACAAGTATTTGAAATAAAATGTTCATCCTAAAAGAAATAATAGAAGAATATGAAGAAAATTGAGGCGGAAAACGGAGTTTGATGACTATTTGAAAATATAATATTCTAACATAATCCTTGAAATTTCATCAAGGATATGAATGAATGTTGCGCACACCTTGGGAGAAAAAGACGATAAAAACTTTACATGCAAATAATCATTTACTCTTTGTATAAATTGCAGTTTACAGCGAAGAGAGGTATATATGTTTACTAAAAAGAGGTGTATGAAGAAATAACTATATGAAAACAAGACATGAAAATAAGAATATATAACCAGAGCCAGCTGGGGAAGTATGGTGACGCAGATGTTCGGCCGGAGCACTTAATTTTCAGGGATACAAATATATATATATATATATATATCTTTATGATAAAAAAATGTATGTTTATCGTTTTACCTTAATTATGTAACAACTAACTTGGTCTAGTGGCAAAATGGTATTACAGGTTCTAGTCTCACTTGAGACAATTTTAAGCTTATTTTAATACAAAAAGTTTTTACACAGCCTAGGTTATAACCAAGTAAGCACATTTAAAAATTTAATTGTTTAAATCATTTACATAAGGCCTATTCTTTTTTTTTCCTCTTATATTATTTCTCTACTTATTAGAGTCTACGAGTCTTTTTATTCGATTCAGCCTAGTCATATAAATTTTCGAAGATGATCCTCATAACTATATAATATGACACATCTATTAAGTGTCCTCTCAAGTTCTATCATAATAAAACGTCCACAATAAATAATATAAAACATATTATAGCATGACATGTCTCATTCATATTAAGTTTTTATGACGATAATGCACAAATAAAATAAATATAAACACCATATAAAACTTAATGTACCTATTAAATTATCAGCATAATAACTCTAGGGCCCTATACAACTTAATGTAAAAAGACTCATACGTCGAATTTAATTTCATAAATTCCATCATAACTTTATTCATTCTCATCTTTACTTTGAGAATTTGAAGTTCGCTTATAATCATTTAGTGAAGTAGGGCATTATGGGGGTAGGGGTTGGTGGAACATAAGTGTCCTCTCTTAAATAATATTTAAAGTGATTAATTTTATTGTTTGTTTGTTTGTTTGTTTGTTAAATTCAAGTATACAGAAGTAACAAAACAAACCTTGAACTCATTATTATTGGAATTAGCTAGTGCTATGTTAATCTCTAAATAATACAGAGAGAAGGTCTAATTAATAATGTAATGTTTTTAACACAATGTTAATCTTATTAGTGTGTTTTGATAGCGCGCATCACTCAAATTGTTTGTAAAGAGTGCGCTCAATCTTAGCTCGTACAATTTTCGAGCCAATTAATCTTGCTCGCTAAACTTAGCTTAAGCTAAAGCAATTGCTAGCTACGCAGCCTGACTTGGAAAGGGCATTTTTTGGACTAAGAAAAGGCCATGTATATAAAGATTTGATCTAAAGAAACCAATCTACATATAAAATTAGCATTAAAACCAATCTACTCTACAGGAAACCTAAAGAAATCAATCTATCAAATTGCACGTATATATAAAATTAGCATTGAGAAGGAAATCTTGTTGTTTCTTTTTACTAATCATGATCTAGTCTACCCTAAAAATATTGGACAACACCCATAAAATATCAAAAAGGTACATTTAGATGGAGGAAACTTTTAAACATGTGTTGAAGCCAACGAATGATCCAACTTTATTTGATGCCACCCCATAAGCCAAAATAAACTCCTCCTTGCATAAGATGGTGGATTTGATGCTTCTTGATCATCATCATCCCACCTCCTAATATCCATTTCAGAATTAGTCCTTGCTTCCGCCTTCAATCCATCAAAACGGAATGAGAAAGACCCTCTTGATGATGGCCCAATTGTGGCACCAACCGTTGTGTTCGACTTTTCTTTTTTCCCTCTAAGCCAAATCTTGGACACCGAAAAGCTATCCCTCTTGCTCTTCCCATTCCCACCATTACCACCACCACAAACTTCTATTCCTGTGAAATCTCTCCTTGAATCGCCACCACATTCTGACATTGCCGGGCGGTGTGAGGGAGTGATTGGTAGGGAAGACTTCTTGCTTGCTTGTTTCTTCAATTGGGTACTAATTGCTACTTGTAAAGATGAATTCTCATTCATTACATATTCAAGAGACCCCATTGAAAAACACCTCCTTCCATCTATTGCTTGCTTTTGACTATCACCACTATCCACATTCTTTAACTTCCCAAGCTTAATAGTAACAATCTTCTCCTTATTTCCATCTTCTTTTATCATGTCACCCTTATCAAATTCAAATCCTTCATTACTCACTCTTTGGATTGATGAACCATTTGGTTGATCATAATCAACAATCTCTCTAGAACTCTCAACACTCCCAGACTCAAGAACAAGCACAATTGGTGAGCAAGAACTTGAAGTAAAATCAGAAAGCAAACTACCTCTACAAAGAGGACAAGTGGAGTGAGACAATAACCATGTATCAATACAATCCATATGAAAAGCATGACTACATTTTGGCAATAGCCTAAGCATGTCTTCACTATGAAACTCACACAAACACACAACACAATCAAAAGGATCTTTCACACCAGAAACTGATTTGTAACTGAAAACAGGCAATGTGTCAATGAAAGACTGGTCAACCCCTGAATCATGGAGATGAAATAGTTGTTGTAACTGGCCTTGAAGTGCAGTCACATTATCAAACTCATCCGGATCCCTATTAATGGGCTTGAAGAAGTATCTAACAAGAAGATGAAGCAACCCAGAAAGGAAAACAATGATAGCAAGAATTACGATGATTAGTAAAACACTTGGACTCATCATATAGTTCAAATTGAGCCCATGTGATTGGTTGCCTGTAGTAGTGGCCGGAGGTTGTGGTTGTGGTGGTGGGAGAGGCGTCCGAGTGTAAAAATAAGGTCTTTCATATTTAGAAACATATGTTTTCTTATACATTGTTTCTGGACAGAAGAGAAATTTGTAAAGTTTGAATCTTTATTTTGGAAAAACTAAGAGATCCTCATGTGTTAAATATATATGTATGTATATTTAAGAACCCATGAAAGATTTTATCAAGATCTCTAAGTTGAATGTTTGGATGGAGCTTACAGGTGTTGTGTGTATGTGTGTGAGAGAGGGAGAGAGATGAAAATGGAGTACTCTGGCAGAAATAAAATTTGAAACCAGAGAACTAGATTACAAAAATAGAGAGGAAGGGCAATGCATTTATTGATGTTTAGCATCAAATTGAATAACATGAACTCACGAAGGAACAAATGTATTTTTTTTTCTTTTTTTTTTACCAGCAAATGTGTTGTTTACATTTGATAATTATGTATAAAGCTACTTGTTGTGGTTTAAAAAAGGGATATTGGTTTATAATACTCTTAAGTTTCCCTCGTTGGTAGATAACACTCCCAACTTTCACTTTGTCTCCCACTACTCCCAACTTTCAACCTATTTGTTTTTATCACTCCCCCGTTAAGTTTAGGCTAACGCCGTTAACTGAGACGCTGATGAGGCTTTGTTTAAAATTTTTTTTTTTATTTTACTCAGATGATGTGTCAGCTTACGTGGCTACCAACTTAACTCATGAGCCACCAACATGACCTAGCCGCCATTCCGGTGACGGCCGCCGGAAAACCGCATGTCGGAGTTCACAACCGCCGACCACATCGATCATCTTCACCCAAGTCATCGGCAACCTCCATCTTCATATACCTATTCACCACATAGTCGGTACCCTACACATCACAACCATGATTCAGGCAACCTGAAAAACGCACGACAAAACGACCTCCGGTAAGGCTGCCGGAAAAACTTCTTCCTGTTGTGAAGAGATCCACCATTCAGCTGCCTTAAACACACAATACATGTAAACATATTTGATTTATATTCTAGATCCATATTCAAATAACAAGTCGTTGAAGAGACAATAATGCCTGAGTTTGCTGAAGATGATAGCAACGAATCAAGAGAGAATGGACGAGCAAGGCGACACTAGGCGGAGAAGAAGAATAAACGAGGCAGTAATTCTTGAGCCAATTTCGTTCAGATCTGTTAAACTCTAGTCAGATCTAAGGGTTAGTTGGGGTTAACGGAGATGAGGCTAACGATAGCGGTGGTTAACGGAGATGACGGTGGCGATGGTGTGGTTAACATAGATGGCAGTTTAGTTGGTGGTTGGTAACAACGGTGGATCTGAGGATGACGACCGCAATGGTGGTTAGGGGGATGAGTTTAGCAGCAAACTTTTTGATGATGATAGGTTCCAGTGGTGTCGGTAGTAGGATAGTGGAGATGGTTGTAGGTAACTTTGGTTCAGTGGAGACTGATGTATAGTGGGTGGTGTAGGGTGGCCGGAGTTATGGTGATTATGGTGGCCGGAGTTAGGTTTTATAAGAGAGAAAGAGGAAGAAGACAATGTGTGGGGAAGAAAATGAAAGTTTGACTTTCTTGTCATCATCACCATATGCCAGTTCAATTTAAAAAAAAGCCACGTCACATGCCAGCTTAGTTAAAAAAAAGCCATCTCAGCATCACCACTAACGTCGATAGTGATATGTTAGTGAGGGAGTGACAAAAACAAATATAGTGAAAGTTGAGAGTGGTGTGTAACAAATCGAAAGTTGGGAGTGATATCAACCAACGGGTGAAAGTTGAAAGTATTAAAAACCAATACTCCTTTAAAAAATTCATATTATCCTATCATAGTCATGTAAACAATGGATTTTAAATAACCAATCATTTTTTAAATAATAATTAAATAAAAGATAAAAGAAAAAAAAATAAATGTGTGTGTTTCAATGTGACCGGTGGAGAGAAGTTGATCCCACCCACCAAGAATGATAGCATCCGTTAATGGGTTGACACACCTTTTAATTCTTGTGGCGCTATGTTCCCGAGCGTTATCCAATGACGTGGCTAGGTGTGTTAGACCATAAAAGATAATCTACAAGTCAATGTGGACCACATGAACGGTAAAGGGAAGATCAAGTGACACCTTTTTTCTTTCCCACCATGTTGGAAACGAGAAAGGAGGGTGGAGTGCAGTTTTCCTTGAATCCGCTACCAAAACCGATGATTTGTGACAGAGGTAGCGTGGAAGGGGAGAGGGAGGGGAGTGCGGGAAGGGTGGTGATGTGGCTAGGAAGTACCGTTGGTGACATCGCTTGCGAAGAGCGGGTTGGTCAGGATGATCCGACCAAACTAAGTTTGCTATAGGAACGAATGAGGAGGTGACACATGTATGTGTGGGGTTTAATGAAATATAACATTTGAGTCCATTTATGAAAGTGCTCGTCTCAGTTTTAAATAAGATTTATGTCGGCATATACATAAAATAATAACGTTGCCATTGCTTTTAAAAAATAAATTATAGAAATAACTAAGCATAAATAAATATGAGTAAAATTAATTATATTGGTATACTAATCAAATCAAATTTAAAACAATTACAAGCGAACAACTTTCAAAAGTTTCTAGGAGCCGGTGTTTTGAAGTCGAGCAACAGTGTTTACAGAGGGCCTCCGGCTCAACATATGTGGAGGGCTAAATCAAAACAAGATTTTGTGACCTTTTTTTGACAACTATTGATAAAAAAAAATTAATTATTACAAGTTTTGAACTCATAACCTACACTTTAGTAATAACCAAGCCCACTACTACAACAATACATTACTTTGAATTTAATTTACCCATTATAATATATCTATATATAATATTTTTTTGGACTTGGAGGCCTTCATTAAGTGGAGGCCTAAAGCCCTAACTTGTTTTCGCGGTCCCCTGAGCCACTTGTCCTGATGTCATTAACTATGGCAAGGTATCTTTCCAAAACTGACTTCAGCCTCTCACCATCCTTATATTTGAACCTATCAAGCTGCTGCTTAAGCCTCTCCTTCTTGATTTTATTTAATTCAGAGTTGCCTTCAAACATTTCCAGAATGACATCATACATGGCTTTAGCAGTGGCATGGTGAGCCACCTTAGTCAGAATTTCCCAAGACAGTCCCAATTTCTACATAGCAAGAGCTCGGTCATCCACTTTCCTCATTCTTACTTCAACAGCTTGGTTGGCATTTGTTCCATCAGGTACATATGGCCCATTTTTGATAGAGTTCCACATGTCTATATCATTGTAGCATACTGCAGCTTCAAAGAGAACTTTCCACTTTATGAAGTTTTCCTATTCATATAACCTTGGAATTTTGTTAGTTGAGACCTCTTGCTCGTCGTGTCCAGACATCTTTTTGTGATTTTATAAATATTTGAAAAAACAGAGAAGATCAGTTGAAAAAACTTAAACAGATTAAAAAAATTTCTCAAATCTTAATCAGATCTGTAGATGAAATCTTCAGATCTGATGAATCTGGTCAGTTTAGAGCAAGATCTAGAGTAAAGATTAAAACTTTAATTCAAATGAGAGAAAGAAAACACCCAAATATTGTAGATCCGGAAGGAAATGAAGAACAGGGCAGCTGACGTCATACTTCAACGAAATATTGTTCTGCTTACGTCATTCTTCTTCTTCTTCTTCTTCTTCTTCTTCAGATCTGCAACAGTTCTTGTCCTTAATAGCAGCAACAAAGCTCTGATACCACTTGTCGGTCCCTCTAATAGGATATATCACTCATAATAAATGTCGTAACCCACACAATACAGTGTTGACAAGAAGGTTAACGACCTACTATATAAGGTAAGAACAATAGTATGTTAACGGCGGAATCACTAACATACTAAATGTTGCACAATAAATCCTAATGTAACACACACAAACATTAAATCAAAAGATTTTAATTTATAGAAAGATACATACAAATGCAAATCGATTATGGTTTCTGTAAGGAATGTTTGTCCGTACAAATTAAAGATCAGTCGTCACACTCAGGTTGTGTGTCGTGCATAGGAGGCATGCCCTAGCTTATTCTATTTATAGGCCTGCCTCCTAACAGCTGTCATTCCCATTTAGAAACCTTTATAATTTATAAATAATTAGAAAATCATACAAAAGATTCTAAGTGTAAAACAGGTCTTCGAGTAAGCTTTGAAGCTTTTGTCTTCTTCGAGTAGACCTGGTAACCAAAGTGTGCCCCGGAACACTTCTCCGGGTAGACTTTCCTTGGAATATTTTCCTAACAGACTTCAATTCTCTTGATCATAACAAACTTTGTTCGATATGGTCCTACGAGCAAACTTGTTCTTCAGAAATCCTTTCAACTCTTTGTTAATAAATAACTTACTAAGCAACCAAAGTGTGTTGGTAACATTATTGACTTGTTCTAGTAGCACTGTTGCTTTCTTGGAGCTAAACCTTGCTGGAAAAAGTCCTTAGTATAATTCTTGATCAACTTTCTTCAAGCATGTTCAGACAACTGTTTATTAATTAAACCTTGCTAGAACATCCAAAGAACTTGGTACTAGCTTGGTTTTGCCAAGGGTTTGCTAGGAAGCAAACTGTGCTCGACATGAAGAAAAACCTTGCTAGACAAAGTGAACCCTGCTCGGATTGACACTTAAGAAGACTTCAAGAAGATAACATTGCTCGGAGAGCAAAATACCTTGCTAGGATAAGTCAAATCATGCTCGGAGGCCTAAGTGTGCTCGATGTCCATACTTAGCTTTTATCAAGGAGGTTGAGAAGATTCCAATCTTCCTTTAAGAATTTTCTCATCCCAACATAATCACACCTAATTAATTAGTAATATTTTTACACACATAATAAAATGATAAATTATAATCCGCATAATAACGATCTATAAAGACAGGAATAGTTTATAAAGTAACTATTGTTTAACCTTTTGTCACATTGTTACATAAATACATGACCATAACACACCTTTAGTCACACTCTTTTGTACAGAGTGCAACTGTGACTATAAACTACTAATACAACACACTAACGTTTCCTTAAAGAATGTAAAGAATGTAATGGTCACATGTTGACTTAAAAGTACTTACACTTCACTAACATTTCCTTAGTAATGAACATTTAGTCACACCTAACAAAGTGAACAATTAACATATCTTACTTCTAGTCACATATTGTATGCATTTACCATCACCATAATATATATTTTGTCACACATCCAAATTGGAGACGTGACCAAAAAGTAATTATACATCAATATCGATGATTGTCTATTGAATATTTTACTTCTAGTCACAAATTGTATGCATTTACCATCACCAAAATATAAGTTTTGTCACACATCCAAATTGGAGATGTGACCAAAAAGTAATTATACATAAATATCGATGATTGTTTATTGAACATTTAGTCACGCCTAACAAAGTGAACAATTAGCATATTTTACTTCTAATCACAAATTGTATGCATTTACCAGCATCATAATATATATTTTGTCACACATCCAAATTGGAGATGTGACAAATAAATACGTATACATCAATAATGTTGCCTTAGTATTAAAAATTTTAGTCACACCTACTAAAATGAACTGTGACTATAAACTATTTAGACTTCACTAACGTTTTCTTAGTATTAACCGTTAGTCACACCTAATAAAGTGAACAATCACCAAATTGTAATTCTTGTCACATGCTTTTTTCCATTAACCATGACCATAATATATAATTTGTCACACATCAATATTTGAGCTGTGACCATAAACTTCTTATACTTCAATAACTACTTAGCCAAACATAATAAAATGGAAGTTGACTATTTGTTACTTCTAGTCACATGTTTTTTTACATTTGTCATGACTATTAGTTATCGTTAGTGACACACTGTAATTTTAACTGTCACCATAAACTTTAACATATGGTAACACAATTAATTAGTGTGACTAATACACATAAACTTAACGTCACACAAACAAATGTTTACTGTCATTGTAAATTACATTTATTCACAGTTACGTTATGTCACTGTGTGACAATTGCAAATTTCAGGTTAACTCTGCTAACTAAACCCAGTTAAATCCTATTGACTGTGTCAGTAAACTCAGTTAGTTCTGTTAACTATGAGTATGAACTCTTGTACATGTGATGTCATGTATGCGTATATTTAAGTCAACGTGTCATTGGTGACTTAAACAAGGATAAGTGACTAATTATAACTAGGATAATAAACTCGTCTTGCATGTTATAATAAACATGTCATATAACATGTATGATAAGTATAATGTGCTATGTGATTAATATGTTATATTATGGTTATTACATGATGATGTGATTGTAAGTAAGCTAAATGATTAAATAGGTTATATTGTATGTCATGTAACATGTTTATTATTTAAATGGAACCTTAGTTTATGTAACATAGGAAATGTTTATTAAATTATGTACCATGTCACAAATAAATAAATAAAAGATAACCTAAGTAATTTTATTCATTAAATCAATCATAAAGGGTTGTTAATAACAAGGAGGTTACAACTATCGGATGCCAACACCTTTTCCTTTCCCTCTTCCTCTCTCTTTGGCCGTGATACTCACACACACACACATACTCTCATTTTCTTTCATACAAACAATCATCTTCAAGTAAAATCTTCAAAACAAACAAGTTGGTGATTATTAGTAAACAAGGGTTTAAGCATTTGATCAAGCAAAGTGAGTAGATTATTATGTTTATATGTTTCTTTTTATTTTAATTCATATGAACCTTGTATCCAAATGGTTGGATCATGAAAGGGGATGATCAAAGTTTGACAAATAAAAAGGATTTTTGTATGAGTCTTGATTAATATTTTGAGTCATTTATAAATACATGCGTTTTTACTTTTCTTAGGAAATCAAATGGATAAAAATAAGACATGAAATTTGATTTAGCAAGAATGTTTCTTGATGATTTTGGAATCGTAAGGATATAAAAGTTGTGTTTTGTAGTGGATTGTGCCTAAAACTGCTTGCTGACAGACTTGGTGTCTCGGATTGTATTGTGAATAAATTGATGATATGTTTTTTTTGATTCTATGAACATGTACGTTGAATCTAGTTTTCAGAAAGTCCGAAATCTTAATTTTTGGACACTGTTTGAATACTTTTTATTAATTTACAAAATCAGGATGCAAATCTAAATTAGAGAAAATAATTCTGAATTGAATTGTAAATTTCATAACTTGATGATAAAAATAGATATGGATATAATTCTATTTCTAGGATGTTGTAAATTGAATTAGGAATCTAGTCCAATTGGTCTTGCATCAATTGGAAAAATATGGAATTTTTGACAAATTTTTGATTACTGCTGTGTTGTTGTAGAAATATAAATCATGTTGTTGTAGTATATGAATATTCTGGACGAATTGGTAAATCTAAAAATTGTGAGAAAAATATATGTTGAACCTAATACTGATGTGTACATGTGTGATTTATTTGGTAATTTAATTGTGAGTTTTGATTGATGAGAAAAATCGGTTTAGGTGGTATAAATTGTTAAAGGTGATAAAGGTGTTAGTTGAATTGAGATAATTGCAAATTGTGATATGTTAGTTGTGGTAAATTAGAAGTTTGACTTTTTAAGTCAACTTAGAATTAGTTGCCTAAATAGTTAGTCTTGCTTGTGATGTTGTGAAAGTGTATTGATCATAGAATTGCAAGGAATATGGCCAAGTGTGTATACTTGATGATTGATTAAGTGTGACTAGAATTATAAGGTAAACATTCTAAGTCCAACCTTTTAGTCAAAGGTCAATATTTTAGTCAAAGGTCAATACTTTAGTCAAAGTCAACTTTAGTCAAAGTCAACAAAAGTCAAACTTTGGTCAAAAGTCTTTTTAAAAACAATGGGAGATTGTTGGATACTAGTGGTTCTAGGAACCATCCCACAAGTTACTTACGTACTTGCATTTTTAGGGTCTTAGCACGTGACGCATTTACTTCGGTCGGATTTGTGTAATACCCGAAGCACCAACAAGGTGAGTTTACGGCCCCACTTTTATACCTTTCCTTTGGGGGAGGAAACATGCAAAACTGTTTTACTTTACTTGCTCTAAATCTTTGCACAACCGTTTGGTTGCTTGTAACGTAGTGTTTCTTTGCCATGGAAAGTCCTCACGAACATCGGACCGTTAACTAAGGTTAACTGGCGTGGTAAATTTAAATAGCACTATTGGGTTTGACAAACCCCACCCTGCATTATTCTCGACTGGAGGTCGAACGGGGTGTAACTTTGACCAAAAATTGTTAAGTTTTGGCAATACTTGACTTGAGGCAATAACTAGTCAGCTTCGGTCGTGATGGAAACATAACACTATGCGGCGACGAGTTAACTAAGTGTAGTTAACCATGGGCCACTTTTATTTATAAATGTTTATGAACTGATAGAGCATAACTTACTTTGAAAACCTGTGAACTCACCTACCATATGTGTTGACTCTTTTAAGCATGTTTTCCTCAGGTCACTAGCAAGCACTTGGATTAGGATAACATTGCATGCATGGACTCGCATTGGTTTAAGTTTGAAAACATTTATTTGATATTGGTTTTGCGCTTGTAGCACCATGAATTATTTAAACTTGTTTGGGAGATGGCTCCCGCACTTTGTTTAGCTTCCGCACTAGCACTTAAGTACTCTGAACATTTTATTTTGATTTGTTAAAACTTTTAAGACCATATAGATGTCGTTTGGTGTGATTAATGTGTTCGGATCCTGGTTTGTCACCCGCCTTACGGTAAAACTCCGTTAGTGGAAATTTGGGGGTGTGACACACTGAATGTGCCCCATTATATAGTGACACAAACAATTGCCATATGTGACCATATGTTTATCTATGGTATCACACAAAAAATTCACATTTGTGACAAACAAAAAATGTGACCAAATAGTGACATTTGGTCACATTATGATTAAAGTCACTAATATTTATGACATACATTATGTTTAGTGTGATTAAAGAGGTGATTCTCTACGCACTAGTCACACAAGGTGACACTTTTCTTCGAAAGTGTCACATAGATCTGACGGGGTGTATGTCACTAAAAGTCGATTTTGTACTAGTGTAGTGTAAATATTTCTTGTTCATATTCATCATATATTGGCTCCCCGACTTCAAACAAAGATGCTAGATCATCAATTAAAGGCTGTAAAAACACATCAATATTGTTTCCTGGCACTCCAGATATTAATAAGGAAAGCATGATGAACTTTCTTTTCATACACATCCAAGGTGGAATGTTGTACATGACTGCTAAAATAGGCCACACACTGATGGTGTCGGCTTCTCCATGTTTTATCCAAGTAGTATAATTCTTATCAATTCCAAACCTATACAAGTCATGTTCTACATCGTCTACACTAAGAGATGCTTGGTTCACACACCGAACACATGGACATGAAAAAGAAATTGGTGGTGATGTTTGCTTGCAATTACGAACTGCATAATCTAGAAATACCTTAACACCATCTTTATATGCTTTACTACACCTGTCGCCTACTGGCATCTAAGACTTATCCATCTTCCAAGTATTATTATTATTAACTGCACCTGAGATTATTAGGGTTTGGTAGAATTGTGTAGCCAGCAGCAGATTTATTAGGGTTTGGTGAGATTTTATTTGATCAGAGTTCAATTAATTAATGAGAGTTTAGTTATTTTCTCATAACGGTTGAGGCGCTTGTTATTATATAAATATTAGAAGAGGTTCTATTATGTTCTCAGGGTGTAGCTCAATTGGTTGAGGCGCTTTTGATTAAACTCAGGAACTTATTTTTATTAAATTTTTATATTAACCTTTTTGTAACTACATCAAAGCCCTAAAATTAAGTAACAAAACGGATGGAAATACAGTTTGTTAACTTTTCTCTGATTACAAAACTAATTAAATGCCCCAAAAATAACAAGCACAAAAAAATACAGTTTCTTAGCTTTTTACTCAGATTACAAAACTAATTAAAAACTCTAAAAACAACAAGAAGTGAATAAAACACAATTTCTTCACTTTTCTTCTGATTCAATCCATGAAGCTACACTCTGTGCAAGTTGATCCTCTAATGAGTTATTTGCCCTTATCAAGATAGGAATTATGTCTGTACATCTTGTGCACACATCAGATCTTGTGGACGAAACACAATCAGACCATATATAGATATAACATTTTTTGCCCTAAGTTAAAAAATATAGAGTTTAGGGTCAACAATCAACATAAAGATGGGATGAATTCCAACTTTATTTTCAATTTTACTAAACTGAGATGCACAATTTTAGAACCTTTGACCTGGATGTTTGGTGGTCCTTGATGTTCTTAGAATGACTTCTTGACCATAAAAACAATAAATCTGAGATCAATTGCTTATGTTATTGGATGTTGAGATCGATTCCATGGAGATCGATTGCTTCTACAAGTGGTTTGTTTAAGAGATTTATTTTAGTGTTTATGGGTGTTAAAAAGGAGTTTTTAGTTTTTACTAAACCGACGCAGTTTAAATATATGTGTATATATATATATATATATTAGTGGGTGGTGGTGGGTTCAGGTGGTCATGATGTTGGTGGACGGTGCGGATGTGTGGTGGTTCGTGGTGTCGGATGTGTGGTGGGTGGTGGTGGTGGTGGGTAATGGGTGGTGATTGCGGTAGAGGTGTGGTGGGTGGTGCTGGCGGTGTTGGGTAGTGGTGGTTGTGGCGGAGGTGTGGTGGGTGGTGGTTATAGGTGTGGGTAGTGGGTGGCGATGGTGGCGGAGGTGTGGTGGGTGGTGGTGGCTGAGGCGGTTGTTGTGGTGGTGGTGGGTGGTGTTAATGCTTATGTTGGTGGTGGTGATGGGTTTAGCCAGTCATGATGGTGGTGGGTGGTGGTGGCGGAGGTGTTAATGGTTATGTTGGTGGTGGTGAGTGGTGTGTAGTATGATTGACAATATGTAACCCATGAGACGAGGATGGTACTATCCCGTATGATGACCATGATGATTGGCCCAATTATGATGACGACGATGCTAATATAATGATACCCACATTAATATATGGATATGGCAATCCATGTTGGTGGTGATTATCATAATGATGCTGATAACATATTTGGTACGGTTTAATGATATGTAACCCGTATGATCGAAGACAACCATGCTAACGTATACGTTGATCATATTGATTGATGATGTCGTTTGATGACGACAGCAATTCATAAGATGGTGCTGACGGTGATCGCTAATATTGGGCGTTTTGTTTACGAGATAACCCATACGATGCTGACTACATCCCGTACATGGTAATAGGCCATATATATGCTGGTGTTGATGATGCTGATGACGATGCTGATGACACTGATAACAAGATATATGTTACACGTATGGTCGACGCCGACTACGATAGCCTATACAATGACCACGTTGATTACCCGCACGACTGATGATGATGTAGTTTCATGGCGACAGTGGACGATGATTATGATGATGATAACCACTATAACACATGATAATGATGATAATTTTACGATGTTGATCATCAGCATCACACATATGGTGATGATGAGAACCTAGAAGATGATAATGACGCCGACGATGATGATTCCGATAATTATGATTATTATTATTATTATTATTATTATTATTATTATTATTATTATTATAGCCCATATATATCGGGATGACGATACGATAATGCCTTAGCCATGTAGTATATACCATATATAAAACATGTCACCCATAGGTCGCATCCAATAAACTGATAAATACTGCGATCTCGACATTTATAAACCTAGTTTATATGTCTTATGGTCCATGGGTGCTATAGAACATTTTAACCCATGGTCGTGTGTTATAAGCTATATTATGTAACATTTTTATATAACTTTGTGTATAATATTATATATACGTTAAATTTATGTATTGTTTTTTCTAGGGTTAACAATGTGGTTCATGTTATATTTTTTTTTATTTCTAGTTAAGGTTTACTATAAAGTTTTTATAACAAGTCCGTTGGTTATAACTTATTGAAGATAAAAAGGGAGACAAAAGTTCAAATTAGTCCAAATTTGTTCAAATTAGCTCCAAATTAGTTCAAATTAGTCCAAATTATTCAAAAACTCCAAAATATTTGGTGGTAGAATTAATTTTTGTATTAACACTCCAAAATCAAATTAAACTCCAAATTATTAAAAACTTTTTCACTCCACAACTCAAATCCTTGCACTCAAATCCTTACAGAGGAAATAATCGAAGATGAAGCTTATTGATGAAACAATTGGTGAAGAACATGACTTACTAAAAATCCGATGAGGACTATCAATCAGACGCTAAATCAGACGACGCTAGAGGCTACTCCAGGGAGGAACCCAATGACGACGACGCTCAAGGAGACGACGATATAGCGATGGTGGCTATTGAACCCATCAACAGTGTGGAGGCTATCGAAATCGAAGATGAAGCTTATCGATGAAACAATTGGTGAAGAACATGACTTATAATCCGATGAGGACGCTGAATCAGACGACACTAGAGGCTACTCCAGGGAGGAACCCAACGACGACGACGCTCAAGGAGACGACGATATAGCGACGGAGGCTATTGAACCCATCAACAGTTTGGAGGCTATCGAATCCATCAACAGTTTGGCTACTACGAAAAAACCTACAAGGGGGTTGACGAGGTTGGCTAAACTACATACCTAGTATGCAAACTCTGGTGGTGTTAAGCTGGTAGTGAAGTTTGATAATCTGGGTAGGTTCACTGGTCAAACCTGATCAAAGTTTTCAAGTTTTCTAGGGGATGCTGTAAGGGAAATGGTTGGCTTGAGACATTTGAGTTGGAGGAATGTCACAAAGGAGCTTAGAGATAAGCTGTGGGAACAAATAACGGTTATTCTTTATTTTCATTTTTGGGTTTTATGTTGTTGGATGATTCAGTTATGTAGCCTCTTTTTAACTTTTTGCCAAATACATTTTTAACTTTTAAAAATCATTTATGTTTGGTAAAAGTGGTTTTCCAAACATCTATGCAGGAATATTTTGTGAAGTAATTTATGTTTCATGGGCTGGGCCACTGTTTGTAGAAGTAATTTACCTTTAATGTATTATATTATGCAGAAATATTTTGAGATTGAGACGTGTCACAGGCCTTCTGTGATGAATGGCTCGGACACCATCTTCGGAATTTCTGAAGAAAAATGTATTCCAAATACATTATGCCGAACATTGGTAAACCTCTGAAGCTGAAGGCGATACCCAAGGGATACAGGACGATGATCAAGAAAGAAGACTGGGATCGCTTCGTTGAGTACACACAATCAGAGCAGTTTCATGTATAAATCCTCTACTCTGCAAACAAAGGGATCTCGAGTAAAGAATGTTTTTAATCATCATATGGGACGACGGGGTTATTCCTACCTTCGAGAGAAATTGGTAATCACCTCACTCTCTAGTTCAATGATTTATTGGTTATGTGTCTAATGCATAACCGTCAGCTGCTTTTCTTGAATATTTTACAAGGTAAAAAACAAGGAACTTACACCAGATGAGATGCCCAGTCGTGCATTAATGTGGATGAAAGCAATGGATGACAAAAATGGTGCATACAAGAATCCTGGTGTCGAAGACATGGCAACCAAATTAGTATTTTTAGTATTAAAGTTTTTAAATCATGTTAAAGTCAATTTATTACCACACACTTGAGTCTGTCTAACTTGTCTCAACACTTGATGTGGATACAAATACTGGTTAGGATGGTCAATGACAGTACTACCAAACCGGCAGTTGCTTATTTACTTATAGTAGTTTATCAAGTACTAGGGATATTGGACGGAATATTTTTTACTGGGTGTGATTGGGATATCTAACGTTTTATGCTTGTAAGGAATCGGCAGTTTGACATTTGTTTTTTTGCAGGTCCAGCATGAACAGCAGATCGCCTCCGGAGCCCTGACACTTGAACCGTGCACAGATGCCATTGCCTTAGTACTTGGCATAGAGAATGGTGGGTTTTTAAAAAATATTGGGTACGGATTGACACCAGGTAAATATTGGGATGTGAGTTGGGTAAAAGGCTCCTTTAAGGAACAAATTGCCCAACTTGAGTATGAGGCGGCGCAAAGAGATGAAGTGGTGAACAAGTTGACGGCTCTACTTGAATCCACGAATGCTATGATAGCAAGCCGTGATAAGGACCAGTTAGCATTTGAGGCCAGGTTTAGACATCTCGAAAGAATGTTGCCGCAAATGTCGGCAAGTCAAGTAAGTGACGTATGTTACATATAAACATATTAATTAATGCATTCAACATACATAATTGGCACTATTTGTTGTCACAATTCGTAGGTAAATCTTGTTCCCATTCAGGTTGGTTCTAACCAAAGTACTAGTGCTGTGGGGCAAAATAAAATGCTAGCACCAGTAAGTATTTGACAGTTTTTCTTTGTTTATTACAACTTTCCATGTGATTTTTCATTTTCCATAAATTAATAAATTGATTTGCAGGCTAATTATGTGGGAACCATCCTTACCTCAGGTGAAGCTGTGCAACAAGAATCCGCTCCTCATGTAAGCATTTGACAGTTTGATTCATTTTTTTTAATAATTAACTTTCCATGTGAGTGTGCTGATTTAGCGTAAGTTAATTGTAGGCCAAGTCTGTGGATAAAATAGTTATCCAAACAGTACTCACTCCCCAGAGCGCGACATCAATAAGTATTTGACAATTTTTGTACATTTTATAATTCGTTTCCAATGTGAGTGTGCTCATTTTCTATTACCGAATTGCAGGACAAGTCCGTGGACAAAAATGCTGACCAAACGGTAATCGATCCCCAGAGCGCGACATCAGTAAGTAATTGGCAAGTGTAGTTTTTATATTTTATAACTTAATAAGTCTAACAATTCCAATTCTTTAATATTACCAATGAAGCATGTAGAGAACAATGCTGACCAAACATCAACACAACTACACCACACTGCGGATAGTAACGGCTCCAAAAACCAACAGTCCTTGACAGTTTCATATTTTTTGTTCCGAGTTTTTCATTTAATTGTTTATTTATTTCCATCCATAAGCTGATTTATTGAATTTTTAGGTAAAACGGAGAAACGGTAAAAGAAAAGGTGATGTATCTACAGATGAAGGTTCCCCACCTCCTGAAATAAAGGTATGTATTGCACGAAACATTGCTAAATTCCCACCATCATGGCATATCTATGGGTATGTACTTATATATTGACTTCAACAAAGCCATCTTTGTTTCCCATGCTTGTTTATAGGTGTATGAGTGTGGTTTTTGTCTGAATGACAAGCGTAACAAGGTGGCACGTGGTAGAATTCATTGGTCATCGTTTCCACAACAGTTTCATGGAAAAGCAATACCGGAGGGTTGCTATAAAGTTAGTATTGATGAAGCCATAAGAGAACACACAATTATTCCGTGTGAGTCAAGTGAAATTATGACTGTTGGTGACGCAACTGGTACTTTTGTTGCTTGGCCAGAATACCTAATCTCATGTGACCAGGAGGTTTGTTCCCTTTTATTTCTTTTCATATACAAATATTAGGGGTGTTAATGGTTCGGTTTGAAACCGTGAAACCGTTAAACCGGTCATCGGTTTGGTTTCATGGTTGTTTTTTTTACGTAACTATAGGTCGGTCGGTTTCAAAAGATTCAAACCGTAGCGAACGGTTTGGTTTACGGTTTGCCACATAAAACCAAGTGGTATAAACCGGATCGGGCCGTGTATTAATTTATTTATATTTTTATGTATATATATATGTATTCAAATATAAACTTGACATAATTAACTTAAAATTGTTTTATAATATATATAAGAGAGAAAATACATACTATATTAAACTTAACAGTTTGTGGCTAGATTGTGTTTACTTGTGTGTATACTTGTTAAACTTCACAAATACTTGATTACTTTCATATTCTGTTTTTCCAGCTACCACCACTCTCATCCTCAAAAAAGCCAGACAGAGCTGGCAAGAAGTCAAAGGTAAAGTACACAACTATAGACAGGGTGAACAAACAGAAGACAAGGAGCAGTGCCAAGAAAACCGACGCCTTAGCTAGTATATTGGTAGTCGTTATTATATATATATGTATATATATATAGGTGTAGCTTATTTTGCATATATCTTACAAAAATATGTATAGATTTGCTTAAGTGAATATCATTGTTGATATAATTTGTTTCTTATTTTGTTTTTAATGCTTGTTTCCAGCTGTTTTATATTACTGCATAAAAAATAAATATAATAATATATTGCCTAATTACACAGTGTTGGCCACATAGAAACACATTAAATAGGTGTGGACAAAAGTAAGACAATAGCCACACTTCAAATTACAAAAATTCGAGTCTATAAATGACCATTAGCCACAACACAAACATTGTTGTGTGACTGAATGATAGCAAAGTTGATGGAGATAACAAATTATGTGTGGCTAAAAGTGGGACATAGCCACACCGAAAACACAAATATTTGTGTGTCTATAAATAACCATTACCCACACCAAGCTTTCTTCGTTTTTTGTGTGTGTGACGGAATCATATAAAACGTCATATAAAAAAATCACTAACTGTGACCAAATGACATAAAATAACCATACTCTACATATTTTCGTGTGTCCATCACTAGCCATTGGCCACACTTTCATCACTTGGTTTTTGTTTGTGTGGCGGAACGAGATCAAACGTCATTTGAAAAATCACTACCTATGATCAAAAGTATGATAATAGCCACACTTTATATTACAAAAGCATTATGTGTGAAAACGGTAAGACAATGGCCACACCACAAACTACAAAAGAGTGTTTGAGTGGCAAGTTCACATTGTTAGCCACATTGACAATAACCTCTAGTGTCTATGTGATATGATTATCCACACAATACATTACTATGTGTGACGGAAAGTTTGAAAATAACCACACTTTAAATTACAAAAAACATTATGTGTGACAAACGGTAAGACAATGGCCACACCATAAACTACAAAAGAGTGTTCGAGTGGCAAGTTCACATTTTTAGCCACATTGACAATAACCTCTAGTGTCTATATGATATGATTAGCCACACAATACATCACTATGTGTGTCGAAAAGTTTGACAATAACCACACTTAAATTACGAAAAGCATTATGTGTGACAAATGGTAAGACAATAGCCACACTATAATCTACAAAGGAGTGTTTGAGTGGCAAGTAAACATTTTTAGCCACAATAAATGTAACATCCAGTGACTATATGACATAAATAGCCACACTGTTATTAAATTCAAGTGGTCATTGCTTTGCTATAGCCACACAGTAAGGTCACAATGCTCGCTTACCACAACCCTATTGGCCACATTATTATAAAATTCATGTGGCTGAAACATGAATTCATGTGGCTTTATACGTTCAGTGGTCACACCTAGTAAATAGTAATATGGCCATTTTCTACCGTTTAGCCACACTTATTGTAGAGGCCTCTTGATGGCCAGCAACTAATGCTGGTATCCTTTAGCCACACTTATAACCACATAAGGCCACTAAAAACTGTGTGTGGCCGTATGATATCTACGATGTCGCAACCTTTGGTCACATATGACCTGAACCAGACGTGTGTGGCTAAAGGCCTACAACCACACTTTTTTCTTGTGACCGAAGGTCATTTTTCACGTAGTGCATACACACACACACACCCCTTTTTCTTCGTTTCTTCAATATAAGCATCATCATAATCATTTGAACACCAAAATCCACCTACGAACACAATACAAAATAAAATTTTAGAAAGCTAAAATTACATACACAAAATTACCAAGTACATTTACACAAATTACATAAATTACCCAAATTACAGTAATTACCAAACCACGATAAACGCAAAATCATACAAAGAACCCCGGCACATCTAAACAAATCACACATATTACATTAATTACCCTAACTACCCAATCATAAATACCCAAAATAATATTAAACGCAAAACTCCAAACAATTTGCTAGCTTTTTGAAACACCAAGATCCAATAAATACTTTTTCAAACTCAAAAAAATATACATACAAAAAAAACCCTTGTATTTTAGCAACTAAAAACGCTCAAACACTAAAATAATTGGAAGATTGAGATTTTACTTTTTATTTATAGTTCTTCAATAAAAACAATCATATTTATGAATTAAAAGAAAAAAAGAAATCAAGAAACTTATGAGTTAAATTAATTAAGAGGTTATATGAGTTAAAAACCTTCAAAACTACTATCGTATAACAAAAGCATCAATACCTTTTTGAATTTAAAAAAAGCAAAAAAAAGGCATCGCCTTCATCTGTCACGGTCAACAAACCACAGCAAGAACCCTAAGGTCGCACCTGACTCTTTGCTGCCTAATTACTACTTCCTTTTCCCGGAATCACGATATCACTGGCGAAAACTCTAGCCACCACTGTCTTCTTCTACATCCAGCCATCATAGTGTGGTTTTCACAACCTGAATCGCACGTCCATATCATACGAATTTGAAAACAATAGGTATATCTGGTTTAGACTTGAACTCGAGTATGAAGATTAAAACAAGGCTTAAGAGAATAGACGAGATCTTTAAAAGATGGATCTACATTCTATTATATGATTTAAGGTTGCAAAAATGGGTTTGGTTCTTTGTCATCATCTAGGTTTCTTTTCCTTGTTTAGATTCGGATTTTGAACTAGAAAACAAGAGATAAAATAACAAGAAATAGATATGGTGTTGGAATCTTGTTTTTTTAAGCACAGAAAAACGCAAAAACCGCGATTGCCGATATTGTTGTCCACTTAAACCCAGCCACCAGCTTATCAAGCCCCCAATTGCATTAAGCGTTTTATGTTCAAAAACCACGGCTACACCTACCCCATCTCAGACAAAGAGAACTAGAAAAACTAGAGTCAAAGCAAACTGGTTTGACAAATCACCATAAGCCAAGGACTCGTTGATGGTACTAAGTAGATGCACTCGGTGAAATTTTGATGGATGAATGGTCATGTGGAGGTCATACGAGCATACCCTAAACATTATTGGACTTTGTCCTATATATCCCTAATAAAAAAAAATATTTATTGACTAAAAACCTTCGAGCCCCAATAGTGTATCCTCAGAGTCACTATCCCCTTGGTAACACGTAAACTTTAAGTCTCGTCTAGTATGTGCAACTTTGGCCTCTTTTTCTATTTTTGAGAATGCTTCTTTGGCATTTTTCATTACATAACTTTCTCATGGTCATTTGTTTTTCGGACCAATTTTTTGGAACACTCATAACTTTCATAACATACTTTTTTTTTCTCTTTTTTTTTCTTTTTTTTTGTTTTTTTATATCACCCTAAATTATATAACTATTTTCTAAGCTCGTAAAAAGATGGACATGTGGTGGTGTGATGATTTGAGTGCATCTAAGTATAACCATCTCAAAGTTTTTAGATTATGGTAATCCTCCCTAAGAATCAAAATTCGGTTTCACCGTTTTTTAAATTATTAGATATATAAAATTAGCTAAAGAGGACTATCAAAGCTAGTTGAGCCTACCGACACATCCCAAGCTTAGTGCGTTATCTTTTATTTAATCTCATATATAATAGTAGTTTTAAAAACCAATCTCAAATTTTTCTATCATTTTCCATTATTTGCAAAATATTTCATTAAAAATTCGGGACAATTTTTTTTCAATTTTTTTCTATATATTATTATTATTATTTTTTTTTTTAATATAAAAACGTCATTCCCCACAATTAAATGTCACATTGTCCTCAATGAGACAGGAAAAAGAAAAAAATTAAAGCACATTCAAATATAAGTAAAGTGGAACAGACTCCCCTGGTAAATATGACGATATTGCCTTATGAGTCGTATCCCATGCCCTCCAATTCGAACGAAAGCCTCATACTCTAGTGCTCTCTACCAAGCTGTCACTTACGAACGAAAGCGGCAATCAATAAGCAAATAGCCATCCCACACTTGAATCAAACCATGTATCATCAACCTTCCACAAGCAATCCTAGAGCAACCTGAAAGCAAACCAAGAAACAGCCAGCACAAGAAAGCAAGAAAAACCCAAAAACAAAAATAAAAGTAAAACAAAAACATTCTACCGGGTTGCCTCCCGGGAAGGGCTAAGTTTACAGAAGAGTCTTCATCCAGACTCCCTCCTGAAATCTCAATCAGGAGGCTTTTCTTTTATCCAACCCCGGTTTAACCCGTTTAGTTCCACCCGTCCAACATATTTAAACAAATAGCACATAGGGAAACTAAAATTTTTTTTAAAATATTCAAGCGGGTCGGACCACCAATACTTTGTTGGGTTCGTAGGCCTTGTTGGCCCGGTTTATTATATGAAGTCAAAAGAGGAGACGGGTGTGGGCGGTCGGGCCCAAGCCCGGCCCGGTTTAGATTTCTTGCATAATAATTTACTAACCCTAGTTCAGTCTCTATATAAACAACATTATGTACTTGTAATATTGGTCACTCAAAAAGATATATCTAGTTGCCACCCGTGGACGTAGGTCAGTTTAGACCGAACCACGTTAAATCCTCGTGTTCATTTATTGCTTTCGTGTGTGTGTTCGGTTTCGTGTGTGCGTTTAATCCTAACAAGTGGTATCTAGAGCTTAGGTTCGGATCACACGAAGAACACGTTGAACCAGCCGAGTCGCCGCCAAACCATCCAGCCGCCGCTGTTTCGCCGCTGCTAAACCCAGCCCGACGATCACGACTAGGGTTCAGTCGAGCAACGCATCACCACCGCGTTCCGCCGCCATCAACCGCAGTTCGCCGCCACTTAGCAGATACGATTAGATCTGACGTGGAAGGCAGTGGGTTTCGATTTATTTGGTCCTGGGTGCTGTTCGCGAAGAAAATAGTGAAAAGATATGCTATTATTTTCTTGGGACTTGTGAGCCATGACATTCATGGAAAAGTGAAAGATTACTTCCTTTTCTTCCTTGTTATTCGTGGCAGAAGACCAAAGAGAAATAAGATTATTTTTATTTTTTTTTCGTTTTGCTATTTGACCAAGATATTGAAACACATTTTTTGGTTAAGCAAGAACGAGTTAAGGCAACAAATCAAGATCTTATTTTTGTTGAAGAACAGTTGTCAAGTCAGAAGAAGCATTAAAAAAGCAGTGAACCAGTGTCAACCGCGCTTGACAGGTTTTATCGTTTCAGTTTAAAATTTCAGTTTCTGATTTTCAGTTCGATATTCCGCTGCGTATAAATAGGTTGATTGTTTAACAGAGTTCAGTAGAACAGTCGTTAAGTTCAGGCTCGTGCCATTGCGTGTTTGTCTGTGTTTTATCTAGTTTTTCGTTTTAGTCATTGTCATGGCAGAAGACGGAAAGGTTTCGATACAGAAGTTTGACGGACAGAAGTTCGGTTGGTGGAAGATGCAGATTGAGGCACTACTTTGTCAGAAAGACTTGGATGTAGTGTTCGAGGATGAAAAACCAGAAAAGTTGTCAGAAGCAGATTGGAAGAAGTTAGACAAGAAAGCTAGGGCTTGTATTACATTGTCGTTGTGGAAGATGTGGCGTTTAACGTCATGAAAGAAACCACAGCACGTGGTATGATGGAGGCGCTATCCAACATGTATGAAAAGCCTTCGGCAGCGAATAAAGTCTATCTTATCCGAGAGCTAGTGACAACAAGAATGAAAGAGGGTGGGTCAGTTATAACTCATATCAATAATCTTAATTCGATCTTGTCCCGCTTAGTGTCAGTTGACATTAAGTTTGATGATGAAGTTCAAGGCCTCTTGTTATTATCCTCTTTGCCCGACAGTTGGTCGCAAACAGTGACTGCAGTTTGTAGTTCGTCTACAAATATTACTTTCGATGGGATTCGAGATCTGATTCTGGGAGAAGATTCAAGACGCAGAAGTTCAGGTGAATCATCAGGCAATATGCTAGTCACAGAAGGTAGAGGTAGGGGAAAACAGCGAGGCAGTGGGAGCAGGAAGAGGAGTCAGTCTAAGACTCGTAAGGATATTGAATGTTGGGGTTGTAAAGAGAAAGGACACTTTAGGAATCAGTGTCCGAATGGTAAGAAAGAGGTGAACGTTACAGAAGACGACACAGATGACGGGGTCAGTAGTGATGAGGCTTTGGTTTGTAGTGTTGAGAGTAGCGTTGATGCTTGGGTGATGGATTCTGGTGCATCGTTTCATGCCACTCACTGTAGTGAAACGATGAAGAATCTTAAATTTGGGGATTTTGGAAAGGTTCGACTAGCGAATGATGATATTTTAGAGGTTACGGGTATGGGAGACGTTGATTTGATAACTTCAGCCGGTACTTCTTGGACTTTGAAAGACGTGAGGGTTATTCCAAGTTTGAAGAAACGTTTGATTTCAGTTGGGCAGTTGGATGACCAGGGGCACGATGTTAAGTTCGGGAATGGGCAGTGGAAAGTAGTCAAAGGGAATCTCGTGGTTGCTCGTGGCAAGAAAATGGGTTCGTTGTATATGGTCGATATGTCATCGAAAGGAGTGGGTCCAGTTTTGGTGAAAGACAAAATCCGGTTCACAGAATCTCGTGGGCAGAAGAAGGTTCGTTTTGCAAGTAACAAACCCAGAGCCAAAGTGAAGATTCAGGATGAACGAGCTAGGAAGGTTAAATCAGTTGGGGGACATCGTGACAGTGGGAGCACAGGTCGTGTTTCAGTTACAGTTCCAGGTCGACAGTGGATTAAGAAAACCAGTATTCCAGCTGTAAAAGTCTCTCCAATGAATTACTTGCTGAATATGGAGAGTGTTTGTTCTCAGGTTATCTCAGGATCCGGTAGTTCGTTATAGTGGGAGCCGGTAGGGACAGAGAACGGGTCAGGGGCAGTTTCAGCCATGACTGACGTGTTGGAGCTCCGGGGAGCTTCAACGGGCCTTCAGGTTAATTGATGAGAAGGCGGTGGCAACTAGAAGAAGTTTAATGTTCAGATTACAGAAGTACAATCAGGAGTGCAGACGAGAGTACTCAAGGCCTCCGAGTGGGAGATTGTTGGGTTCGTAGGCCTTGTTGGCCCGGTTTATTATATGAAGTCAAAAGAGGAGACGGGTGTGGGCGGTCGGGCCCAAGCCCGGCCCGATTTAGATTTCTTGCATAATAATTTACTAACCCTAGTTCAGTCTCTATATAAACAACATTATGTACTTGTAATATTGGTCACTCAAAAAGATATATCTAGTTGCCACCCGTGGACGTAGGTCAGTTTAGACCGAACCACGTTAAATCCTCGTGTTCGTTTATTGCTTTCGTGTGTGTGTTCGGTTTCGTGTGTGCGTTTAATCCTAACATACTTAAACTTACCTGGACCAAACCTAATACGTGACATATAATGAGAAAAATGCTTATTTATGCATTTTAGTGTTGCCCTGTAACTCTTAATGTACCATATTTGAACCCTCAAAATGTGCCGATCCAAGCACTTCCGCTTCCTCTTCTGTGGCTTTGCCGATTTCGGTGGCGATCCACTATCTAGTTCCTCCACAGACATTCTAACCTGCATATGATGTGGCGACTCAACTACCACCATAATTTGATCCTCTTCCGTTGCCACTTCTTCTTCTTTTTCGTTTGGTGAACACTTGATCTCCATTGTTGGCTTCCCCATGATTAGTGTTTCTAAATAGATAAGATCGCCAACAGGGTCAAATTCTTCATGTTCTTCAAAATTCCGGTAAACCCACTAACTCATCACCAAACTCATCTTCCCAAGATGGTACATGCTCCTCCTCTTTGTCATCTTTCATCTAGTCAAGTGGCTCCACAACGACATCTTCACTCGGATTCGCGTAATCAGGTAGCTCCAACTCCATCTCTTCTATCACGCCCTCATCATCATCATTCCAGAATTCATCATCTGTTTCATAGACGGCTTCCTGCTCCTTGTAAGTAAAACTCTCATTTTGAATTCTAGCACCTATCTCTTCTAACCTAGCTTCGATTTCCTCTAACTTACGAAGTCTTTCTCTTTCTATCAACTTATCAATCCTGGCTTCCAATTCCAAAATCTTTTGGAATCTTTCACGTTCCTCTTGTTCGGCTCTTTCCAACATCATCTCTTTCCAACATTTTCTATATAAAATACTCCTAAACTGACTCGATCTATTAAACATATTAACTAGAATCGATAAAATAAAACACAAACTAAATTATCCTAAATACGACTAGGAGCGCTAAATCTAAGACACTAAAGACCAATTAATCAATTAAGTTCAATCAAATCTAGTTTTGCTATCGCCTAAGTATCCCCGGCAGTGGCGCCAAAAACTTGATGTGCGAAACGCGGTCTATAAAAACTTATCCTAACCTAGACACTCTAGTTTTAAATTTATAAATCCAGACTATCCTAATGCTAGACCACTAGACTGGCAAGTGTACCTATCAACTGTAGTAAAGCCTAACGAAGTTCGGATGTCGAACCCACAGGACACTAGCGACACTTACACTAGACTCTAACTTAACTAAACTTAATTAATTGATTTTTATGTTTTTTTATTAAATATAAAATAAATAGAACTTACTCTAAAACTAGACACGGACAAATTGAACTAGAACTCAAATAGGGGAAACAACTACCTAGGTAAGGAATCTTACTAGTAAACTCGTAAACTCTCGGAATTGGATTTATGATTAGTACCGTATTCTAAAAATATGAAACTTAAGGAATAACTAAAGTATGCTAGATCTCCTCCCGGTCTCACCAACAATACTTAAGAACCCTAAATATCATGTATGCTCAACGGTTAAATGGTTCGGATCACCTCCCGGTCTCACCTTACCTAACTATGCTAAGGTACCCAAAGATTAAATCACCTCCCGGTCTCTCTAATCACAAAACACCCTAAGGCGTAAAGGGGTATTTTTATTGAATTCGATTATAACTTGGATCTGTAAGAATCTAAAGGAATCTAGGTTAACTCACTCCCGTGCAATCACTACCCAAACTCGCAAAAGACCAAAATAGACGACACTTAATTACATCCCGGTCTCTCAAATGGCAGAATATAAGGTATCTCTAAACTCTCAATTACCGCTCCTATGGAATACGTTAACAATAAACCATAAACTAGTTGTAAACACACTGTAAACAACCTAATATGCATCCATACATGAAAGACGTTCACAAAGACGCATATGGAACAATAAATTGATAATAAATTAATACCAAATACGCATATGCATCACAACCAAATAAAATAAAAACTTTACCAAAGCATCACCAATCAATAAATAATCCAAAACTAAAAATAAAACGAGTCTAACAAGTAATCATCCAAACCCAGGCAGTATAACAGTTTAGCCAATCATAACAATATTTGACGAAACAAAGATATAATAATTATTGCAGTCCATCGAAAAAGAAATAAAAATAATTGAGTTACTAGCTTGTGAGCTTAAATTATTGAGCTGTGTGTCTGCCTGCTTAATTAATTCACCTGCCTGGTTGCCTGCTTGCTTGAATAATTCACTTTTAAAGATATGGCCGTGAATGCTTTTTGACGTGCTTGCTTGGTTGCTTGCTATTATTTCTGCTGTAGACTTTTGTTCACACCCTAGCTCACGGCTACAAATCAACCACACAGGGGCGACTCCCCTAAGATTTGGTTGGCCCCCCTTCCAAATAATATATGTAAAATATATATAGCCAAGAACTCCCTGCCGACGTATCACATATGGGTTTTCATTCTCATGGGCTGGTTAACATTCCTTTGACTTTTAATTCTCATGGGTCTTCTATTAATAACTGATTAAAAACAAATGTTTTGAGGCCTCATTATTTTATCTCAACTCCACGTAGCAATGCACTTTTGAGTTTACTCCATGTAGCCTTTTCTTTCTAATAATTTAGAATATGCACATGTGACCTGCATCAATAAATTATTATATTAAAAATATATGAACTTTAAAATTAAAATATGGAGAATTGCACCTACTCATTTTTTTCTTTATTAAACGTATATATTTTTATATATAAAAAAACTACTACAAAGCAAATAGGTAATTATTTAATTTGTTTAAAGTTTCAATCGTCAATCTCAAGAGTAATAAAAAAATACATCGTTTAGTTGGTTGTCTCTTGAAACTGATACAATTCAAATATGAATCAATTTGTAGTAATATTAAATAGACTTAGCTCAATATACGATTAAAAATGCAGGGAGTATTTATATAAAATATGTATAATTTAACCCCTATCAATTGACAGTGAAAAAGATATAAACGATAGGTAGGAGAGAGTGTATAAATTACTTATTTGCCCCTTCATCTAAAAAATAAAATGACATATGTGGATTAATTTGGTCCATCCATGGGGTTTTAAAAGTTTTCCCATAAAAGTGGATTTTCTTTTTAGTTTTAAAGAGAGAACTAGATAACAAATAAAAAAATATTTTTAATTTTATTTTCTTTCATTCTTCTTATATGTTTATATTCTTCACCATAAAAAAATATAAAAATAAAAATAAATAAATAAAAGCTCGTTGTAGTGCACATATGCAATACATCGACTTTTGTTTAATATATATGTGTAATAGTGTATATTTTGATATGTGTATATGTGAGGTAGTTTGTAAATGAACCAACCTAGCTCACATATTTATACTAGATACACCCAAATTCTAATACTTTCCCGTCTAGGCCTTTCTAATATTAAAATATTTTAAATATCTTTCATATTTTACATGGAAAAATCTAGGCTTGGATATTCTAGATTTTTCAAAAGAATTTTCTAGGCTTTTACTTTGAAAATATCTATGATATTGTCTAAGTAACATGGCTCATGAATCCCCTAGAATTTTCCATATTACTACCATCTGATCTGCTTTAAGAGAGGCGTGGCATTCTCCCCCACCTAAGCTCGTGACGTCCTCGTCATATCTTCCTCGTGATACTCCTTGATCCTGTCTTGGAATTGACATAATGCACCTCCAGTTTCCCATTGGTTCAGTGTTCGGCATGTCTTTTTAGTTAACCAGTATTTCTTATGAAGAAGCAGGCCACAAAGAAGATCTCCACCCAGAACCATAGGTACCTCTTCTAGCAACCCTTCGTCCTCAAAGGCTAAAGAATCATCCAAGAAGCATGCATATGATGATAGCATGATGATGGCTTCATCGATTGCTCCGGTTGATCTGCCGATCCCAAAGGAAGATCCCATCACAACCCTGCTACATCAGCTGGCCATTGAAGCCCATCCAAGGGTTCTGCCTTGTATTGCCTCAAACATGGCCATCACTTCAGACGAAGATTCTGAAAAATCAGAAGATGACGAGATAACCGACCCGAGTGAAGCTTTTGAACACCTGTTCATGAATGAACAAGACACCACAGTCAGAAACGATATTGATTCAGACGTCGAAGATGCAGCTTCATATACAGAAACCCATAACAAACCAAATGTCCCATGATTAGACTCCAACATAAAGTTCACCTTTGACGACATTCCCCATCACAATGGCGTGAGAGAATTGTAGAAATGCATACATGGTGTGCTGCAGAACTACAGTACTACGAAATCGAAGTCGTCATCAAGAAGAACTCATCCATGTGATCCATAACGAATTCATTGGAAGCCCACTTGATCATAAGATCCATGCACGTGATGAATTCTTGAAAATGAAATGTTGCTCTTTCCTTCCAAAATATCTGGAGACACATTACAACCGTATGTCTGAACGGTTCTATTGTCTTAACGGCGTGGATGACGTAAATCTCAAGTAGATCTTTCTACATTCCTTCCCAGAATCACTCTGTAACGAGGCTTTCAGGACGCTGGAAAGCAGAAACATGACATGCGCACAAGCATCACTAGGAGAGCTGTACCAGTTAATTACAAATGCTCTCACTAAGCTTTGTAATCAAAAGAGGTCCCTAAGTGATTATGAAAAAACGAGCAGTCGTCTTGGCTCATCATGCAACGACAATCACCTGAAGATCAAGTGTAAAGATGAATCATCCTGCAGCTGTTCAAAAAATTCCCACTTCCCGAAGAAGTATGTTAGACAACATTCTTCAAATTGAAGATTTCAGAATAAGAAGTGGAAGTTCCTTAGAAGAAAATCCTTCGAGGTAAAAGCACAGACAAGTGTTACATTTGCAACCAGAAAGGCCATTTTGCAAAAGATTGCAAAGACAAAAAGAAGACCCAGGCCTTACTCCAGACGATCAACCAGGTAGAAAAAATTGATGTTTCGGATTTAGAGTCATTATACTCTCTTGACGATGAACCAGGGGATAAGGCGGTCTGTTCAATTTTCTATTCTGATTCAGACGAAGAGACGGACACGGACAACTCAGATGCATACAGTGACATCCGTCCCATGTTTATGGCAAGAGCTAAAGACTTATCTCCAAATCTTCCGATTCCAGAACCTCTAGTCAAGTTTGATCTACTACTTAATCAATATACAAAGCCTATCCCAATAATTGCTCTAATTGACTCCGGTTCACACAGATCGGTTCTAAATCCAAACATTCTTCCTTCTAATTATTGGCTTCCTCACAAACAGTTTTTCCTAACCGCCAATGGTCAAACATTTTCCATAGACAGAATTAGCAAGCTACTATACATCAGGTTATTTCCTAAATGTGTCATTAAACATAGGTTTTTGGAATCTAGCCTCCATGGGAGAGATCTTCTTCTTGGTTGGGATATTATCTTTCAGCTACCAGAAATGCAATTTTTTGGTCACAATGGTCTAACGTGGAAGGAGCACGTCAATGCGTATACCAAGGTCCATAGTTTACACGATAACCCGCACTCAACCAGTCCATGCAAAACTTATGAGTCACAAACTGTTCCTTTCTACCAATCAAAACCAACAGTAAACAAATCCTCATGACAAAGAAAAATCCACATAAAAAAAGGAAAAGAAAAAATGATGGAAAAGACATCAACATCAGGGGTTCCCATGCCAGCTGACAAAAGAATCCTCCAGACTGACGCCACTGAAGAGTACTGGGCAGCAGTCTTGATTGCAGAAGACGACAAAGGTGTCAGGTCGGTATGTGAATACAAGAGTGGCACGTTTAACATGTCAGAAAAACAGTATCATTCCATGTATAAAGAAATACCGGCAGTCAAAAAAGGAATAGAGAAATTTCAGATCTGCCTTATGGATCACAGCTTTATTATTGAAATGGATACATCATCCTTTTCTTTAATACCACAGTCCAAAAGCAGAGCCCCCTCTAGTGAACAGTTGCTACGGTGGGCTAATTGGTTCTCAAAATATTCGTTCACAGTGACCCATATCAATAAGTGGAATAATATCCTGGTGAAAGATTTTCCGTCATGGCCCCAAGCCTATAAATGTCAAGAGTCTACTATGGTTCAGCACTACCATACCTTACCCACCATCTTCACAATGGCCGAAGCTGGCTCATCCAACACCTCTGCACCTGTAGAGATCCATAAAGAATTCACTCAGAAAGAAATACCAGAAGAAATTGTTGAAGTAATTGCAGATCTAACTTTCAAAGAAAGATCTCGCTTAAATTACAAAACATTCACCACAATTCTTCTAAAAAAGCATGCAACGTTCTTAGAAGGGATAAAATTCCATCCTGATTATCCGTTTCTAAATGTCTTCCGTTTTGAAAACCTGTTCACCCTCCCTAAAGAAGCTTTGTGTCTCTTCTGGTACCTATTTGAATCTTTTTATATTGCTATATCTTTCGACGATGAAGATCTCCAATTGTACTTACTAAACTGCCAATTCGGAGATTTGCCAGCTGAAAAGAAACACACTCTTACCCTTCTCCAGTGGTTTTTGCCCATCCACCAATGGATCGGGCATGTGACTACCTCTCGTCTGAGATACAATGTCTTGTATTTTAGAAGACCAAGTAGCTTCATACCTGCATCAGTGATCAATAGTGTTCAATCAGCCATCTACCACTCGCCTTGTGCCTTCCACCACAGTTCTTATAATATAGATCCTGCATCTATTGGTTTTAAAAGAAATTTCCCAGAAAAATGGATGAGAATGAGAGAGTGTCCAGGTCATGCAAATGGTGTAGAAGTCAAAAGCCTTGATCCCAGGGACGATAAACAAATATGGAGAATGGACCACCCTTACATAAAGCTGTGGAAAAGGAAGCATTATGAATATATCAGTACCCATATTGTTGCCCTTACGGAAGAAGAATATGAAGAATTTGAATATGGGAAATCATGCAGCACCAACTCCCTAACATCGAACCTGGACCCAGAAGAAGATGATGATTACCATGACCCATATTTTCTTAATTATGTTTTCTAAGTGTGTTTAATAAGTCAAATCACTCTTAAAAGTGGTTTGGTAAGGTTTAGTCCATGGCAATGGGACTTATGGCATGCCTTATGTCATAGGTATGGGCCTCATGTCTTATGTATGGGCCTTATGTCTTTTTATGAGGTTAGTTAGCATTTCCTTGGCTATAAAAGGAAGGCTTCCCCTCACTTCTAAACCATCCATTGAAAGAAATAAAAACTTCTTCCTTATATCTTCTCTCTAGTTCTCTTTTGTCTAGTTCTCTTTTGAGTTCTTGAGTTCTTTTACAATAGTTCTTAAGTTCTATGAGGTGAAAAACGTGGTCTATTAAATTTTAACATAACTTAGACACTCTGGTTTAAAATTACAAACCTAGACTATTCTAATGCTAGACCACTAGACAAGCAAGTTTACCTATCAACTGTAGTAAGCCTAATGAAATCCGGATATCGAACCCAAAGGACAATAACGAAACCTAAACTAGACTCTAACACAACTAAAGTAAACTGACTTAATTGATTTTTGTGTTTTGAATTATTAACTATAAAATAAAGAATACTTAAACGAAAATTGACATGGAAACTAGACATGAACAAATCGAGCTAGAACTCTAATGGGAAAATCAACTACCTAGGTAAGGAATCCTACTAGTCAACTCGTAAACTCTCGGAATTAGATTTAAGCTTGGTAACCGGATTCTAAAAATATGAAACTTAAGGAATAACTAAAGTATGTTAGATTACCTCCGGGTCTCACCAACAATACCTAAGGACTCTAAATTATCATGTAAAGCTCAACTATTTAATGGTTTGGATAACCTCCTGGTCTCACGTTACCTAACTATGTTAAGGTACCCAAAGACTAAATTACCTCCCGGTTTCTCTAATGACCAAACACCCTAAGGAAAAAAAGGGTATTCTTAATGTATTTGGTTATAACTCGGGCCTGTAAGAATCTAAGGGAATATAGGGTAACTCACTTTTGTGCAATCACTACCCAAACCCACAAAAAGACCAAAACAAACGACACTTAATTACCTCCGGTCTCTCAAGTCACAGAATATAAGGTATCTCTAAACTCTCGGTTACCTTTCCTATAGAATATGTCGACTATAAACCATAAGCTAGTTACAACTACACAATAAGAAACCTAATACGCATCCATACTTTTAAGGCACAAGAACGCACATGGAACAATATATTGATCATAAACTAATAACAAATATGCATACGCATTACAACCAAATACAAAAATAATTTTACCAAAGCAAAACCGGTTAATAAACCATCCAAAACCCAAAATAAAAAGAGTCTACAAAATATTGAACAAAACTTAGGCAATATAACAGTTTAACCAATCATAATATTTAACGAAATAAGTACTCCATGTTAGCTCGTTCACTCTTGAAATTATTGACATCTAGGGATGGCAATGAAACCCGAACCCGATGGGAAAACACGAAACCCGACATAAATGGGACGGGTAATACCCGGCCCATTAGGGTTTGGGACGGGTTTGGGATTAGTTTTGAAATTTTTCGCGGGTTTGGGATTTCTAATATACCCGATTACCCGACCCGATTACCCGATAACATAAACCCATTTACCCGATTATATACCCGATGTACCCGATATAGCTTATTATATTATATATATATACTATATTCCAAATATATTATTTGTCGGAACTTGTTTATGTCAATTATTTTAGACATTTTATCATTATGGCAACCATCTTTGTAATCGATTAATTATATTGTCAAAACCCGGTAGAAACCTAGCGGGTTTTGAGCCGGGTATACCCAACGGGTATTTTATCAAAACCCGATAAGAAACCCGAAACCCGATGGGAAAACCCGACACCCGACGGGTAATTACCTGGTTAAAACCCGACGGGTTTGGGACGGGTTTGGGACGGACTTTGATAACCGGGTATGGGTTTAGGAATACCTAAACCCGACCCAAACCCATCTATATATGAACCAATTAGCCGAATTATTTAATAAAAACAACTCAACAGTTACTCAAAAGTGTAGGAGATAGTTATAATATTTATATATAATAAACATATCAAATATCCCCACACTTAAATATTTTTCTTCCCTGAAAAAATATTTGCAATGGAATCAAATTTTGAAACTGGTCTTTAAAACATATAGTTATCATTTAAGCACTGATAAACGCAAAACCGCGATTGCTGATATTGTAAATATTTGCAATGGAATCAAATTTTGAAACTGGTCTTTAAAACATATAGTTATCATTTAAGCACTGATAAACGGAAAACCGCGATTGCCGGTATTGTTGTCCACTAAAACCCAGCCACCAGCCTATCAATCCCCTAAATCTATTTAACAATTATGTTACATTTATATCAATAAGCATAAGGTTCTTACACCTAAAGAGTTACAAATCCACTTACCCCATCTCAAGCATAATCAAGACAATCTAAACCGGGTTGAAATAGACTGGTTCAACCTATCACCGTAAGCTGAAAACCCTTTATTGGTAAGAAGAAAATGCACTTAGGTGGAATTTAGATGGATGAAAGATCAAATGAGATCGTACGAGCATACCTTAAGGACTATTGGACTTTGTCCTACGTATCCCTAAGAAAATATTTATCAACTAAAAACCTTGAGTCCTAACAGTGTATCCTCATAGTCACCATCCCTTTTGTAACACGTAAACTCTGAGTCCCGTCTAGTATGTGCACTTTGGATTCTTTTTCTTTTTTTTATATGAGAATTCTTCTTTGACATTTTGCATTGTAGATACCCTTCTCATTTTTTTTTTCGAAACAGTTGCACATTTTTTGACCATTTTTTTAATGTTTGTGCAAAATGATAAACTTTGTGCTCTTAGGCATCTTTTACACTAAAATATATAACTTTTTTCTAACCTCGTATAAAACTCGACATGGTGGGGGGCCACCACTCGTTATTTACTTTCATACAACAGAGTGATGTGCTAAGTTTAGGTACATGTAATTCTCACCATCTCAAGGTAGTCAGAATTATAGTAATACTCGCTATGCATTATCGAATTTTCAGCTTAGATATCCCTCCTCATGATGAGAACCCACAACATTTATAATCTATTAGGTATATTTATAATATTGAAAGGAAACTTTTCAAAGCTAGTTGGGCCTACCGACACATTCCAAGCTTAATGTGTTATCTTTATTTACTCTCATATATAATAGTAGTTTTAAAAACCAATCTCAAATATTTCTATCATTTTCCATTAGTTGCCAAAATTTGCGTCAAATATTTGAGACACTTTTGGAAATATTTTTTTTATTTTTGGATTTTTTTTAAATAAAAATGTGAGTTTATCATCCTCACACTTAAATGTCATATTATCCTCAATGAGACAGGAAAAAGACAAAAAAATAATAAAGCACATTTAAATATAAGTAAAGTGGAACAGTCTCTCCTGGTAAATATGAAGATATGACTCATGAGCCGTGTTCGGTGCCATCCAATTCGAATGAAAGCCTCACGCTTCAGTGCTCTCTACCAAGCTTTCACTTATGAACGAATATGGAAATCAATGAGCAAATGGCTTCCCCACACTTGCTTCAAACCCTAAATCATCAAAACTTCACAAGCAATCCTGGAGCAACCTGAAAGCAAACCAAGAAACAACCAACACAAGAAAGCAAGAAACCCCAAAAATAAAAATAAAATGTAAGTAAAAAACAAAAAAGAACATACTACTCGGTTTCCTCCCGGGGAAATGCTAACTTTACAAAAAAGTCTTCAGCCGGACTCACTCCCAAAATCTCAATCAGGAGGCTTTTCTTTAATCCAACCCCGGTCTAACCCATTTAGTTCCAACGGTCCAACATGTTTAATCAAATAACACATAGTGAAACTAAAAAGAAATTTTAAAACATTCAAACCGGACAGACTGCCAACATTTAAACTTACCCGGACCAAACCTAATACGTGGAATATAATGAGGAAAAAGGTTATTCTTGCATTTCAGTGTTCTCCTATAACTCTTAATGTATGACTTTAGAACCCTTAAAACGTCTTGATCCAAGAATTTTCTTGTCCTCTGTAGTGGTTTTGTCGATTTCGGTGGCGATCCATTATTTAGTTCTTCCATAGACTTTCTAACCTTCATATAATGTGGTGACTCAACTACCATCATATTCTGATCCTCATCCGTTGCCACTTCCTCTTCTTTTTCGTTTGGTGCACGCTTGATCTCCATTGCCAGCTTCCCCATGATTAGTGCCTCTTATAAGTAGATAAGATCGCCAAAAAGGTCAAATTCTTCATGTTCTTCAAAAACTGGTAAACCCACCAACTCATCACCAAACTCATCTTCCCAAGATGGTGCATGCTCCTTCTCTTTGTCATCTTCCATTTGGTCAAGTGGCTCCTCAACAACATTTTCAATTAAGAATGCAGTGTAATCACGTAGCTCCAACTCCATCTATTCTATCACACCCTCATCATCATCACTTCAAAAGTCATCATCCGTTGGTTCTATTTCGTAGCTCCAAAACATGGAATATTGAATGGTAGATTTTACTTCTTCTTGAACCGGATGTGGGACTAACTCGTCCATTATCGTCTCTGGTTCCAAAGTTATATCCACATACACAACATCCTCCTTTTCATAGATGGCTTGCTGCTCGTTGTAAGAAAAACTCTCAATTTTATATCTAACACTTAACTCGTTAAGCCTGGCTTCCATTGCCTCTAATTTTTGGAGTCTTTATATTTCGATCAACTCATCAAGCTTGGTTTCCATTGCCTCTAATTTTCAGATTCTTTCTATTTCGATCAACTCATCAAGCCTAGCTCCCATTGCCTCTAATTTTTGGAGTCTTTCACGTTCCCCTTCTTCGGCTCTTTCCAACATCTTCGATATAAAATACTCCTAAACTGAATCGATCTATTAAACATATTAACTAGACTCGATAAAATAAAACAAAAAACTAAATTATTCTCAAGACGACTAGACACGTGAAATATATGACACAGACTCACAAGACACGCCACAACTCAAGACACAAAAAGTGAAATGAACAAATTAATTTCAATCAAAGCTAGTTACACTATCGCCTAAATATTCCCGGCAATGGTGCCAAAAAAATGATGTGCAAAATGTGGTCTATTAGGTAATAACAACAGGTTTTTAAACACTTTCAAACTAAACTTTCTTTTTTAAGTTTGGAACTTTGATTATTAATGAAAATATCAGGATTCTCAACAATTTTCTTGTAATGAACACATTTTAAAAATTTACAATCCTCAGTTAGATGATTGTTTCTTTTGCATACTTCACATGGGTTTAAAAAAAAGGTTTCTTTGAACATTTTTAGACTTCTTCATTTTAGTTGCACCCAATATATCAACAACTACTATTCATGGTGATTTGTATCTATGTACAGAAGTTGGTTGAACTTCAACTTAATTAATGTCATATGCGTTTTTCTTGACTTATGATACAATTGATCTAGGAACAAATGTGACAGCAGTTGTTGCTAGTTTATCTAATTCACTTTTCTTTGAAACTGCTGATGACTTTAATGTATCAGTTGTTTGAGTTGAACCAACTGTTACTAGTTATTTTGAGTGAATTATCATTTGCTTCTAAAAATGTTGATGGATAGTTATCAATATTTAACCTTTGGTTATCCAATGCAGTAATGGTAATCTCTTTGATTTCATTGAGTGAATCAGTTGTTTGATACCATTTTCCAATTCCATCTTGAAATAAGAATTTTGATGGATCATTCAAAATTTGAAAATCATTTGAGTAATGTTGATCAACAACTGATCTTTGAACACTTAAATCAGCAAGTGAAGTTGGTTTGTTCTTTTGTGATGCATCAGTTAGGGATGGCATTGAAACCCAAACCCGATGGAAAAACCCGAAACCCAACATAAATTGGACGGGTAATACCGACCCATTAGGGTTTGGGATTAGTTAAAAAAAATTTCGCGAGTTTGGGATTTATAATATACCTGATTACCCGATAACATAGGCCCGTTTACCCGATTATATACATGATGTACCCGATATAGCTTATTATATATATATACTATTTTCCAAATATATTATTTGTCGAAACTTGTTTATGTTAATTATTTGAGATATATTATCTTTATGGTAACCATCTTTGTGATCGATTAGTTATATTTTGTCAAAACCCGACGGGTTTTGAGCCGGGCGACGGGTATTTTATCAAAACCCAATAGGAAACCCAAAACCCGATGGAAAACCCAAAACCCAACGGGTAATTACCCGATTAAAACCCGATGGGTTTGGGATGGACTTTAATAATCGGGTATGGGTTTGGGAATACCTAAACCCGACCAAACCCGACCCATTGTCATCCCTAATACAAGTTCCCTATTTCATCTTGACTAGCAAGTTTTAGTGGAATAACATTTGGTAAAACAATTAATGAAACTTGTTTTGGAAAAATTTCTTCTTCCTCATGTTCATCAACACAATTGAGAGGGGTTATTGGAGTATAATTTTGAGGTTGTTCAATATGATTATGTCCAATACCAAACTTCATATCACTGCTCGATTTCTTACTTAGCATCATTTGAAATCCTCTGCTGGATTCAATCTATTTACCATAATTCACTTGAGTTTGTTCTAATGTTTTGTTACATTCACTGTACTTTCTCAACAAATCTTCTGCAAAAGCATTTTTATCTGACAAGGAACGTTTTAATATCAAAATCTCTTTTTCTTTCTCATTCAATTTGACATTCATGTCACTTTTAGATTTTGAAACTGCTAATTCAAGTTCAACAAACTGTTTGATCAGTTTTATATTCGCAAGTTTGATGTTTGAATATGCAATGATGTAGTCATTAGAACATAACTTTTGACAAATTTCTGGTGCTCCCTCATCAATAGTAGTTTGGAAAGCCTTTTCAGTAGCAGTTTGTGCCTTCTTTTAACCAACACTTGTCATCAGCACTTGAAGAATATCTTTGTTGAAATTATTCTTTAATTCTTTTTCTTCAGATATTTCTTCTCCTATAACCACTAGAGCTAGATCTTTGCTATTCATTTCTTCAGGAAGACTACTCCAATTAACAAAGTGTGTTAATGGGTTGCATGACAGGAGGTTGAACAAATTGCATCTGCTGCATTTGTTGAGGTGTAGGTGAATACTAATAATGATACTGATGAATAGTATTTTCCCTGTTTGAGGTTTGAGGAAAGTGTGAAGTGGAGAGGTTATTAAAGGATTAATGTTGTGAATGAGGATGGAGAGGGGAACTTGGGTAGGTTATTATAGGCTGAACATGATTAGGACTTGGCAGAGATTGAGTTCTGCATTAACGTGCGAAGTATCTTAGCCTGCCACACTTGGGACATGTCTTTTTCGCCTTATCATAGCCCACTTTTTGTCTTATTATTTATGCCAGTACACTTCCTTCCTGTCCTTTTGTAGAACTTGTTTGTTTTGACTGTAAGCAATGCCAAGGAGTTCAAAATTTCCATTTCTTCCCAATCAATTGGATCTATGTATTGCAAGTCTTCCATGGTAAATGAAACATTGTCAGATACATGTGAAGAATTCTCTTGAGCAACAAACTCTTGATTATCAACTGCTGATCCAATACAAGTTGTTATGTCTATATGGTAGTCATAACTTTGGCCAGCAGTTTGAACAAATTGAGTCTCTTGACAGAGAAGTGTTGATCCAATGTTAAATTGTCAGCAGTTTTCAGTAGCAATCAACTTCTTCTTTTGACTTATCTCTATGTCAAAGGTACGTAAAATACCATGAAGAGTAGTCAGACTCGTATATCTTGAAAATTTGGTAGAGTTCTTAGCACAATAGCATGAGTGTCCCAATTTTTTGAAAGTGATCTTAGAAATCGGTTGTTAATAGGAGAGTTTGTAAAACTAACATCAACCATTGTCAATTCACTAATGAGTGTTTGTGAATTGTTCATATTGTTGAGTTAAACTCTCTCCTCTTAAGTGAAAAAAATGCTTCATATTGTTGCCTGAGAATTTTACAAGTATTCTCAAGGACTTGTGAGGTACCACCATATTGTTCTTTCAGTGCGTCCCACAATGCCTTTGCAGACTTGTGATGAATTAATCCACTGTAAATTTCATTTGGAATTATCATAGCTAGAATAGCATGAGCTTTGGCATCCAATTCAATTTTCTGCAAATTCCGTTCAAAATAATCCTTAGGGTCCTTCTTGATCGTTTTGTTTCCATCAAATGGATCAACAATTTCAGAGGAATGAGGCCCTTGAACTACAGATCTACAACAGGCAGTGTTTTGCCTGCATAGATGGTGGAGCATTCTTTGAGCCCATATGTTATATTGAACTCGAACCAACATTGATGGTTTGGAGGTTGAACTAGTGTTGTGAGGATTTTGTACGAACAAAATGATTCAACTAGTTTCTCAACATTAATAGAGTATGAAACAGATTTTTGATCCTTTTTGAATCCTCAATAGGAAATATCAAATTAAGCTTAGATCTATGGTACTGAATTGATTATGAGATAAAATTCATTGAATCTAACTCTGATACCAATTGTTAGGATCATAGATCTACTAATCTAAGCTACTTGAATACAAACCACAATCAATGGAACAATAAACAACTGATCTAATCCTTTGAACATATTAGTATCCCTTTAATTGAAACTATATTTGAATTATACCTTCAATTAGTATATGAAATTAACTAATTAAACAGCAGAATTCATTTAAGCGTAGGTTTCATGTGGAAGAACAATTAAGTATTAACTATAATCGAATGATTACAAGATATTTCTTCCTCTCAACCTTAGCTCATCATTCTCACTAAATTTTCTAGTACGAAAGTACACGATCCAGGTGCGTATTGTGACGTGAAAAGTGTTAATGATAAAGAGACTCTCTTTTTCATTTTATACATGTGCAAAACTACCGATGAGTTAAAGGCGATAGTGATAGCTAACAAAAATAGTTACAAACTAGTGATAAACTTATTACCAACAATCGTCTATAGAGAATCCTCTGTTAACTGCTAATCTTCAATTAAACAACTGATGTTTGAATCATCAGTTGTTTGTCTTTAGAAGTTTGGATGTTTAATAGTTTGTAAAGCATCTATTGAGTCTTCAGTTCTTTTCTATCAAAAGTTTAAAGCAATATTTTATCAAACCATCATAATGGATAACAACTGATGTTTGATCCACCAATTGTTTGCAATTGCTCATCAGTTCTTTCCAAGGTTCAACAAGAATGATAGTTGCTAACCGTAAACCATGACAGACAAAACTATAAATAGGGTTTACATACGGCCAATCCCATAACAAGCCCAATAACCAAAAGCTCAAGGATTTCGGTCACACTACATCAAAACAATAACACACATATAAAAGCATAATCTACAAATATATATATATATATATATCCCCACACTTCCATGGTTTCAAGATTCCACTTAAGAATCGAAGGATTCATGATATAGGACAAGGCTAAACCACCCGTGACCACTTCAGGTGTAGGGTTTGAATAGGAAATGAGTATTTTATGATTTCATTATTGTTGGGATTTAGTTTGATTAATCTTTTGACTGATAGAATCTTTATGTTTGTTTAAATTCGTTAAATAGTTGTTTTTCTTGAATTTACTTTTATCATCAATTATTTGGTTTGTTTTCATCAACATTTAAGATTAAATTCTTATCGTCATTGATCCGCTTACCAATAATCATAGATGCTAGGTTTTATACCAACGAAGTAGTAATTTGGTAGACCACGTTTAGTTGTGTTAATTCTTCGGATTAGGTTCTGTGAATCATCATAACCAAACTAATGTGTCTAGTAATATTTTCTTATTCTAATAAACGAATTATGTCTATGTGATTCCCCAAATGGTATAAGTTTTGTTACTTAGTTCATTGCATTACCTGAACATGAGTTGTTGTCTCTTTCTCTTACATTGTTTACAGACAAAAGTTAATTGTATTTTCATTAAACGAATCATCATTTAAACTGCTTAACATAGTCTGTCTAAATTAGTATAATTTATCTGTTAGTGAGCAATGACTATGACTTGCGCTTTTCATTAATTCTTCGTGGAGACGACCTTTACTTACACATACTAATTATAGGTATTTTAGTTTTCTAAATACTCATATTGATTAGAGCACGACATCTAACCAATGAATCATTTTGTAGACTTTTGTTTTTAACCAAAATTTTATGTAAAAAAATATGTAATTTTTTAAATAATTACGGGCCTCTCAGAATACTGGTTTTGGGCCCCTCACCCTCCTTAATCCCCTCTCCCTTGAGTCGGCCCTGATTCACAGTCATAGCAGTATAGCACCGCTGCCTATTTTTTACAACCAACTTTTTACACATGTATTTTACAAAATTCTCAACAATAGAAGAAGTGTAACAGAATCTAAAGAATCACAAAATTGTTATCTGAACCAAATGTTTATAAAAGCTAAACCAAAGAAGAATGGAAACAACACCATCTTGACTTAAAGAATAAGACATACACGACATGAGATAACATATAAATCTAGACTCAGACTACCATATTCAGTGATTCACAAACAAGATGAACCCCAATAAAGAATTTGAGATTGTAGACACCAGACGAAGGTTTTTATATGTGTGCCAATACAGAGAACGCGAAGGCTAATTATATTTTCCAGGATCACTTTAAACATATCAGCAGCTCCAAACCTAATTCCAGTTTCACATGCAATCCCAGCCATTAACTCCATGCCCAATGACAACATGAGAAAATACAAATTAACGACCATGAAATAAGAAACAATTTTAACAAAATATATCTGCTTGATTTTGAATTCATATGCGTTTGACATGTATTAAATTGTCATGATATATCTAATAACTAGTTTGAGACCCGTGTATTACACGGAAAATGAAAATTTTAATCTTTAAGCATTAAGCAAAATATAATAAACAACACGATTAACATGTATTGTTAATACAATTACAATTTACATTAAATTTACAGGACTTACAAAACAAACATTACACAAATATTTTACAAATAACTAAAATTTTTCTTGTAAACTACATTTGTGGTTGTATTGATCAATATACATTAATTGTTTATCAAGAATCAAAATTTTTAATATCATACCACAGTTTTCTATTAATATCATGTCCTTTGAGATGATATTATCAAGTTATCACAAACATGATTAACCCAAAAACTGGATTACACGAACTATGATGATAGAGTCATTCTTAGAGTCCTTAGAACTTGAAAGTTGATTAAGCATGATAAATTTGTTATCACCAACCGAAATGTATAGGAATGATTTATTTTTTTTTTAAATATATATACAATAAAAATCATATAGTCAAGCAACATATCAAATAGTTGAAAGTATTATATAAGGAATTTTTTATGCCTAAAAGATGAAAAGGACACACTAACATGTTTGCCATTATTCATAAACTATTTATTACTTTGAGTTAGTTAGCAGAGTACCACAAGAATTAGTGATCTTATATCTAATACTTGAAAATATTAGATAACAAATATTGTAAGGCACCAAGCACTGACCAGCGGAGAGTAAGATCCTAAAAGAAAGGGTCGTCAGATGTACAGATTTCATAAGGAGTAAGAGGGGTGCTAACCTCTTTAGACTGAAGCAACTTGGCACAGATAATCACATATCAGTATCATATTCCGACTGGGAGAGAAAAATTCTGTTATCGGTGTAGGCCAATTCAAGAATCAAATAGTATCCCAAATTTCTAAGATCTTGATATCAAACTAATGATCTAAATTGGCAGTAAAGGCTTTAATAATATCATCACTGTTACCAGTGAGGATGAGATCATCAACATAAACAAGTAGACACATGATGTGACTGCCACACTTAACCAAATGCTAAAAGAGGCGAGCAAACATGTGTATGAATGACCAGATGCTAAAAGAGGCGAGCTTAAGTGCTGAAACTAAGCACGTGGTGGTTGTTTTAAGCCATAAAAAGCCTTATAGACTTTTCAAACATGACATGAATACTCTTAGTTGACAAAGCCCTGGGGTTGCTCCATAAAAACGGGTTCACTTAAGTGACGATTGACAAAGCCGTTTTTAATGTCTAATAGATGAAAGTCCAATAAATTTAAAACTGCAAGAGAGAGTACGATTCTAACCGTTGAGGCTTTGAAAATAGGGCTGAATGTGTATGAAGAATCCAGACCGGTGACCTGAGAGTTACCACCCTATGCTACTAAGCAATCTTTGTAGCGTTCAAAGAACCGTCAGAGCGATATTTTATCTGATAAACCCACATAATTGGAGCCAACAACATATGCGGTTGCTGGATGGGGAACAATTATGATTTTGTCATAGTACCTCAAGTTCTTCATGCGCGGACGCCATCCAATGTGTGTGTGTTTGGGGTGGGGTGTTGCTGTTTTAACGCTTTTAGGCTAGAGATTTGTGTTCAAATCACGATCAGATAGAGGGAGACAGATTTGGCAATGTGTTTAGGCTTAGAAATGCCATCTTCGGCTCGTGTGATCATAGGGTGTTGGGCTAAAATAGGTGAGTGAATAGTTGAGGTGTGTTTGAGTTGGGTCAGAATTAAGGAGAGGGCTATTATGGGGTGTGGTTGGTACAAATTGAGAAGCAGGGCTTGTGTGTTTGCAGGTGAGTGGGATATTTGAGACGTAAGGTGGCGGGTTTGACGACGAGAGCATAATCAATTCCCGGTCGTCGGTGAAATCCCTTGGCAACAAGGCGTGCCTTTAGGAGATCTATTGAACCATCAGGTTTGAATTTTGTGCGAAAGACCCGCTTGAATCCAACAAGATTTTGGTTTGAATCGGAAGGAACTAGAGTCTAGTTTGGTTGGTTTGAAGATCATTGAACACTTTGTTCATGGCATTTCACCGAGAGGGGTGTTTGAGGGCTAGAGTTACGGTAGATGGGTCAGTGATTGGCCCGTTTGTAGCTCCATAAAGTTGAAAATTCGGGTTACGGTATCGCGGATTTGGTTTGCGAGTTCTGGTTTTTGGTTGGGGAACGCGTTTTGCTGGTGACTGGTCTAGTATATTTATTTGTAACGAATCGGGTATGGGAGAGTCTTGATTGGTGTCGATAGTATTTATAGAGAAGGTTTGACTTGGGCATAAAGGTTGAATCAGAGAAGTTGGGCTGGAGGTTTGGTTTTGTAAAGATGGGGTTAATGGTTGATTTTCTGCAGTAGGATCAGTCGCTTTTGTTAGGTAGGTGTTGGAATTGGACATAGTTATAGAAGATTATGAGGAGGAAGTGAGGTCAATTAGTTTGATAGGTTTTGGATTATTAGTAACCGGGAACCATATGGTAAAGGTTGGAGGTGAGTAGGATGTTTGATTTATGAGAGAGATAAATAGAAATTCATGTTCAACAAATGTGACATGTCGGGAGGTAATTGTTTTTTTGTTGGTAATTGTTTTTTTGTTGGTCAAGTGCATAAATATCTTTTACTAACCCGTTGCATCTTATTTTACTATTAAATATAGATAATTTGATAATTGTTTTTTAAAAAAACATATAAACTATTGAATATCTACAATAATTTTATAATCAAACAGTTATTGAAAACAAGAGAGAACATAGGGGAGAAAGACATTTCATAAATGTATATCTAGTTACTTTACATGTATAATCTAACTATACTATTAAAGCAAGATGATTTTTCTACATTGCATCATTCTGAATACTTCACGTAGGGCGTCACGTAATTGGCATGTGAGCAATTTCCTATTTTATCAAGCAAATCAATTATTTTATATTTGGAAATCTCAATAAATAAGTTATAAAAATATTCTAGAAGAATGACGTTAAATATCGTAATAGTAAGTCATAAATTAACATTTGAATATGTGTTAAATATAATGATCTTGACATTTTTCTCCTAAAAATAACAGCATTTTGACTTTTAAATAAAAAACTCTATTTGCTATATAAGATACACGCAAACTATATTCACATAATTATTGTTTTAACAATAATTTTACAAAGTTTTACAAAAATAAAGAACTACTTCAAATTATTATTGTTTTAACATATTTTCACGGTATGAATTTTTAACTTCATATCAGTTATCTATAAATAGTTATCAAAATAATCAAGACTGTAACGTATTTCCAAATTTAGCAACATATATTCAAATTTTTAGAATTCGAAGATTCATTTCTTTGCTAATTCATGTCTCCAAAATTTTGGCCAACTACATTAATTCATATTCTTACCATGTGGAACATAATACCTCATTTATGTTAACCAGTATAGTTTTTAAAAAGATTAATGCATGCAATGCATTCATAATTATGCATTGGGAAGTTGACTCCTAATTACATTAGAATTTTTTGATTTTTAAATTTTTGTAACTTTTGCATATAATTATTCTTCTGATTATTAGAAAATTAAAATTTTCTATTTTACGAAGTTTCACTAAAATAAAGACCTATATATTTACAATACAAGATACACGCAAAGATGCAACTTTAACATTGTTTCTATAATCTGCATCTAAAGCTACTCTCTGCAACAAATGTAAGTTTTTCATCCAATATTTATTTATTTAATATATCATTATAATTCAATTTTATGTATAAAAATGATGTCCCATAATTCTTTTATTAATTTTAGAGTTCATTGGAGGTTAAAAAAGTTTACCATGCTTAATGAAATTGATATTCTTAAAACCTTTACATGCATCGTTAAGGTTAGATTGCTACAAGTTTGGACCATCAATGATAAGAAATATGACAATGAGGAATACTTAATTGAGATGGTGCCCATGGATGAATTAGTAATATCATCCATCTTTGTTTTTTCTATTCTTTATAATATTTAGTGCAATGTTCAATAATTATTTTTGTATAGTTTCTTATTCTTACTATTTTATTTCATGACATGAAAATCGAATTCAAGCTTTATGTCGTTTTGTCAAGTGTAAAGAGTAGAGCCGATATTAATGTCAGGCCCCGGTCTCGGTGTCCTATATTAACGTTGGATTTACTCATAAACACAATTCTTAATATCATAGTGAATTAAAACATTCCGCGGAATATAATAAGTCAATCATATATTACACATTCGTTCATTATCTTGTCTTAACATCATTTAAATTTATCTTGCAAATAAAACATAACCAAATATAACATTTTTCTTAAGATGTCAGCCTCTTCAATCCATTGCCATGTGTTACCCTCAAGCCAGTTGTCTCAACATATTTACATGCGTGTGTAGGAACGTGATCCTGATCATGCTAAACATCATGCACGTAGACTCGTAATGAATAGGACCGAAAGAATATATTTACTATACGATATGATATAACGAAAATATAGCATAAAGCTATTACAACACAAACACTCTTAATACTCAGTATATTGATATGACTTGAAAGTACAAAATTGAATTACAACTGTTTTCAACTGAATTGAATATAACATGAGAAGTCCTGTATATATAGACGATTAGTGACAAAGTATAAGATTAGGCTCCGTATAAGCTTATACGGGCGTATAAGCTTATACGTCCTCTTACTTATACGTTTCACGTTACATACTTTCATCTACTAACAGTTTAGTCCTTTACAAAATACAAAGTGACATATTAAGCCCACTAGACCTAGCATTAGACAAAAATTCTCTAACAAACTCCCCCTTGGATATAGCTCGGTCTTTAATCAATCCCAAAAACTCTCTTCTGATATTCCTTCCTAGTTTCTTCGAATGACGGCTTTTTAGTCTTTCTCTTAGAAATAGGCCTGGACACACCCATGTCTTTATATTGAAATTTGTTCGAAGATGCCTCTGTAACTCGATCTTTAATCATAGCTTCACGTTCAGCTTCATTCTTCTCCTGTTCATCACTAACCGCTCTCAAATTTGTCTCCTAAGCTCTACCAGAATGTATATTCTTGTCATAACACAAATCCACAACTTTCTGAAACTGGTTGTCTTGAATCTTCACACTGAATTTTATTGACGTGTAATATCTCAATATCTTTCCATGAACAATTTATCAGCCATATTAGGATCCGCAACATTAGGTATTTCCTGGTGTACATCTTCATGGACTTTTGGAGTAAACCTTGGTGTTTTCATCAAACGATCAATGGTGTCATCTAAGTTCACCTCGAAATCTGGTGTCTTCTCAGGCAATTTTCCAGATTCTGGTAATTCAATTACCTTAGGAATTTTATCAACAGACACCCCTTGGTTATCTTGCTCATCAGGTTCATTAACCAAGCAGCGTTCAATCACTGACTTCTTGACCATATGTTTTACACATCGTTTCTTCTTTAGTTGATTTTGACTTGCTTCTGGAATATATGATTCATCATTATCATAAGACTTTTACTTTGTCTTTCTTTCTTTAAGAAAATCATGCAAACCACAAGGATCAGATAATAAATTCTTAGGAATTTACCGATCAGATTCAGTATCATCCTCAGAATTTTCAATAACAGGATCTTGTATAGCTTGAACTGGTTCTTCAACAACATGAACTGGAGGTGTAACAACCTCGGTTTTTACTGCATGCTTTTGTTCTTTTTATTCTTTTGAGAACCTTCAGCAGCGTCAGCATCTTCCATTTTAACAAACCATTTTCCTCCTAAAGCAACAAACCCTTGCATTATCACGTTTTCATTTTCTCTATCTGAATCACTCTCATCCTTCCTCCATTGATTATTAGTTGGAGCTACATAATTAGCATTCGACAGATGTCCAAACAAAGATCTGAATTTTGGAATTTGATCTTCATCTCTGTTCCTATAAGTCTTGAGTTTAGCACACCCAGAAATCGACATATGTGCAAGCTTCATCACTTCACAAGACTTATCAATACCCGGAAATTGATGATCAATAATGAGTTGAATAAATCTCGGACACATCAACCATTTGTTGTCATTGAAATACAACTTCATATGCTCAAAGATAACTTTTGAAAAGTTATATTTCAAATATAAGCTCAGAGCAGCCATCATACACATATGATAATCCAATATCTCCTCGTATCCACCTTTCCTATGCCCAAAGCAATGCACTATCACATGAACTAAAAACTTGTAAGGTCTTGAAAGCCCATTCTTCAAGAATCCTTTGTTCAACTCATTTTGATATCCCATTCTCAGCAAGCATCCTTTCACCAATCTTTCATCCAAACATGTAGGATCAGTAGAATCATCTCCAAGTTCCAGAACATTTTGAATAAATTGTTCAGAGATAATAATCTCCTTTTTCTTTATTACAGACTTTATACACTCCTCTTCAAGTTTGGCATTGTTCCAGAATTCAGTAATTAGCTCCTTGATAATAACAGTATTTGTTATGATTCCCTTATGGATCCTTGATTTCTCAAAGAATGGTAGAGTGACTCGAAAAGGTTCCATTTTGTCATCAGAACCATTAAGGAATGCACATATATTATGATTTGCATCAAAATCCTTAGATCTCACCATCTGCACATACACAATCAAACAATGAACATGTTAGAAAATTTTAAAACCAAATTTATAAGTTTAATTCACGTATAACTTTATTTAGCGTATAAAATTTTCAAACATATAAGGTATAAACACGTATAAGGTTTCACACCGTATAAGTCTAATTTTTTACGTGTATCCTCATCAACGTATAACATCAATCAACGTATAAGATGCAACATCCGTATAAATCTTTCAATCGTATAAGAATACAAACGGATAAATTTGTTGATCTTATACACCGTATAAGTTGAAAAACTTATGCGTCGTATAAGTTCATCAAGCTTATATGCTTATCAGATAAACCTAGGTCAAAAACACAATTGATCAATTCAGACAAGATTAGACCAAAATTATAGACAAGTAAGTTCGGAATATCATCGAAAATCAAAACCAAAACCAAAACAAACCCCTATGAATAACAATTAGATTACGTTCAATTCAATCCAAAACTCAAAAATTACTGTTCATCAGTAAAACCCAGTTCAGATTTTTCATATCAGAATAAAATTCTACCTTGAATGATACTTGCAGTGTGCGAATCAACCATAAGTACAATGAGCAAACAAAAACACAGATGTACGGACCAAAGATTTGAACAATGAACCAGCGTGTAAGTCTCAAGAAAGTAATGTGCTTTTAAAAATAAAGAGACTAACCCGTATAACATCCTTTTGTACCAACACTTATACGTCCGTAACAAAACTTGTCTTATACGTACGCATAAGTCTCTCAATTTTGACTTTTTGCATTTTAAACACCTTTTAAATCAAACAATTTTCACACACATGATTCAGATCAAGTCCAAATTAATAACCTTGAATAATCTTACAGAATGAATTTATGTGTTTGATCCAGAAGTAAACACGAGCCCTAGGGTTTGAAACCAATTGAAAAATTTTGACTATAATATAACCTGTCCAAGTTAATGACCTCAATCAATTCTATAAAGCATTTAAATCCCATTTTTGAATAACTTTGTCAGAAAACAAACTCTCGATTCCGATTCTTGGGTATCAAGACCCGAATTACCTTTCACTTAAGTCAAAAATAACTCAGAAAAGTAAACTATTTTTGATAAAAAAAATGAAAAAAAAATGTAATCAAAACAAAATATATCAAAATGACAAATAAAATGAACACACGTATTTTTGTGAGTTGAGTAAGGAATCATATTGATCAATTCGTTCTTCCATCACGGTTTTCAGTTTTATTATTTCTGATGTTAAGTGGGTTATGTATATTTTTGTCCACTTAAACTTTTGAACAAAAGATTCATAGACATCAGTGATATGATAAAGGTTTAATTACGCAGAACATGATCAGTTTCTAATCTTGATTCAAGCTTATTTTGATTTTTACCATATCATCCCAATTTGACTTAAACCTTAGAACCAGCAGATCAAAACTTTTTAAACAATTTTAACTTTTGGCGACCATAGCAATGGCTTTCCACAATAAGCCATACCCCCGTTATCATGCAACACACCAAGCTTCCTTTGTCAAGGATGAGTATGCATGATTTCATCTATCGATACATACATCGTATTCCCCTGGGTCTGTTTCTTAATGGTATTAAGACGCGCGCAAGGGAGGAACAAATGTATGGCTAACATTTTTATCAAGTCAGTAGTGAAATTTTGTACTTTTGTACATAGTAATCAAGTTTAATGACTTATCAAGGGTTCGCTCGCTTGAGCGGGATTTGAAATATTATTTCGAATACCCAGATGAAAACCGCATAAAGACCTCATGGCTCCAGAAACCTAATGCATCCTATCAATACCAGACGCTTAAAACACTTTATTAACAATTTATTTTGCGATATACTGAAACATAAGGTTTGAGTATGACAGACTATTGCATTTCTGCCTACATTATCAAGACTTTTGCTAGAATACTAACCCATCTTTCAACATGGCAATTTATGTTTATATCACGTATTCCCTTACTTGTTTGTTCAAAAGCCTACCCATACACCAAACATTAAGCAGTAGACTTTAATTCTTCAATTTACCGGATTTGGAACAGGACAATCAATGTACTATCATTTTCCTTTTATGCTTCAAAACTCATTTTGAGGAGCAAATTTTTATTGTTTTTTATTTTCACAATTTTCAATGTTTTTGAAATTTTTACCAAACGCCCCAGTTACTTTCCATTCTCAGGCAAATGGCTCTCCTGAATATCTACAAGTGAATATTAGGACCAAAACATATACAAGTATATGTCCTTTGAATATGAGAAACTGACATAATTTTCAGCGAGAGGTTATATTTGAATGTTTTTTGTTTTACTCTATATAAACTGAAATCACAATCTTTTAGTATTTTTCACAAACCTATTTCTCCCCATAAAATCAAAAACCATTTAAAGAAACTATTTACAAATGAAATTTGACTTTGTGAACGGTTACTCAAAGGTCGGAATCCATAACCTCGGTATCACTCACATTCTCACCGCCTATAGACTTTATACCATTAAGCCCCAACAAATACAAAAATCTGTTTTTATCGAAAGCTTTAGTAAAAAGATCAGCTTTTTGCTCATCGGTGTGAATTTTATCGACGATAATCAACTTATTCTCGTAATAGTCATGGATGAAGTGATACCGTATATCAATATGTTTTGTTTTTGAGTGACTTACCGGGTTCTTAGTTTTGCAAATGGCAGCAATATTATCTACAAAAATAGGAGTCGTAAGAAAATTCAAACCGTAGTCGCGCATTTGTTGTTGTTTTCACAAAACCTGGGAACAACAACTGGAAGCAGCTACATATTCGGCTTCACAGGTAGATAGCGATACAGTCGTCTGCTTCTTACACTGCCATGTCACCGGCCTACTACCAAAGAATTGACAGCCAGCGGTGGTAGATTAGGTGTTCAGCTTGTAGCTACCATAGTCAGAATCAGAATATGCTTTCAGCTCAAATACATCGTCTCGAGGATACCAAACACCGACTCCTAGATTCCCCTTAAGATACCGAAGTATCCGCTTCACCAACGTTAAGTGAGAGACCCTTGGACTGGATTGATATCGGGCACAAAGACAAGTCGGATACATGATGTCTGGCCTAGAAGCAGTAAGATAAATGAGGGAACCAATCATAAAACGGTAGAGTGTTTGATCGACCTTCTTCCCGGTGGGATCAGGACCAATTCGATGATTAATCGGTATAGGCGTGCTACTCGGTGATGAGTCAGCCATGTTGAATTTTTCAAGGATATCATTGGCATATTTGTCTGGTGAATAAAACTCCCATCCGACTTTTGTTCGACTTGCAGTCCTAAGAAAAACTTCAACTCGCCCATAGCGCTCATTTCGAATTTCGACTTCATAACCTCCTCAAAATATTTGCACAGAACATAATTCGTTGACCCAAAAATGATATCTTCCACATAGACTTGGACTATCAGAAGATGATCATCCACTTCCTTAGTGAAGAGTGTACAATCCACTGTGCCACAAGCAAAGTTATTTTCTAACAGATGTTGAGACATTGTGTCATACCAAGCTCTCGGGGCTTGATGTAGACCATAAAGAGCTTTGTCGAGCAAGTACACTTTGTCCTTGTGAATCGGATCGACAAACTCCGGTGGTTGTCCTACAAAGACTTCTTCACCCAATTTACCGTTCAGGAAAGCAGATTTAACATCCAACTGGTAGACCTTGAATCCCTTCCAAGATGCAAAGGCTAAGAAAACTCTAATTGCCTCAAGTCTAGCAACGGGAGCATAGACTTCGTTGAAACCTATTCCTTCTCTTTGACTATAGTCCAGAACCACTAATCGAGCTTTGTTTCTGACAATTATACCATTTTCGTCCCTTTTGCAATTGAAACCCCACTTGTTATTAATGCATCGTTTGTTATCTAGTAGATTAACAAGCTTCCATACCTCAAGCTTTTCAAATTGCAATAGTTCTTCTTGCATTGCATTGACCCAACTCTCTTCAGTCAACACTTACTTGTATGTCTTCGGTTCAATTTGAGAAATAAAACATTTAAATGAGAACAGATTCTGAAGAGGAGCAACTTGAGAGTAGTAACAACTCAGACTTTGATCAATTTGGCTTCGAGTACAAACACCAGAATTTAGATCTCCAATAATATTATCTTCCGGATGATATGATAAAGTTCGAGGCATAACTTCATCAGGAAGTATCACTTCATTCGGAAGATTCATGACATTTTCATCAGAAAGCACAGAATCAGTAGCAACAAGATCATAAATAACATAATCATGTGTTGGTTGAATCAACGACTCAATCACATCAGTATGATCTTCACCATCATCGTCAAAAGAAGGTGTTGCCGGAGTATCATCCACATGAGCATCATCATCTAAAATCGGATCTTCATTAAAGATTGGAACTTCTTGTTCACCATTTTCTTGATAAACTTCTCCAGAATATTGTTCCAATAGCAATGTGGCCATTTCATCATAAATTTCTTCTTTAGGAAATGAGAAGCAGTTCCACAAACTATCATAGTAAAATATCCATGAATCACCCTTTCTTTGAATTGGAGTTGCATATCTTTGACAATACACATGTTGTACTTGCACAATACGGTTGATGCTAGGTAAAAATACTCTTCGTAAAGGACTAGCATAACCTAGAAATAAACCTTCCACATACTTTGCACCAAATTTACCATCAGGATCCATAACAGTGCATTGGGATCCAAACGGCTCAAGCCACTTCAAGGTAGGCTTACGTCTAATAAGTAGCTCAAAACAAGTTTTTCCATACTTCTTTACAGTCAGGGTCTGTTAAGAGTGTAACAAGCTGTAGCAACAGCTTCTGAACAGAAACTCACAGGTAGCTTCGAATCTGCCAACATTGCTCTAGCTGTTTCAATCAGAGTACGATTCTTTCGTTCAGCAACACCATTTTGTTATGGTGTATAAGGAGCGCTAAACTCATGAAGAATACCCCGGTCATTACAATATTGAAGCATACGGTTGTTTCTGAACTCGGTACCATTGTCGCTTCTAATTCTTCAGATTGGCAAGTTGTATAACATTTCAAGCTTTTTGAATAAGATCATCAAATTGTCAAACGTTTCATCCTTCGACTCAAGAAACATTACTCATGAGAAACGTGAATAATCATCAATGTCCACCAAGCAGTACAATTCCCCAGTGATACTTTTAACATTCACAGCCCAAATAGATCCATATGAACCCTCTCAAACGGTAAATTGATTGTATTGACAACTTTTGTCAGATGTGACTTTTTCTATTGTTTACCTTTCTTGTAACTCAAACATTTTGAACTCAAATGAAAACCTTTAAGATTAACTCCATCAACCAAATGATTGTGAACAAGAAAGTTCATTTTCCGAACATTGATGTGACCCATGCGACGATGCCACAGAACAAATTCCTTTTCATATGCTTTGGTTAGGAAACACTGAACAGTTCCTTGTGTCGATGAAGCAACATTCATATTAAGCACGTAAATATCATTTTCTCTTGGTGCTTTCATCAAGATCCACTCTTTTGGAATCTTATACCCAGGCTTGAGTATCAAACAATCTTGATTTGTGAAATGAGTTGAAAAGCCTTTGTCACAAATTTGAGATATGCATAGTAAGTTGTTCTCCAGCTCAGTGATGTAGTTCACATTTTCAAATATTACTATTCTATTCGTTAATGTCCCTTCTCCAACAATTTGTCCTCCTTGATTTCCTGCAAACCCCACATACCCTCCTCGAATAGATTGAACATTCTTTAGTAAATGAAGAGTTCCAGTCATGTGTCAAGAAGCTCCACTATCCATTATCCAACGTGAATCATTGGATCTTGAGAGCCCCTACAAAATTAAGCAGTTCGGTGAAACAAGGAAACCCAAGCCTTCTTGGTCTTGGGTTGTTTCATTTTTTCATTCAAAATATCCTCTAAATCATCATATTCATAATCAGACTATGAAACATCAGACGAACATGAACTCTTTGAAACAACATGTTTATCAAGATGATTTACAACCATATTTAAAGACTCAACAAATTGTTCATCAACTTGATCAGTTAACGATTCAGAAACTTGTTTATCAGGTGAATCAACAACTAGTTCATCAGGTGGCTTAATAACTTGTTCATTTGTTTTCCCCTTTGCCACCCAGTTCTGACCAACAGAACCTTTCTTTCTATAAAAACTATCATTTTTATTAAGGTAAATAGTTAAACACAATTGGCAATTGTGCTTAGCAATTTATAATTACTTATGGAATTCTAAACTATTAACTTAATGCATCATCCAATTATGTGAGTTAACAATAAATCAGGAATTGCAATCATTCAAACAATTCGAGTTAAACTCGAGAAACAGATTAGATAGAATCTGATCATAAATCAATAAACAAGAATCACTTACAACGAATCTCGAGGACGAGATTCATTCCTAGGTGGGGAGGATGTAACATCCCCAAAATTTTGATCCAAAGTTGGAAACTTATTAACGTTGGAGTAAAATTATTCTAAAAATAAGTAATGGAAAAAGTTAAATAAAGGAAATAAAAAGAAAATAAGAAAATTAAAATATTCCATAAAGAAGTCCATCCCATATTAAGAAAATGGGAAAAAAAATCCATCTCACATGAAAATATGGAAGAAAGTGGAAGCATTCCACATGGGTATAAATAATGAAGATTAAACTCATCCCACATAGGAAGTAAGAAATATTTGGAAGCTTTTAATAAAGAAATGAGTTTCCATAGTAATATTATATTATGTCTAGCATACACCCAGTGGTCCTAGCGGAGGGTGCGAGGTACCCAACGCGCACTAGGGATGGCAATGGGTCGGGTTTGGGTCGGGTTTAGGTATTCCCAAACCCATACCCGCTTATGAAAGTCCATCCCAAACCCGTCCCAAACCCGTCGGGTTTTAATCGGATAATTACCCGTTGGGTTTCGGGTTTTCCCATCGGGTTTCGGGTTTCCAATCGGGTTTTGTTAAAAGACCCGTTGGGTATACTCGGCCTAAAACCCATCGGGTTTCTTTCGGGTTTTGACAAAATATAACTAATCGATCACAAATAATGATGATCATAAAAATAAAATGTCTCAAATAATTGTTATAAACAAGTTTTAACATATAATATATTTAAAATATGTAGAGTATACTATATATAAACATAAAAAAAGTTATGTTGGGTATATCGGGTATATAATCGGGTAAATGGGTTAATGTTATCGGGTATATTACAAATCCCAAACCCTAATGGGTCGGGTATTACCCATCCCAATTATGTCGGGTTTCGGGTTTCCCCATCAGGTTCGGGTTTCATTGCCATCCCTAACGCGCACGGGCACAGGCTCGGGCGATGGGTGATGGGCGCAATGTGGCGCTTTGATGATACTCTTTGCGCTTCGCACGCTCGCAGCCACCTTATTGTTTTTGGAAAATGAAAGCAAGACCAAGACGTGATAAGTTTACCAAAGTAAAGGGATTAAAAAAGAATATTCAAATATCTTAACCCGTCGCGATACGCGACGGGCATAGCCAAAGAGCCATCGCCTTATGCGATGGCTGTCTCATCAAATCCCAGAAAGGGTGGTGTCGCGATACGCGGCGGTCATAAACCTTAGGCCCTCGCGATACGCGATGACAAGGATATATTATCGTTGATGTGTGTCCACCACGTGGCGACACGTGGCAGACATGGCAGGCCACATGGCACTCTCTAAACATAATGACTCATCGCGATACGCGATAACCCTTATAAGGAGGCCATTGCTTACCGCGATGAGCTGAAAAATCAGCCTACATAAAGGGGTTTATGGCACATTCTATTCTCACACTCCACACCTTCACTTTCACATAGTCTACCTCATAAAGCGTGTCGCACCTCGTTTTGCATGAGAACCTCGAAGTGCGTGCCAAGCCCCAAATTTCCGACGATTTAAGCTCTTGTACGCGATATAGAGTAAAAGTGTTGCTCGTACACACTTAGGTGTATTAACTCCGAATACTTGTGTAAGGTTGGGGTTCTGCCTAAGTTATTATTTTATTATTATGGCTTAGACCCTAGTTAGGGCTATAGCCTAAACCTTGATCAAGATATATAAATACAAAGTTTAAGTTAAAATAATATTTCTTTAAAATTAAGAAATATAGAATTTTTTATACATGATGATATAGTTAAAATATTATTTCTTCATGATTAAGAAAGATAAGCTTTTACCTGCAAAGGTTATAGTCAAAACAATGTTTTTTCATGATTAAGAAACATAAGATTTTATATACACAGGTTATAGACAAATGACTGTTTTTCTTGAAGAAGAAACCTATATTATAGATGTTTCTTTATGAAGAAAAAACTTCGTACATGATGGGTAAATAAAGAGAAAGATTTCAGATCTAAATATTTTATTCAAACAAATAAACAATCAAGATTAAATCTATCAAAACCAGAGTAAAGATCTGTAGTTGGATCAAAAGACGATCCGAGTATTTATAAACCTATTTTTATAGGTTAATCATCAATCATTCATAAAGGTTTTCAAACCAGATCACCACATCATTCAGAACAGACAATCGCAAGGTAGTGATGACTCAGTTTTAAATCATTAAAATATTGTAAACATTATTTAAACATGATTTGTAAAATTAAACAAGGTTTGTCAAACTAACACTCGGGTATTTACTATCCGAGAAGTTTTCCAAATAAATTAATATTTTATTTTAAATAAATACTTCCACTGAATAACCCGTAAACTCTGATATATTTACAAAACAGGAACCAACTATTTGTCACACGCCTAGGCCCTAAGTTGGGGTGTGACAATTAGTTTGTTAAGTTAATTGTATTTTTTAACGTTTGGGCTTTTTCAGTTGAGATGTGTAGGTATTTTAGATTTTTAACGAACGCACGAAAACAAACACGAACATGTTGATTTTTTTTAAACGGACAAACATGAATACAAATATTTTTCTTATTAATAATGGGTAGTTGAAGGTGATGATATCATGGTGGTTAATGCATGAGAAGGGAGGTTGCCGACGAAGAATCCCAACCGATGATGGAGGGAATAGACTGGCGTCGAAGAATATGTAGAGGAGAGAAATTAAATTACGATTTAATGATGAAAGAGTTTCACAAATAAATAAGATCTTATAACTCGTTTATTGGCTATCCGGGTTTGGTGAGACCCATGACACGTTATATATTGTTTGATTATAAAGGTGTTATTTCACAAATAAATGAGTTGTATAAACTGTTTAACGGATATCCAGCCATCCGGGTTTGGTGAGACTCATGACCCGCGAAATATTGTTTGATGATAATGGGGTATTTTACAAATAAATGAGATGCTATAACTCACTATAACATAAATGTGTAAACGGTTCCAAACCTTGGCATAGGGGGGGGGGAGGGGGAGGTGAAGCAACCAGAGAGTGTCAGTAGGCAATTATATAGATGAATAGATTGTATTTGGTACTAAATATAACATCAAAGGGCTTATGAAAGTCGTTGGTTATTATCCTTATATATATTTTAAAGCAAGAACCGGTTACTAACCAGTTATTTTGTAGGTTAATAACTGGTTACCCGATTATTACCGTAAGGAAAAAAGTTTTAGCCATTGGAACCGACTTTTGGATCACTTTTCCCTCATATGTTAGTATAAATAGGTATTATATGTATTGATTTTAATTATACCAATTCTTTAACTCTCAAAAACACAAAAAATGCAAAATAGATGGAGATTACCAAATAGTTACTCATTGCTTTAACCAAAGACAACGATCGGATGCCAACCATTTCGGTTTTATACACTCCATATATCAAAAGGCCGCATACAAAGTTGGCCTTGTAATTATTACCGCAAAATTAAAAATCCAACATTGTTTCCTGTCCAAAATTGACCCACAACAACCTTTATAATACAACTATAGACTTCACCACCGCCATTACCGAAATTGCCAACTACACCACCAGCAAAACAACCCTCCACATTTTTCGCCTACTGTCATACAGAGCCATTACCATTGGTTTAAGCTAAGAGATAATCCGAGTTATCACTCAATGGCTCTCAAACCTTACACTACACCTACGAATTTGAAAAATTAAGTAAACTTAAGCATCACCCGAGTGTTGGTTCAACGAGAACCTCAATTCAAAACCCTAAACTGCATACACTCGACACTTTTATTTTTCCTTACTTCCTACCATTCAAACTAAAGGATACCCGAGACAACAACTAGAGTCCAAATCGAATAAGAGTATCAAGCACACTGAATGGAGGGTGCTATAGGATTCTGTTGAGACCTCCCCACACACAGTTAGAAGATGCGATTGGTGACCCTTGTGGTGCTCCCATTCGGTTCTTGAGGATAAGGACGCCTGAAGTAGTGGGAAATTGATACGATCCTAAGAATATCCTTGCTAGACATCTCGATTAGGATGCAAGAGACTTCTATTGAAAGCAAAGTAATAGTTTAATATATTAATTAGTTTACTTATTTTTATCTATTTATTCCTCATTGTTTTCTTATTAGGTTTTTATTGTTTAAGTTCTCCCATTTTCATGCATTGTTTTTCTATAAATTGTAATTTACGTTTAAGAAATAGATAAAATCAGAAAATCGTTCCAATACTTATTATTTTCTTCTTGTTTCTTGGAGAATAACCCACTCGACGGGTTCTCAGTGTGTTCTTGTTTCTTGGAGAATAACCCACTCGGCGGGTTCTCAATGCGTTCTTGTTTCTTGGAGAATAACTCACTCGGCAGGTTCCAAAAAAAATGTTTTCCTATCTATTTGGTGCTTTCAACAATCGTTACCATTGGGTTTCATCTAAGAGACAATCTGACCTATCACTCAATGGCCATTAAATCTTACACTGCACCTACGACATTGAAAATTAAGTATCATCGTATTGTTCGTTCAACAAATCCAGTAGAAAACCTCAATTCAAAACCCTAAACCGCATACACTCTAAACCTTCATTTTCCTTTTACAGCTACCAATCAAATTGAAGGACATTCGAGACAACAACCAAGGTGCAAATTGAATCAGACACATTGAGTGGAGGGCGCCATGGCTTTGGTTGAGACAACCCACACTGTAAGGCCCCGTCCCCGGTCCCGGTACCCTACTTTAGCGTTGAATTTACTCATAAACACAATTTTAAATATCATAGTGAATTAAACTTTTCGCTGAAATAATAAAAGTCAAGCCCTTTCTTACAAACCATAGAATATTTGTCTTAATACATCACAAACTGTCTCAACATTAATCATAAAATAAAACATCATATCTTCCTTCTTTAGATGCCATCCATTCAGTCTATACCATGTGTCATCCTCAAGCTAGCTCCTTTAACCTATTTACCTGCGTGCATACTAAAAGTCAGCGGCTACGCTGAGTGAATTCTAGTTAATCAGGGAACATACACTGCGTTCATATACTACATACTTAACTTGATTTACTTTCTTTTGTACATACATAAACATATACCTTCATTCTTAGTTTCATACTTTCGTTCTTTCAAAATTTCGTATTTTTTTCTTACTTTACATACATACTTACACGTTTTAAAGAGCCTATCGCCCTATAACCTCACATATATTATTAGGGCCTGCCACCCTCCTTTCACATATATTATTAGGGCCTGACACCCTTCTTTCACATATTAGGGTCTACCACCCTCATTTCATAGATATTATTAGAGTCTGCCACCCTCCTTTCACATATATTATTAGTTCATGCCACCCTCTTACCATACAACCATACATACCTTCTTTATATTTATATACTTTCATACATACTCTTAACCTTTTCTATATCATTCATATATCATTCATACATCATTCATAAAACATTCACCTATCATACACTTACCACTTAGGGTAAGTGTATTAACTAATAATATCGAGTATGCACACAGCCCCGAAAACATACAAGGAAATGGGGCTAGAAACTCACCTGTGTATTGTGCCTCTCAGAGTTAATTGTTGTATCCCTCCTTAGCTATGCATGGCTAACTGTGTAATAATTATAAGTATCAATTAACCACCTCAATCTATATCATACTTATAGGTTAGTGAAATCCCTAGCTACGAGAGTCCGGGGGCAGCGCCCCTAACAGCAGGGTCTAGGGGCGGCAACCCCTAGCAGTGTCCAAGGGGCAGAGCCCCTGGCTGGGGTCGAGCTGAAGTTTAAACCATTAAACCTTTACTAAAAACTTCATTAGAAAGCTAAAGTTTAAACCATTCGAATCGAATTTTTCAAACCAATCAAATCGAATTTTTAAACCAATCGAATAGAATTTTCAAATCAATCGAATTTTCAAACCAATCAAATCGAATTTTCAAACCAATCGAATCGAATTTTTCAAACCAATTGAATCGAACTTTCAATTCGATTTGAATCGTTTTCCCTGTTCGTTTCGATTCATTTTCCAAACGAATCGAGTTTCTTTCAGAACTTGATTCAAACACGGCTTTTCATACATTTCCATTCTAATCACATCCTTACATCAAATCTTGCCCGGTTTACTGATAAAATGAGTTCTTGTCTGTAACAACTATGTTTACTCATTTTAACACGGTCTAATACATCGTTTTGTCCAGTTTATTCCAAACAGCTTGATTACGCTCAGGTTTACATTTTTCTTTCATAATAAGGCCCGATTTTCCTTAGTGCCAAATTCTTGGGTAAACCGACCTCAAAAACTTAACCTTTAATCTAAAACATACTTTTTAGGGGTTCGGTTTGGTTCGGATATAGACCAACACGTTATCCTAGACGGATTTCTTGTTGGTTGAGGATGCTTGAACACGAAATCCAACCTTTCTACGAAATGATGAGAGTGTTTTTGTGTGTTTCGAGTGCGCAGGGAGGCAAAGTTGGTGAAATGAGGGCTTTAGGGTTTTAGGGAGGTTTAAGGGTGTTTATATACCCCTAAGCCCATGGACCTAAGGCCCATAACCAACCCTTATCCCATCTTTTATTGTCCAAGTCCATACTCTATTATTTTTATTTAACTTAGCTAAATAATAACACATCATTAAGCAAACGAAATTCTTTTATTTATTTATTTATTTATTATTATTATTATTATTATTATTATTATTATTATCAAAATAGGATGTTACACGCACGTAGTTAGAAGATTCGATTGGCAACCACCGTGGTGCTCCCCGACAAGGACGTTTTGAAACGCTAGGGAATTGATATTATCATAGAATATCCGTGCTCGACTTCTTGATTATAATACAAGAGTTTTTTCTTGCAAGTAAAGTAATTAACTAAGCAATTTATTATATAGTTTCCTTACTGTTATTATATACTAGGATAGAGCCCGTGTGATACAGACAGTTAAAAAATATAACAGAAAAGTTAAATTTAATAATATACATAATAACTTGCCTTATAGATTAATAAGTTATAAATAATGATAAACAAAATTACATAGTTTATAAATATGTAAAAACCTCTCTAAATACAGCATTGTATAGTGACCCATGTGATTAGCATAATGTTAAGATCATTATATTTAAATGTATTCAAAGGCTAATCTATAACATACGAATATGATATTTAACGAAATTTTATATATATTCATTCATCTAGAATAATTCTATAACTTATTTATTGGGATTTCCAAATATAACATAATTGATTGGCTTAATAAATAGGAAAATGCTTACATGACATCTGCGCAACATCATATGTGGAGGCACTTAAATAATGTCATGTGAAAAACTCATCTTGCTTAATAGTATAGTTAGATTTTATGTTTCCTTATTGTTTTCTTATTAAGTTTCCTTATGTTTAAGTTTTCCGGTTTTCACTCATTTTTTTCTATAAAATTTCATCTTTATATGAGAAATCGAATTATTAGAAAATCGTCCCAGATTTTCGTTTCTCTTCTTCTCTTGTTTTCTAGGAATCTAATTCACTATGCGGGTCTCTATCAAAACCACTCAAAAACTCTCAAGTCTTAACCACTCACATGACAAATGAAACAAACATGGTGATGAAAAGCGAAACCCCATAAACTTCTCAAAGCTCAATTTACATCAAATTATAGACGCATTGAAATGGCTCGATGTAAGAACTATAATGTGTTTCTCAAAATCACATCTAACTCTACTTTGAGATTATAAAAAAACATCGCAAGCCAGTGAAAAGCAACCCGGCTCATGATCAAGTACAAAAGTCAATTGAAATTCTCAGAGTCGCCGAATAAAAACACTAAACGAGTTATCGAGGACGAAGAGGATGATCTTACTATACTAATAAAAGAAAATGTTAAATCTTAGGTGTCAAGCCTGCATTTCTCCTAATTTCTAATATCTCATCTCATTCATTCTTGTTATCCATGGGTAATTGGTAAAAACCATATTGTCAAGTGGTTTATAACATAGTGTGGATTTCATTGGTCATGGGTCAAAACCAATTTGTCAAGTGGGTTATAACATAGTGTGGATTTTACTCATTATTAAATTAAATGTTGTTTGCATACTAGAGATTTGATCAACTACACAACTTTAGTACCTTTTTTTAAATTTCTTGCAAATCAACATCTGTCGTTTCCATTAAGATCATGTTATTTTAGTACTTTTCGTTAACTGCATTTGTTTTTGCCATTAAATCTACATTAAATTAATTTATAAGTATTTTGAGAATCACAATTGAAATAACAGACCTTATTTATTTTTATCATTTGGCAAATCCCGTGTAATACACGAGTTCAAAAGCTAGTTATGTATAAACAGTAAAATGTATACATGATTTTGTATACTGTATACTATTATAACGATTTTAATCCTAAAAACTTAAAAATAAATAAAAAGAGCACTTTGAGTTCACTTCATCATTTTTTAGTATTTAATTGATTTTTCTTATAAAAACCAGTTATTTAAACCGGTTATAACTATGTTGATCATTAGTTAGTTCCATTATTAATCAGTAGTCTAGAAACCAATTAACAGTGGAGGTAAACAAAAATCCCAAACCCAAATATATACCCGGAACCAATTTCTTCTAGAATGAGGTTTACAGGACGCGATTCTATCTATAGGGTACGGATAGGGTATGCATTTCTATACACGTCCTCTTACCCAAAACCGAACCCAATCTATAACCGAAAAGAACCGAAAACCGGTCCTAGGTCAAAATCCGAAATTAATTTTTCCGTTTTCTATTACCTGACATGTAAGTCTATGATTTTATATATTTAAATTTTATATTTTTGCAATATAATTACATGAATATACATGTGCTTTATATTATTTGTTTATATTTACGATGTTGATTTAGAAGTTTTTACGCCAAAAATTGGACTAGGAACTAGAAAAGAATGTGCATCCTCTTGAAAAAATTAATCCGTATCAGAAAAATACTCAAAATACAGGTTTTTTTTACTTTCGGGTATAAAATACTCGGGTATTTTTTTTAAAAAACCCACCTCTAGTTACCGGGACTACAAAAAAAAAATTGGGTCATTTTTATTGGGTCCATGTGGGCTAACAAACTGTACGATTGATCAAGCGGGTCGGTACCGTAACTACACCATTCATCTTCATTTCCGTTGATTCCGATTTACCAAAGTAAAATCAACATCAAACTCTTCAGTACAGTTCGTTCGATCACATCAGGTATGCCAGCCAATTGCAGTATTATTATAGGAGTGTTTGGATATGCAAAAACCCTGAATAATAATATGATAAATAGTTAAAAACAGAAGTTGTGCCTGTAAGTAAGGTGTTCGATGAAAGTCCTGAGAGAATGCAAATTGACCAAGATACATAAATCTTTAGTAGAAATTACCATTTTTTAATTGACCCGTTTTGGCTTGAACCCGTAATCGCCCCGAAGCAAAGTAATCATTTTTGAATCGACTCGTTTTGACCCGTTACCATAGTTGTCAATACCGAATAGCGGTCAATAGCACAACCTACCTATACGCAACATAGTGATAGCGATGAAATAACGCACGCTATATACGGTGTGTTCCAGAGTCTCATTTCCCGAGTTTCTTTTAAGGAGAGAAAAGAAAGGGAGGAGATTTGAAAGAGAAAAGAATGAGAGTGGAATGAAATATGTAAATTCCTTGATTTTCCTTTCCTTCTCATGAAACTTGGGAACACAAAAAAAAGCTTTTCGTCTCCTTTCTTTTCTCTTCTAATTTCCTTCCCCTCCCCTGTTCCCAAGTTCATTTAAGAAAAGAAAGGCAAGGAAAAGTAAATTTTCTTTTCTTATCTTTTCTTTTGGTATCTCCTCTTTTGCTTCAACTTATTTTTCTTCCTAATCTTTCCAATTTGGAAAGATACAAATTCTTTTATTTTACTCATCCCCTCCTTTTCTTTCTTTAAATGAAACTCGGGAACACCTCTTTTAAATTTTCCTTCCTTTTCCTTTCTTAAATGAAACTTGGGAACACAACAATATTTTTTCCATCCCTTCTTTTCCTTCCCTTTCCCCAGTTAAATGAAACTCGGGAAAATGATAAGGTGTTGGAAATTTTATTTTCTAAATAGGGGTTTTATTTACAAAATTGAGCTTTTACGGTCGAACTGGTTGACATTGATGCTGTTTAATCGATTGTAATGCCTAAAAGTTCGGTTTTTGATATATAAGAAAAACCCTAATTCCGACCACGATATGTGGAATCGTCTTGCACCATATGTACTGAGATTGTTCGGGTGGCATGGTCCAAGCACACACTATCGAGGCGCTTTGCTATGATGTGCGCTATAGAGAGCGCTACCCTCGCTATTAACAACTGCGCCGGTAACCCGAACCCGCCCGACCAAGCCCATTTGCCAGGCCTAGGATGAGTCATTCTGTCGACGGCAAGAGGAGGCATGGATGAGGAAAGGACTGCCCATTCTAACCTGCATTTACTTTACAGTGACCCATCCTGACCTGCGATTGTATCAGGTCTTCCACTCTTGAAATTATTTTGAGACCCAAAATGATTACGTAATAATTATTATCCATATTTATCCAAATTTAAACACTTGGGTTTGTTTATCTACCTAGTTATATGTTACCATAAAACATTTTGTATATCTTAAAACTGTTTTTAGTGTATAATCACATTACTTTAACGTATATCCTTCGGTTATATCACTATTTTAGTGTGTGTGGTGTGTGTGTGTGTGTGTGTATCCAGATCCAATGACTCAATGAGACACTTGTGCATACCATTTGTGATAAATCTGTTTTAAAAAATGTTAAGAATTGTGTTCTAATATGGATATTGTTTTAAGTCATTTTCGATTAACGATTATATGATATAAATTATAAAAATCCCATATATGTACATCTAATTGATTTTACTTATTGAAGTCATCATTTCGGTAATGAGGAAGCGAACAAATGCATCTGCATCAACACACGAAGACCGAGTGTCGAATCCCAAGTCTTCTCAAGAAGATAGTAAACAAGGATCCAGCCAATTTCCATCATCCAAGAAAATATTTACACTTTGTTTAATTTTCAGAATTATAAATTCTTTATTTGTGCAAACCTATTTTAACCCAGACGAGCACTGGCAAGCGCTTGAAGTTGCACATCGAGTTACCTTTGGGTATATCTATTTGTTTCATTTGACTTCATATATGTTGACTTCACATATAGGGGTTTGACTTTATCTACTAACTCACAGATATGGACATTTAACATGGGAGTGGTCAAAAGGGATACGCAGCTATTTGCATCCAATGTTATTTGCAATTCTTTATAAGATTTTATCTATTTTACATCTTGATACTCCACTTTTCATGGTAAGATTCTTATCTTTGCTGTTACTAAGTTCATAATGTCTTGTAGTTTGCAAGTAGAGGTGGCAAAATGGGTGGGTTGGGTTGACCCAGAGTTGTAAACGAGCCAAGCTACTCGTATGCTACTTGAGATCGGCTCGCTAAAAGCTCGATTCGAGTTGAGCTTAAACGAGCACACGCCTAAAAGTATGTTTTTTAATAAACGAGCATGGACCCGTGCTTTACTTATTGAGATCGAGCTGGCTCGCGTGCCTAAACGAGCCTATTATTTTTATAATTGTTATAGTTATATATTTATGTATTAGTTATTATAAGGTATAAACTTTTGATAATCGATAAGAATAACTAAACTGTAAATATTATGTTATATATTAAAATTATTTAAAATACATACAAAAACTAACTGTAAGTGTATATAAATAGTTAATACATAATAAACGAGCTGACCCTGAGCCCTAGCCAAGCTTGAGCCGGCTTGGTAAAACGAGTCGAGCTCGAGCCTAAGCTCTAGTAAGTTAAACGTGCCGAACTCAGGCTTGACTTGACTCGCTTACTCCTAGGTTGACCACTTGAACTGCAACTCTTACTATTACAATAAAGTTTTATTTTTTGAATAAAGTGATTTTAAGAGGATGTATGCATTAACAATAAAATTTCAAGTTCCAACCCGTTTGTCCCGTTCCCCTTTAAGGTAACTTTTTAGTGTTATCCACTTACATGTTGACCCGTTAGAAATAAAACATAAGCAAATCAACCCATCCATTAGTAAATGGACTGAAACTGCAACCTTTATTATTAGGTGCTTATCTTATTAGGAAAGAATATATTTTCTATCTTTTTGTAATTTCTGTTTATTCAATTATAATTATAAAAAGTTTATTTTTGCAGATAAAGGCCCCAAGACTATTTCAATCTGTATTTTCTGCATTTGGTGATCTCTACTTGTTCAAACTCTCTCATGTCTTATTTGGTGGCCATGTGGCCCAATGGGCTGTATCCTTCTGGTCAAAGTCATTATCTTAAACGGCTCAAATGGGTAAATAAAAAAATTTAGCTGAAAAGAAACAGGCTGAAAGCTGGTTTGTGTTGTACTTAATAGAATTTTTTTTATATATATCCAACTAAAAATAAAAATATCATTTATACCCAACTTTAATGAATTTTTCCTCAATGAGCATTCTACCCCTTTATATTATATTTGTTTTAACCCTATTGTTATTTCTCCTCTTTTGTTCTCTCGATAGCAGGTAATCGAACAAGGTATAATCGCACAATAATTGAATGATAATCAATCCAAAATTTTGAGAAAACTATTGTTCAAAGTTAACAACGGGCAATAGAAAAGTTCAAAGTTAAGATGGGCATATATGAAGTTTTAAAGTTTTAAAAACATAAGGTAAAGTTATCATTTATTAATTTGTTTTTAATGAATTGGGTAGATTTGACATTCTAGCTACTTTTTTATGGCATATATGATATTTTTGTTTTGCTTGGGTATATATGTTATTTTTTAAGTTTGTAGGTGTATATATGAAATTGCCCCCTAAATTCAAATACCATATTTCTTTTATGTTGTACTTAATTCTATTTCAGCTCTTTGCACAGTTAACAAACTGGTTTATGTTCTACTGTATCACACGCACGTTATCCAACAGTTTAGAGACAGTTCTTACGGTTATTAGTCTCTGCTACTGGCCCTGTTTGCGGGTCAATTCTGGCCCAGGCCCACCAGTTTCTAGAACATGGGCCTTGGTTACCGCTGCTATAGCCTGTGCCATTCGGCCCACCAGTGCTATAATATGGGCCTATGTGGGCCTCATGGAGCTTATTGGGTCTTGCGATAGACTGAAGTTCGTTTTTCTTCAAGTCTTGCCTATTGGGTACGTCTTATTGCCAATTAGGTTTTTTCAGTTATATCATTTTGGTTTGAAGTTTTTGGGCTGAAAAAAAGCCGAAAATAATGAATTTAGGCCTAAATGTTTTTGTTAATTAATGATTACTTGATTTCTATGCATTTGGTTTAAAATATTTGTGTTACACTATTTGTTAAATTCTTATAAATTACTTAATATTCAATTTTCTAATATGAAAATCCATACATTTGGTTCACTTCGGTTATAGTTACATGCAAAATCGAAACTGAACCAAAAATTTGGTTTCTACTAAAACATAAAACCAAACAGTTGGTTTTTGTTTGGGCCTGCTACTTCAGTGTTTTTTTTTGTTTCATGTGTGCCCCGGGTCCTGTTTGGGTTGACCTATTAACGTGTGTAGTTGAACAGGCCAACCCACCTACACGTTTATGACTGTTTAACCGTTTTTTTTCAACACAACAACTCGATCAAAAAGTGTACAACATGGCTATCACTCTAACCCGTTTTGACACGTTTAGATAAATGGGTTAAACAACTCATGTTTGGGTTACACTATTTCATGTGTGCAGGTTAGAGTTGATATCTTTGGACACGGAAAAAAAATATGGGTCGTATAATTTTTAGAGAATTTTTTTAATTTTACCTGTTTGACCTGTTAGCAATAAAACATGACCCGAGTCGACACATTCTGACATTCAAAAGCAAACCGGTCGAAATTACCACCTCTATTTATAATACTAATGACATGCTTTATTACCAGGTCAATCGTGCTTGGGTTGACTTTTCTACTCGACCGTTTGATGTACGGCTCGTGGGTTTTAGTGCCTCTAAATTTTTTGAAATTCAATTTTCTTTCTTCTGGGGGTGATTATTATGGAACTCATCCGTGGCACTGGTACTTCACCCAGGGTTTTACTGTCATGATATTTACCTTTTTGCCCTTTATGGCGGTTGGCATTGTTCAGTCTAAAAACTGGAAGCTTTTGGGCCTTGTTTTGTGGGTTTTAGGGCTTTATAGTATACTAGGACACAAAGAATTCAGGTATGTTTACTTTCAACCCGTTTAACCTATCTGGTCAATTTGACTCATTTCATTTTGGCCGAATTTGATTGACCCGTTTGGCTCTTTTGACCCAAATTGACCTGTTAATAACATTTTGGTTTACTTTCAACCCGTTTAACCTATGTATTCTATTTGACCCCTTTTATTTTAGTTAAATTTTGATTTTACCCGTTTGACCCAGTTAGACTTATTAATAAGTATGGACGACAGGTTTGTCCTCCCTGTGCTTCCAGTTGCTTTAGCTTTTTCTGGTTATTCGTTAGCCATGTTAAACCCACAATACTCATCTAATAAAAATATCAAGAAACCGACACGCATTCGCAGTAAAACCGTTTGGAAGATACGTGCAGCGGTTATTTTCCTGGTAGCAACAAATCTCCCCATGGCTATTTACATGAGTATGATTCATCAGGTACTCCAGAGTTATCATCTTTTCATGAAATTATATTCGACTTTTTATATATTATCAGTTTTATTTGACTTTGGTGGGCCTGTAAACCAACCAAATGGACACGAACGGAGAATGTTTGTGTTCTCTAGCTTAACTTTAACCAAATAAACAATCGAACACAAACACTTAAACGAACAAGGTTTTCTTGTTTGTGTTCTTTCATCAAGGAATGCGGGAGTTCATGTTCGTTGTTTGCTTATGTTCGTTTGTTAATAAAATAAGTGATGGTTCACGAACAATCATAACTGAACATAGATGAACAAACATAATGAGGAAACACCATTGTAATAGGCAGTATCTTAAGAACTTATTGAAACTAGACTAAATTGTAATAGGCAGTATCTTAATCATAAAACTGGACTAAATTGTAATGATAAACCTAGCGAGCATAAACGAACGAACGCAAATGAAAGAACGTTAATGAATGTTCACAAATATGAAGGAATGAACGAGACATGCGTTCATGTTCATTCCTTTAATAAATAAACGAACGGTTCACTGCACGTTCAGTTCGTTTGCAGGCCTAACTTTTGGATTGATTCTTGCACTAAAATAATAACCAGAGAGGAACTGAGGATGTGATGAATTATCTAGCGAAAGAAGCCCGTGAGGGGAATGTGAAAAGCATCTTATTTTTGACACCATGTCATGCGACTCCATATTATTCTACCTTGCACCAAAATCTTCCTATGCGGTTTTTGGATTGTTCACCAAGGTATGATACATGATTATTATCTTGAATGAACTTTCATATCGAGCGCGCTGGGTCGGGGTTCGGATTTTTTTTGGGTACATTTCAACAAAAAGAACTTTGTCCAGAGTTTTTGATGTTTTTGATAAAATAGTTAAACGAGTAAATTACACAAATGGTCCCTATGATTTGGGAAAATTACGGATTCGGTTCTTAAACTTCAAAATTTATGGATTTGTTCCATACGGGCTTTCTCTGCTTTCAAAGACGGTCTTGAAAGGAAAGGAGTAGGAGGAGTTAGGAAGGATTAAATTAATGTATTTTCCCAATAAGTTATCCTCCCAAAAATGGGATGATTACTAAGGATAACTATTTTTTAATATAGTTATCCTTTCCTTTCCTCTAATTTCCTTCCAACTCAAGAACACACCTAATTAAAAAAAATTTCCTTCTCTTCCCTTCTCTTTCTTATCCTTCTCTCTCCTTTCCTATTCTTTCCTTGGTTAAAAAACTCAAGAACAAGGTGTTAGTGCTGTTATATTTTAGGTGAAATGACTATTGCCCTAAAAATATTATAAAGACTATTTTAAAGGGCAAAATAGTCATTTGTGAAAAATTTAATAGCATAGACCCATCGACCATCTTTAAAACAAGTTGTACCCACAGGGACTATATCCGTAAGTTGTTTAGGGATCAAATCTAATTTTCATCACAGCAACAATATGTGTAATTTACTCTAGTTAAACGTAATTACAAAATCAATATTATTTCAATAATAGTCTATTTGTTTTTTAATATAATGATTTAGTTGGTTTGATACGCTTTGGACTATTTCTGGCGCCTTGACTGTTCTCTCTCTCTTTTTTTTTTGGTTAACTCAAATCAGCTCATTCATAAGATAACGGTTGAAATTGATACATCTTCTAATTACAAATCTATTTTTGTAACATGTTATTAGTGAAGTGAAGGGTAATCTTGATGAGTCTGACCGATTCATGATGGACCCTATCGGTTTCATAACTGAGTTTGCCAAAAATTGGTCTCAACCGAGTCATATCATACTATTTAACAATGAAGAGAAACATCTTAAAGATTTTCTTTCATCCCATTCTTATGATGTGGTACGCGTTTCTTTAACTTTAAGCCTACCAGTATATGCTATTTTTTTTTATTATTTCTCTCACTAAATACGGGTTATGATTATCAGCGAAAAAGATTCTTTCATGCTCATTTCAAGGTGGACCGAGATCTTCAAGAATCTGTTGTTGTGTATGCGTTGACTGTTTGAAGTAATGGCCAACTTCAAATCATTTTCTTGCACTAATCTGTTCTTTGCTAGTGATTCTTTGCCTCACTTTAGGATGATCTTATTTTGTTTTATAATTTTTCTTAATATTTCAAATTTTGGGACTCTAATATATTCAAGAATTAAACTGATTGTAGAATTTCTCACCGCGTATTTTATTTTGCCATTTGTACACCAAGAAAACTTAATTGTCTGCCCAATTTCTTCATGCTTTTTTTTTAATTTCATATTTTGCTTAGTTACATTGTTAGTAGCCCATAATTTGAAATTGCATCTTGGAGAAATAACATGAATGAATAACTAACTAGCTTTCTTTCTTTATAATTGTGTCTTCTATATGTACTTTATTACAGTACAACACCTAGAATCTAGATAGAAAACCAAAAGTATTAACAATGCATATTAGAAAGAAAAATGTTGAAAGATTTGAAAAACAGGGCCCAAACTATCTACAACTTACTGGATTTATCCTGCTGGTTAAAATACAACTTATACGAGTATGACATGGAAATTTGTAACATGTTCAGTGAAGTATACTTAATTTCCACACTATATTGATAAATCCTTGATGAAGTGTATTGGAATATGTCTATTTTTTCTTTGTGAAAGATGTGGACTTCCAATAATCACGTATTGGAAGTGTATTGGAATGTCTACTTAATTTCTTTGTGAAAGATATCAAAAGATGTCGATTTTTGGTTAAAAATCATGTAAATTTTGAGGCTTTTTATTAACCGCTCTTTGATTTTGAGGTAAGCCATTAGGCCTACCAATAACCAAGTTTTGATTTGTAAGCCATTAGGTTTGCAAATATCCAAGTTCGAGCCTTGAGACAGAATTTCAACCGTCCATTATTAGTTTGACACCCTAGATATATGAATCTAGTAGAAATCTGAAGAAACACGGATCTAATCCCTTTGACGGGTCCTAGATCCAATGAGTCAACAGGGTAGGATACAGATAGCAACCAACTATGATATGAGCACAACTTCCCAAAGTCCAGTGACCGGAACCTGCAAAACAGACATCGTGAGCTCGTTACGGGAAGGACTAGAGGGGGGGGGGGTCTTCCCGTAACCATCCTCCGGCGTGAGAATAAGTACAGTTCTGATTTAGAGAAAGTACTTGAATATTGAGAGTAGATAGTGGGGAGTGAATGAGTACCTCATGAAGATCGAGAGGGTATTTATAGCCGAAGGATGTGGGAATATGATTGCGCCAGCTGTCCCTTTCTAGAAGATGCTCTCGTAACCGTCTAGATACGTGTCTCCATGTGATAGGTTGAGCAATATGTTGCATGTGCATGGGTATAACAACCTAGACACGTGTTATTCTATGATAGGACGGATCGATCCCTTGCCATGTGCACGGTTATAACAACCTGGCCAGGTGTCCTCCCTTCATTGGTTAACGGGTCACGTATTCTCCAAGTAACAATCGTGGGAATCCTTCTAGAAGATAATTGGTTAATTGCAGCTGTCTAGATGGCATTGCCTCTGGGTCTTTTTACCGGATGAATGTTTCATCATGCGGATGACATATGAGGATGCCTAGATGGTTCCGCGTACGACATAAGGTTGTTGCTCCTTATACAAGTTATGCGGGTGATACTTAAGGGTATTTGGGTCTTTTTGGTACCCTACCTTTATAAGTCCCCCCAGTCCGGTGTTTCTTCCGCGTGAAGTTTTTATGCGGGTGAAATTTTGGACTTAAGACATTTGGGGGTTTTTGAATATTTCAAGTTGGTAGAGATATTTTATGTTGGAACTGTGGATAATCATGAAAAAGGATAGATTGACCACTCGCAGGCGCGTGGGCAGGTGATGGGACGTTTATGCCGGCTGTCACTATACCCGACTTTACACCTTTTTCGCTTTTTCGAATTTCCCTCGTGACGTGGCGTCTGCGTATTGGATGGTGACTTTCTCTCTTTACTGGGCATATCCCATCGCATTTATTGCAATGGGTATAAATAATGGAGGTTACCTTCATTTTGAAGTTTTATTGTCTTTGATTTCCAGATATTTTCCTTTCTTTTTCTCTCGTTAAACGTTTGGTTAACCATTTGATTGCCTTCAAAATTGCTCGTTGCTTTCCGTTTACTGTTGATCCGATGGCGAGTGACACAAGATCTGTGATACCAAACGTTGATACCATAGAGGTTGATTGGGATATTACTGAGTACGAATCATTAATTCGTACTTACTGTATCTCTCTAGGATGGGAACCTGAATTTCCTAAAGCCGGCTCTGTTGCAAGCCTGCCCCTATCGGCAAGATGGCTGTTTACGCTGACTACTTCTTGTACGGAAATTTTCGGTTTCCAATGACCAAATTTTTATGAAGGTTCTGAGTGCTTACGAGATTCATTTGTCCCAATTACATCCCCTCACGGTTATGCAAATTCGTCATTTCGAGTTCCTGTGTACGGTGAAGGAAATGCTGCCTCATATTGATCGATTCCCTGTCTTCTATCAGATGGTCAACCACGACGGATGGTTTAAATGTAATCCCATAGCTGACCGGATTATCGGCATTGAGTCCGAGAGAGGGTCTAAGGACTGGCGCCGATTTTTTTTGGATTTTAGAGGACGTCGAGCCTGCTGTCATGGTTCGACGTCCGGCGAACGAGGTGCTTCCAAGCGTTGTTACGACCGCTCATGAAGGCCGAGGATGGTTTCGTGTTTTGGTTACGGAACCCACTCCTATGCGGGCGTTGCCTGAAGAAACCCTGGTATGGGAGGGTATGAGCCGTCTGTGGCTATACCCAGACTTAGAGCCTATGTTTCTGGATGTGAACGAGCGTAAGTTATGATTCCCTCTGTTTATTTTAATTTTATATGTGACTTGTTAACTGACTTTCCTTTATGTGTTTTTCAGGTGAGGGGTTCATGCTGAATGCCCTCTTTGAGGGTAGGGGTTGTACGGGGAGGCGCATCCGCGATGTGAAAGAGGTACATGTTCTGGAGAGAACAAGGGATCAATTCCTCTTTCCTACTAAGGTGTCCGCCGAACCACGACCTCCGAAGTGATCATCCAATCAGGTGCGTACATCCTTAACCCCCCTCCGCTGAACGCTCTTACTTCTGATGGGACAATCGTCATTCTTTCTTCGAGTGACGAATTGTCATCCCAAGAGGATGAAGAATCTGATGATACTTCGGAAATTTCCTCTGTCTCTCATCTTTTAGCATAGCTGGACCGTAAGAGAAATTTTGAATCTCTTCGGGCAAGTGGTGCGGGGGCTATTTCCACGCGCACTGAGGAGGGTCCGACAGCCAAGAAGCAGCGGACACAATGCCCAAAGAAGAGGGTCAGTCTGGCTGAGCGTATGAGAGGAATGGCTGGTTAGTAATACCAACACCTCTCTTTGCATTCTATCGTTTTGACTGTTTAGTCATGTGTGATTTTTTATTGTGTAGAATCATCTGAGTTTGTTAACGCTGTATCAGACAAATTACCATCCCCAACACCTGAAGTCAAGAAACATCCATTTCCGCCTCCGGAAAAAGAGAAGGAGGATAGACTACCTACTCCTCCTGTCGAGACCAATCAAGAAAACCCAGCCCGTAATCCAGGAACTGAAAATTCCTTGGATTACCTTTTCGGGGTTAGGGAGGCTACTGGTACCAAGGGGAAGGATCCAGTTGTGGATGAGGAGGTCCACAAAACACATGAATCTCCTCCACGACCTCCTTCGCAATTTTCCTTCTCATCTTCACCTTTTTCTATGGGTGAAGGGGAGGGCTCTCGTGTTCAACGTTCTCCACAAAATATTGAGGGAGGGTGGACACGAGATGCCCCTCATCAGTGTTCCTCCATCCCCGTGCGCCGTCAAGCCCCAAATGTAGATTACTACGGGGAACCAAATCTGGGTGAAGACTTTTACATGTTTATCCCTAACTGGGAAATTGTGAATGGGTCTCGTTTCACTGATCCAAACGTCTGTATCGCATTTGTCAATCAGTGCGTGCCACCCGCGGAGCGGATCCATCAAAGTGGACGCTCTCGCCACGACCTTCACATGGACTATTCTTTGTCCCTAGCCAATACTTTGGCTTGTGGACAGGAAATTTAACGTGAATGATGGACGATGGGTGGGAAGTTGGGAGAAGCGAGCCGATCCGTCGAGGAGGCTAAAAAGGAGGCTGATGAGCACCGAGCGTCAGCCAATACCACAAAATGGAAACTATCCGATGCTGAGATCGCTCTCAGAAATGAGAAAGATCGTCACATGGCTGCCGCTCGCCAATAGGAGGAAGCCTGTAAGAGGCAGAACACTCTTCTTCAGGCTGCTCGCGAAAATGCTCAGAGAAAAAAGGAAGACCTGGCTAAGGTGCTCGAGGCTAATATAGCTTTAGAGAGCCAAGTGATCTACCAAGGTGACAAAATTCAAGAGCTTGAAGAGGAGTTACTGCTGCAGAAAGAGCGGTCTGAGCTTAAAGATAAAAATGCTGCTGAGATGCAAGCTGCCCACGACTCTTTGCTGCAAGCTCGTGATGAAGCGGAAGCTCGTGCAGCTGAATCTCTTACTGATAAACAAAAATTTGCTGGCGGGTTCCATGAACTTCAAGAACGGGCAGAGCGAGCGGAAAGGGAACGACGCTGGCTGCTGGGCCAGGACCTGAATGCGGTATGTTATCCCAGTCTTCCACTTATTGTATTGTTTTCTCTGTCGATTGTGCAACAAGGTTTTCTTTTGTGCCAGGTAATTAAACATATCAAGGATGGGCCTGAATTGACGGATAGACTTGCCTTTTTGATCAAGGCTTCTTCGCAATCCGGTCGTGTGACAGGTTTTAATGAAGGAATGATGTATTCCCAAACCAATCGTTCTTTCGAGGATCATCCGCTTCACGGGCTCGACGTTACCCAGGAATATGAAATGCGCATCAATGACTATGATAACCTATCCTTTCCTTTGCAAGAGAAGCTTCTGGAGTTTGTTGCGGCGAGTGATGGTGTTCAACAGTTGAAGGAATATCTGGAGGAGGACTCAGAAGATACTCCGCCTACTCCTCCAGAAGACACTCCGCCTACGCCTCCGGAAGATGCTTCCGCTCAGGTACCTTAGACTTAGGCACTTAGGTTTTGTAATTTCTTTTCATGTCTTGTAAATATCTTTATTATGAATGAAAAGAAAGTTTTTGTCCTCTTGTGAGTTTTATATTTAGGATATTATCCTTGCTAGATATTTTGAGTTATCTACAACTTGAATTTTTTGCACGTGGAGTGATTGTTGTGACGTGGCGGAAAGAGAAATATTGTGGGACAACTGGCATGACGCGTATGACGTCCTTTGACAACCTGTTTTCACTTTTTCGTCTTTCCCGCCTGACGTGTCAGTCACCAAGTGATCCGCTTTTTCTCTCTCCTCTGGTAATCAATTGGCCGCATTAACTGCGATGTGTATAAATAGATTACATCCACTTTGATTCATTCTTATCTTCCACTGATTTCTCTTCTCTTTCTTTCTCAATAACAGATCTGAGATTTCCTACTTCGATCTTCCAATTTTCAGATCTAAGTTTTTTGACAGGTCTTTTGTATAGTTCTTCTATTCAGATGGCTGGTGATAAGAAGAGCGCTCCTGCTATTCATGAGGTTGTTGTTAACCTCAAGGAGAAGGATTACAACGATGTTGTACATGTTTACGGCTTAGCCCCGGAGTGGGAGCCTGAATTACCAGCGGCTGGGTCGATTGCTACTAATCTGCCGGCCAATAAGATGGCCGTATATACGGAACACTTTACCTCATGGAACCTCAGGTTCCCTGTAACGAAGTTCGTCCAATCGATCTTGACAACATACGGAGTTCATCTGTCACAGATCCATCCATTTGGGATGTTGAGAATTCGACACTTCGAATTCTGTTTCAAGCTTGGGATCTTGAACCGTCCGTCGGTATGTTCGTAGTTTTTTACAAGATGACCTACCGAGACGGATGGTACAGTTGGGCCACCACCGGGAAGGCGGTTATCGGTACTGAGTGGATTCGTAACCTCTATGGCTGGAAGCCAAAATTTTTTTGGATCCAAGAAGACGTCGTCCCTTTTGCCATGACCCATCGTAAATCGGATGATAGGATGCCCACAATTGCTGCCACCACACAAGTGAAGTCTTCCTGGTTTACGACGCTAACCAGTGCACCAACTCCCACGCACGCGATTCATGAGGGCGCGATGGTGAGTGCGAGGATGAGCCGTTTGTGACCCTTTCCGAATTTGGAACCATACTTTGAGAAGCCCGACAAGAGTAAGATTAATATTTCTTTTCTAAATTCTACTTGTATTCTAACTTCTATTTTTCCGTATACAGGTAAGGGCTCCGTCTTTAGTACGCTTTTAGACCGCGAGGAGGGTCTCATGGTGCGTCGTCCTATCGACCCCAAGGACGAGCCTATACTTGAGCGTGCCCGTCATAATGTTTTATTCCCCGCCACACTTCGCCCGGAACCTATAGTTTCCGAGACGATGTATGCGAAAGGTGAAGAATTTTATTTGAAAGGTAGGGCATTCTACAACCTCGACCTATTTCTGCTGCTACTTCTAGCGGGGTGATTGTACTTCTTTCGTGTAGCGAGGAGTCGTCACTCTGTGAAGGAGGGTTATCGGTTGATTTTACTAATACCCTACGTTCGACTATAGGTCTGACCCGCAAGCAAGACCAAAAAGCAACCACCAGCCAGGTGGAGGGTGATGAAGGTGCTAGCGTCACCACCGGAGATGGACATCAATCCACTAATGTGTCGTTGATGAAGGTGATCGTCCAGCTGTTGAAGTCGGTGCCTCTAAGGCATCTGGTAAACGGAAGGTGTCCTTTACAAAACCTGTTGTTACCAAGAAGCCCAAGAGGGTGAAGCTGGCATCTCGCCTTCAACAATTTGCATCTGGGGATGCTTCTTCAGGTTTTTACCCTATTCGTAGGTGTAATTACTGTTTCCCCTTCTTTTACTGAACAAGAAACATTTTTTTTCTTACAGAATTTCTAGAGAAGTCTTCTGGGGACCCTATCGGTCCGTAGGGGTCGTCAACTCTTGTTACACCGCCACCGTCTCCACCGACTGGTGTTTAGGATCCCATTACTATTTTGGATACTCCTCCTTCTGGAGGTAAGAAGGATGGTGACCCTAAGGACCCCGCAACTTCTTCACCTCTCGAGTTTTCCTATCGTTTTAGGGAGCAAGGAGGAGTTAGTGCTTTTTTGGCCGTGGGCCACAAGCGTTTTCGCCTTTGTGTGAGGAAGACTCGTCAATGCATCGTCCGCGTTGGTCCTTACGTAGAGAGTCAACTTTTTCCGACGCGAATGACTGTATGGAATATCTGCAGGGAAGTCTTCCTCCTGCGGAGAGGGAACGACAACGCAAGCGTCTGCGCGAAGAGCTGTTACACTCCTATACCTACAGCCTAGCCAACACTTGTCTCCACCACTCAAGAGTTATGTTGAGATTGGCTAGGTATGAATGAGGAATGGGAAGATTTGGAAATTAAGGTGTCCGAGGCCAAGCAAGAAGCCTTAGAGGCTACTAATGAAGCCAGGGCCAGCCATCTGGCTGCTGAGATTGCCGAGCGACAACTGGTGGATGCCAGGACAACCTTAGAGGCAGAGAAGGGTCGTCGATTTGTTGATGAGGAAGCTAATGTTGCTTTGCAGTAGCAGTTGTCTGAACGCGACGAGCTCATACGAACTCTGAAGGCTGAGTCCGCAGCCAAGGACAAACGCCTTGCCACCCTTGCTACCAAGAACAAGGAGCAAGCCTTGGAATGTGCGGGACACAAAATGGAGCTTGTCCGGGCCAAGGCGGACAAAAAATGGCTATTGGTGGAAGGTGTTCCTCAGGTAATTCTTACTCTGTGAATTCTGTTTAAGGTAAACATAGCACATGCTCATATTTATTGTTTTACAGGTTATTGCCCATGTTCGAGAAGGCGATGAGCTTGGGGATTTCCTTGTCGTACTTTTGAACGCTTCTTCTCGAGCCGGCCGTCAAACGGGCTTTCAGGAAGTCTATAATTTTGCTGAGGAGGGTAAGCTTCCTGAAGAATTCATCTTGCATGGCTAGGACACTGCCACAATTCTTACTGAGAAGACAAAATTGTTTGACAATTTGAAGTTTTCTATTGAAAGCCAAATCGTCGAACTTGCAGATAAGGAAGACGGAGTCGAGCAGCTGAAGGACCTTCTTGCATCTGCCAACGATGCGGAAGATGAAGGTGCGGAAGAAGAAGCTACGTAATTTTGCATTTCTTGTGATCTTCGCAGATCCATCTTCCTTGTAATCTTTTTGTAATTCCATTTGTATATATATAAGAAGTTTTTCCCGGTACACTTTTTCTTATTTTACAAATTATAAGTGTGTGCAGGATCTTTTTTGTTGTCAATAAAGGATTACATAATACATATTACATGAGTTTAGAATGTGGGAATAGTAGAATTTTTATAGATTAGGCATAAGCCGAATGAAATTACAAAAGATGATACTTCAAGACTTCTACTAGTCTATTAGGCACTCAGTCCCATCCAATATTTCTAACTTGTAAGCATCCTTCGACAAAACTTGTTTAATTTTGTAAGGGCCTTCCCAAGTTGGGGCTAACTTGCCCAGGGGTTCCTGATCGGAAGCCTCGTTATTGCGGCAGACGAAGTCTTCTGCATCGAATGTTCATTTTCGAACCCGCGAGTTATAATATTTCTGTAATTGACATTTATAATTATGCTCGCGGATTAATGTCAATTCTCTCCTTTCTTCGAGAAGGTTTAGATTCATCCGAAGCTCATGATCGTTATCGTCGATCATCAAAACTCTTGCGGATGGAATCCCGATTTCTGCCGGGATCACGGCCTCAGTGCCGTAGGTTAAACTTAAAGGCGGCTCCGAATTACTAGAATTCCTTTGGGTGCGGAAGGCCTAGAGTACATGGGGCAATTCGTCGACCCAGCTTGTTCGGTTAGTTCCTAACCTTGTTTTGATCCCTTCCTTGATTGTTCTATTGGTCCATTCGACCTGACCATTTGCTTGCGGATGGGCTACATACGTAAAATTTTGAGTGACCTGAAGTTCTTTTAGCCATTCTTGTAGTCCGCTATCCGCAAACTGGGTCCCATTGTCACTCACCAATTGTTGCGGAAGCCCAAACCAACAAATTATGAATTCCCAAAGGAATTTCTTGACACTTGATGCCGTAATGGATGCGACTGGTTTGGCTTCCACCCACTTGGTGAAATAATCAATGACCACGATTAGGAATCTGACTCGTCCCGGGCTTCTGGGAAAGGTCCCATAATGTCGATAGCCCATTTTTTGGAACGGCCAAGCGGAAGTTACAAGAACAAGTTCATTTTTTGGACGCATCGTGTTGGGACCATGACGCTGGCAAGAATCACACTTCCTGATTTCTTGCACGGCGTCTGTATGCATCTCGATCCAGTAGTACCCCGCATTCATAAGTTTTTCCACCACCATCCTTGGGCCTGCATGTAAGCCGCAAATGCCTTCATGGACTTCCCTTATCAAGTAGTTTGCATCTCCAGCATCTACACAACATAAAAGTGGGCCCAAGAAGGATCTACGGTATAAAACACCATCATTCATTTTCTAATTCAAGGCTTTGTGCTTTATCTTACGAGCCGCAGCTTTTTCTGCTGGGAGGGCTCCAGATGATAGATAAGCCTTGATCGGAGTCATCCATGATTCAACGCCCATTTGAATTACCAAAACTTGATTCTGCGGGATATATGAACGATCCAGGACTTCCACGCGAATGTCCTTAGCAAAGTGCTCGAAATTAGTGGAAGCCAACTTGCTAAGGGCGTCTGTCGATTTGTTCCTGCTTCGCTTTATATGAATAACTTTGCATGAAGAGAACTGAAGGATCAAATCTTTTGCCTACGATAAATATGAAGCCATCATGTCGTTCTTTGCTTCATATGTTCCATTGATTTGTCCCGCAAGCAACATGGAATCTACTCTTGCTTCTAGGTGTTTCACCCCAATCATTTTAGCGATTCATAAGCCTGCCAGGAAGACTTCATACTCTGCTTCATTGTTAGTACTTTTGAAATCTAACTTGATAGCGTAAGTAAATTCGTGACCCTCGGGGTTAACCAGCCTTAGGCCCGCACCAGACCCTTCGCTGCTTAAAGTTCCTTCTGTAAATAATGACCAGACTTGACCTTGTTTAGGAGGTTCTTGAGGTTGTTGTTCAATCAAACACTCTTTTTCTGTGTGTTGCGGAACTTCAGTAACGAAGTCCGCTAACACTTGGCCCTTGATTGCTGGTCTGGGTTTATATTCGATCGCATGCTCACCCAGCTCGATGGCCCACTTTGCCAATCGTCTAGACAATTCCGGCTTACTAAGTACATTCTTGAGCTTGTATCCTGTTAATACATTGATAGGATGACCTTGAAAATACCTGCGGAGACGTCGAGCCTTGTAAACCAGTGCTAAGACTAGCTTTTCAAGCATTGAATATATGGTCTCCGGGTCTGACAACGTCCTACTGACATAGTAAATTGGAGTTTGAACGTTTTTTCTATCCGTTAGTAGTACGGCCCCAATGACAATATCGGATGCGGATAGGTATAAGGTTAGAGGTCCTCCCGCATAAGGTGCTGTCAGAGTGGGTAGCTCCATCAGACACTTCTTGACTTCCAGGAATGATTGTTCAGCTTCCGCGGTCCATCTGAATTGTTCCTTCTTGAGACAGTTTCTCAGAGTCGAGACGAACGGATAAGACTTAGCTGCATGATTTGTTAAAAATCAATTTAGTGTAACCAATCTACCATTAAGTGTCTGAACCTCTTTGAGGGAAGAAGGAGAAGGCATGCGGGCAACTGCTTGAATTTTATCCAGGTTAGCCTTGAAACCCGCTCCGGTAACAATTACGACAAGAAATTTTCCTTCTTCCATCCCAAAAGAACATTTGGCTGGGTTCAGCTTCATGCTTATACTTCTCAAAGTGGCAAATGTTTCTTCGATATCTCTCAACATCTGATCTTCCTCAATGCTTTTTATCACCAAGTCATCCATGTAGACTTCAAGGTTTCGACTTATCTGATTCTTGAAGGCTTGATCCATTAGCTGCTGATATGTGGCACCCGTGTTTTTTAATCCGAAAGGAATCATTTTATAACAAAAACTACCTTGGTCGGTACAAAATGCTTTTTATCTTCATCACCCGCCGCCATGCGGATTTGATGATAACCTTTATAGGCATCCAAGAAGCATTTAAACTTAAACGGGCCACAACATCTACTTTGAGATCAATTTCAGGCAATGGATAACAATCTTTCGGGCAAGCTTTGTTTAAATCTTTAAGTCTATGCACATCCACCACGTTCCGTTACTCTTTGAAACGATGACTAGATTAGCCACCCATGTTTGATATTTGATCTCTCGAATGATTCCTGCGTGATAAAAATCTTGTACTTGGTCATTCATCGCTTTCATTTTTTCTGGGTCCATCTTCCGCTTCTTCCGAACGATTGGCGTAAACATCGGATTTACCCTTAGTTTGTGTTCCGCGATACTCCGCGGGACGCCAGTCATGTCTGCGGGTTGCCAAGCAAAGATGTTCATATTCTTGGTCAACAACTGCTTTAAGAAAGTTCTCACTATCTCTGAGATAGCAGGTCCAATCACAACTGTCTGATCGGGGAACTTCTTATTCAACACCCACTTTTCCGGCTCAGTCCTCTGAGTTTGCTTTGAAACTTTGCTGGGTTTTGAGCTTTCTGTCGCGAAGCAGTGTCGATTGATATGAATGATTGCTATACCAGTGCGGGTTGAAACCCCTACCGCACCATGAGCTGTGGACGGATGAGCATTGAAGTCGCCAATTGCTTCCCGCCCCAAAATAATGTCATGCTTGGAAGTTGCTGGTAGGACTAAAAACTCAACTTCCTCGGTTCTTGAATGTATTCCATCACTGAGCGTGACTGGAAAAGATATGACCCCTTGCGGGTGCATCACCTTACCTCCAAAACTAGATACTGAAGAATGAATAGGTTTTAACCTCTCCTTATCCTCATCATCGAGTTGTTCGAAGCACTGTTCGTACATAATGTTAGATGTACTTCCAGTGCCGAAGAAAACGTACTGCGATCAATAATGACCAAAGAGAGCATTGATAATCAAGGTATTCTTGTTGCACGGTCCGCCTTTAATTCTTGGAAAAATCACGGGTTCATTCTTCCAATCTTCATCTAGAAATTCTCTCCTCTTCCCGCCAACTTTATATCCACCTTAAATCATGTGGACATTTAAGTCTTTAACCTGCTTTTTAGATGGGCCCTGATTGTGTCGCGCGGGAGCCTTACCAGTCCCTGGCAATGTGCCCTTGACCAAATGTTCAAGTTTGCCAGATTTCACAGCTGCTTCAATTTCATTTTTCAAGGCCACACACTCGTTTGTGTTGTGCCGGATGTCATTGTGGAATGAGAAATGTTTCTTGGCATCAAGGAACGATCTCCTTGTAAGTGGCTGAGGCTTTCGGAAATTCACATTTTCTGTAGTGGGGATTTCTGAAGGTGTTTTTGATAATGGAGTCCAATTGTTGGATGACCGTGCTGAAAAATTTTGCTTGTTCTTATTACCGATCAAAGATCTTGCGTCGAATGGTTTTGATACCTCCGCGCTCGGCTGAAGTCTAGACCAGATTGTCTCGTTTGCCTGTTTATTTGGTCGTGGAGTTTAAAACTCTACTTTCAACTTTTGATTTGAATTGTTATATCCCAGGGTTTTCTCAGTTCTGGCATATAACTTTGCCGCGGTCATAATATCCTCCCATTCTTGTGGCATTCTATCTCTGCCAGTTATTGCGCGGATCAATGCATCACATTTAACAATCTTGCGGAAGGCAACGCGAAGCATGTCTTTGCTGATTCCACCGATGTTCAGGCTTTCATCATTGAATTGAGTGATGAAATCTTCCACAGATTCATTATCTCGGCGGATAACGTCTAATATTTCTGACGGATCACGAGTGTGCTTCTTTTGCTGGCTGAAATGTTGGGAGAATTTCTTCACCAGATCATCCCAGCTGGAAATCTGACCGTCTGGTAATTTTTCGAACCATTCACATGTTGCCCCTGTTATTGTCAATGCGAACATATGACACAAATAGGGGAGCGTCCATTTTCTAACACCACCTACCACCACAAAGTTTTGGAGATGATCACTAGGATAAGTCATTCCATTATATTTGCCCACCGATGTTGGTATTTTAGCATTAACTGGGAAAGGTGTTGTTGCGATGCGTGCTATGAATTTTGACTTTTCAGCAAAGGCTGCTGGGCGATACGGTTTAGTGAAATCTTCTTCCGCATCACTGTGATACTGCGTATGGCGGACTACGTCCTGCGGGCGACTGATCCCCTCCCGCGAACATAATCTGCTATCACCACTATAAAAACTGTAATCACCTGGGTGATATGTTGAATCATAACTATCGAGCTCATCTACATAAGACGGCATCCGCATATCCATACGAGGATGGGGACGCAGCCTCCGTAGTTCACCCAGATCCTGTTCCATTTGTTGACTATAACGGATATGACTTCCTCTCACCTTTGGTGGAGGAGAAAGAGACCTTCTGGGAGATTCATCATAAGTCAGAGTACGAGCATGGAAATGCTCGTTGCGTACTCTGCGTTCGTACTCGGCTACTACATTCTCTTGCTGAATGCGGAGCCACTCATCAGGAGACAAGAGTCCCCTAGATCTGGAACTATGGCGATGAGCTCTCATCGGAACAGAATCACCGGAATCAACTTCCAGACCCAATTCTGAGTGAGTCCAGCGAGTTTCTCTCATGATTCGTCCCAGGTAACCCAGATTAGAACCTTCTGGTGTTGTGACATGTCCCAAATCTGTGGGAGTAGGACCGGCTGGTGCTGTAACACGCTCTAAGGTAAAACCTCCCGGTGTTACGTCAGGAGTTCGTGAACCAGGAGCCGTGACACGTGCAAAAGTACTAGAAGCAAAACCTTCATGTGCTTCTGTATCGGTGACACGTGAAACAGGCGCATGAGTCCCCGTCGGCCCTTCAGGAAATTGACTTATATCATACGACGAACCAAAAACAAAGAATTAACGCTGTTCTAACAAAAGCACGGATGGCGCCAATGAAGAAACACGGATCTAGTCCCCTTGACGGGTCCTAGATCCAATGAGTCCACAGGGGTAGGATACATATAGCAACCAACTACGATATGAGCACAACATCCTAAAGTCTAGTGGCCGGAACCTGCAAAAGAGACACCGTGAGCTCGTTACGGGAAGGACTAGAGGGGGGGGTCTTCCCATAACCACCCTCTGGCGTCAGAATAGGTATAGTTCTGATGTAGAGAAAGTACTTGAATATTGAGAGTAGATAGTGTGGAGTGAATGAGTACCTCCTGAAGATCGATAGGGTATTTATAGCCGAAGGATGTGGGAATATGATTGCGCCAGCTGTCCCTTTCTAGAAGATGCTCTCGTAACCGTCTAGATACGTGTCTCCATGTGATAGGTTGAGCTATATGTTGCATGTGCATGGGTATAACAATCTAGACACGTGTTATTCTATGATAGGACGGATCGATCCCTGGCCATGTGCATGGTTATAACAACCTGGCCAGATGTCCTCCCTTCATTGGTTAACGGGTCACGTATTCTCCAAGTAACAATCGTGGGAATCCTTCTAGAAGGTAATTGGTTAATTGCAGCTGTCCTGATGGCATTGCCTCTGGATCCTTTTAGCGGATGAATGTTTCATCATGCGGATGACATATTAGGATGCCTGGATGGTTCCGCGTACGACATAAGGTTGTTGCTCCTTATACAAGTTATGCGGGTGATCCATATATCCCGCGGGTGAATCATAGGGAGCTTCCTATTGACCCGTGGGTGATACTTAAGGGTATTTGGGTCTTTTTGGTACCCTACCTCTAGAAAACCCCTAAGGGAGAACCCTATAACAACCACCATAAAGCCGTACCGGAGGCCTAATGCCATGTAAATAGTGAGGTAAGTGGTTGAAATCCAAGAAATTGGAGTATAGGGGAAATTAATGGACATTTTAAACTTAAATATGTAAGGCCACGTTCCCGGAAGCCCTACTTTAGCGTCGGATTTACTCAGAAACACAGTTCTACAAATCAGAGTTTATTAAAACTTTCGCGGAATATAAAACTTTAACAGTTTATTACAAAACCTTTGATCTTTTCTTTAAAACCATAACATAAAATATCATATTTAAAACATCGTTTCTTCCATCTTCAGATGCCAGCCATTCAATCCATGCCGTGTGCCATCCTTATACTAGATCTTTAATTTGCTCACCTACGTGCATACTAAAAGTCAGCTATGCTGAGTGAGTTCTAGTTAATTAAGCAACTTATCATACAATCACTACATGCATCATATATGTATCCGTAGGCACGTAGCCCACTATCTGACATGCTCACCTTACCACTTGACCTCTTATTTACCCCTACCACTTAGCCACTTTAATAACGAATGACGTTATGCCACTTTGCCACTTTAATAACGTATAACGCTATGCCACTTTGCCACTTTAATAACGAAGTCACGTATAGGCTTACCCTACCACGTACTATCGTCATGCCACTAACACTCTTACTAGACTCATGCCACTTCTAACAAACTCTACCTCTACTTGCCTACAACACACTTCATATCATTACATAATAAGCAAGTCGCATCATAGCATTCGTACATACTAACAACCACTTGGCGATCACTATACTTGGTGATACGTGCAATATCCAAATATCGTTCACGCATCGACAAGTATTATATAATAGCGACCTCGTATAAAATATATAGCATACACTTACCACTTAAGGTAAGTGTATTCACACATCACATCGAGTATGCACACAGCCCCGAAAACATAACAAGGAAATGGGGCTAGAAACTCACCTGAACTCGGTTACGTTTACTATTAATAGTTATTCCCTTCTTGAGCTGTGCACGGCTAACTGTATAACAATTACACATATCAATTAACTATTTCTATTCATATCGTATTTTCTAGTTCTAACTACAACCCACAACGAATGGGGGTCCGGGGACAGCGCCCCTGGCAGCGGGGTCTAGGGGCGGCAGCCCCTAGCAGGGTCCAAGGGGCAGAGCCCATGACTGGGGTCGAGCCAGGTTAATAAAAATTTTATTTCTATTAACTGTCTTATCACATTTTCCACTACGATTTTAAATTATTATGTAATTCGCCCACTTGCTTGCTATAACGAATTAAGCTTAATTCGTTATCACAACACTGTCTAATTCGTTATCAAAACACCGCCTAGTTCGTTATCTTGACTTAGCGAACTTAGTCAGCTAATTCGTTATCTTGCCATGACGAATGGACGAGTAACAAATCAGCTAACATGGTCTGATTCGTTATCCTCATTCGTCATTTCTCCTTAACGAATTACTTAACGAGCTGCTTCTAGTTCGTCCTCCCACCTTAACGAATTGACATAACGAACTGGCTACCCTTCCGTTAACGAATAACCTCTAATTCGTTTGAATTCCGTAACGAATTAGGGTTAGGGTTTTGTCAAACGTCAGACGTCACATCTGATGTGACACAACCTCCGGCGCCGCTGTTGCCGGAAAAACGTGAATCTTGCCAGAAAAGCGAGATCTCACTCGTTTGGCCACCGTTTTCACCGTTTTTCATCCCGTTCGATCCAGATCTGAGCTAGGGCGATCCCTAAGCTCATCTTAGGTTCGGTTTATACCCGATTCCACCGGGATCTCGTGACTTCAACGGTTTAACGGTGTCGGCTCATTGTTTAGTGACTAAATCTAACGGGTTTGTATCTCTACAATATCATATTATCATTACCTCGAGTTGATGCTCGGTTTCTTCTTCTATTTCGGCTAGAGAGAAAGTAGGATGAGAGAGAGCTAAGTGTGTGTTTTGTGTGGTGTATGGAATATGTGAAATGAAAGGATTAAAGGGTGATTTAAGGCTTAAATATTATGGATCATGGGCTTGAGCCCATAGTCCTTCTTTCTTCCTTATTAACCGAAGTCCATAACCCATATCCGTTACCCAACACTAGCCCGACCCATGCTAACTCCTACTCTATTTATTATTTCTCCGCTAACCCGAGTAAACTTTCTCACCCAAAATAAATAGCATAATTAATATTAATTTAGAAATTTCGGGATGTTACAAAATAAATACATGGGATACAATTAAGGGGTTTTACCCAGTATTTTAACAACCGGACCGAACCGGTTGGAGATTTGGTGAGGCCAGCGGTCCGGTTATGCATAGTTGGCTCGCCTTTGTAATAACCGTCCGGTCAAAAGCGATTGGATGGTTGAACCGCGGACCGGATTCGGCGATCGGATCAGATATAGAAAAATTTCACTGGCACTAAGGTTTTCTATGCCGGATTTGGATTGGATATCGACAATAGGTGAAGGATTTGAACGTGTAACAGTAGGAGCCGGATTTGAAGGTGCAGTAACAATCGCATACTGAGGTGAAAATGGTTGCGAAAACCGCAATTGCTTGCCGCTGTGTGCCGTTGTAGAAGACGATATCAGATAAATGACATTAGGGTTAGTTTTAAAGTTTACATCTATTTTTTATATGCGCTAACTATTGGGCTAATGGCTATTGAGACAAATGACCTATGGGCTAACTAACAACTTAAACTATTGACAATTTGCCATGGCTCATAAACGAACATACATATATAAACTTGATATAATTAATATAAAATTTTTTATATCTTAAATCCGGTTCAACCGGTTCGACCGGTTCAACCAGTGAACCAGTAAGGCGTCCGGTTTGATGTCCGATCCGGTTATGAAAACATTGGTTACACCTACATATCTTTTAGTTCACAAAGATTAAAGCTCAAAAGTGTGTTTTTTCGTGATAGTTATAGTCTTATAGATAAGAAGAGGAACCAAGAGAATAATTAAAAAAATCCAGCCATAAAAGTATAAATCAGTTCTAGAGTTTGATGTTAGATCACTCCATGAAATGTGTTTATTATTTTTCTAATCTTGTCTTTAGGGGTTATTCTTATGGTTTACTAAGTTATTTAATCACTATATTTGATGTTTGTAATCTTTTGGAAGTGTTTTATTTTGGATTAAACCAAGAAAAAAGGGGCTGCTTGTAAGAATTCAGGTTGAATTAGGAAGAACTCTTATGCGGTGATTCACAACTTTTAAACATATTTTGTGATGACTTGTAAAAATCGTATAAAATATGCCTTGTATCCGTTTGAATTGCTTTCGTATTTTTTTTATTTAGAAGAGTATTGGGTAGTGGTGTACAAAACCGGTTTGGTCAAACCAAGACCCAAACCAGTTTGATTCAAACAGGTTCGGTTAGAAACCGGTTTAGGAGCGAGAAATGTCAAACTGGTCCAACTTGATTTGGTTTGGTTTAGAACCGGTTTAAATTGGTTTTTATCAAATCGGTCCGGTTTTGAAACCGGTCGGAGCAGTTCAGAAGGGAATCGGTCCCAAAACCGACGAGCTAGGTCGGTCTGGGATCCGGTTGGGTGAAACCGGTTCACGTCGGTTTGTAGTGGACTGGCCCCAAACCGGTTTTTTTACATTTCTAGTATTGGGACGTATTTCAGTTTTGTTTTAAACATCAACACCATAATGGGTTGTAGAAGAGTTAAATTTTGAAATATGAATTCATAAAAGGTTGAACACATAAGGGTATACCTGAGGTATGAGTAGAGTGGACGATTATAACTTTTAAAGCGAACTCACTGTTCCGTAGATAGAGATGAAGATAATAGAATTTAGAATTACAACGTAAATATGTTTTGGGAAAGCATGACAATGTTCTTGATTCAAGAGAGTTTGTCGTTTAACCAGTACAACAGCTTGCGCTAGATGGAACCATCCAAAAAAATTTCCACCCATGTTATAATCACCTAAGTCATGCTACACTAGTAAACTTAGACGTGATTGTCTTAATATGTGGAAGGACGGTAAAAAAAGATTTAATTGCAGGATTTGAAAATTTACAAAATGGTGTTAATTAGATGTTTTGTAGGCCCCAATTTGATTTAATTATCCGACCTGTACCTCATTTGGTAAATTCCAAGATGGGACAAATATGAAAGCGCACGCTAACGTTTTAATAGTTTGGTATCTATACGCTTGAGATAAATTATTTCAAATTTTAATTTACGTAACGGTTAAATCCGAAAACTAAATTATCTCTACATTATTTTTATTTTATAATGCTCTGAATAATACCACCGTGGTTGCGCAACCAAAATTTAAATATAAGCCCATCTGTCTTTTTTTTTATTATTACTGTTTTTCTTATAAATCTTCCAGTTACAGCTTAATTGATCATTACACATTTAAAACTAAAAATTTGGGCTATATACTTGATTATTTTCTAATAAATGACATAAAATGTTTTTTTGGTTGTTCGGTTTTTTCGTTTTATTTGGTTAATAAGTTTGAAACCAAACCGGAAAATTGGCATTTTAACTTAAAATGAAACCGTCGTTTTGTATCTAGTTTCGTAATTTCAATTAGGTTGTAAGGTTAGTAATTTGTGACTTGCAATATTAAAATGCGAAACTCGTAATATATTTATGGTCAAGTTAATAATTAAAGTGAGCGAGAAACCCAATTACGAGACGAGAACTTCGGTGTACGAGTTTAGCTTCAACAAGAAGGAGTGCTTCTAGAAGCATTATTTTAGCTATAATAAGGAACATATGTTTACTTTTAGGCTATCCTCTATGGTGAGGGGTTTCGAAGCCCCTTCCCAGTGTCACGTTAGCGCCACGTAGGCACTGGGGGCTTCGAAGCCCCACGCCAAAGATTCCCCTCTATGGTGAGGGGGCTTCGAAGCCCCTTTAATTTTTATTTTTATTTTATAAAACTAAAAAACCAAACACCCAAATCCCACAAAACCAAAAAAGACCTCCGACCTCATCCTCATCCTCTGCCAAAACACCAAACACCCAAACCCTATATATCAAACTCAACCTCATCCTTTGGCAAAACAAAGACCTCCGACCATCTTCATCTCAATCTCGTCAATGAAAATGAAGCAATCTGAGATGAAAAGGGTTTTGTCTGGACCTCCAACCATCTCCTCTACCAAAACAAAGACCTTCGACCACCTCCGATCTCCGACCATCTCCGGTTTATTCAGATCTATGAAAAGGAAGCGATGAGTTTTGTCCAGAACGAAGGTACATAGCCGTTGGAAGGGGGGCCACCTTATTTTCTCTATCTGCGCCGGCCATTGGCTTTCTAGGCACCACCGCGCCCTTGGTTGGACCGCGCTCCAAAAATCATCCCAACCAAGCCCCATAAAGACCAGCCTTATGTGTGTGTTTTCATGGTGTAAACAACCACCCAATGGGAGTTCACCTTGGGTGGGACCGGTCTGTTTAATATTATTAATCTTTTGTACCGATTACGAGATCGTTTACCCTTTATCTTATCTTTATATTATATGTTCGATCATTTGTTTATACCGCACTCGTCTCTATCGCTTATCAAGAACAAAATATGTTCGTTGTCGAATCCGGTGTCGGGATCTACAATTGGTATCAGAGCGGGTTTGAATCAACTCATTCAACTTTGTTCTTGATATTCAGGTTCTAATTCTGCGATTACCCAAACCGAGACGTTAATTTCTTGAAGTTTTTGAAGATCCGTTGAAGCTTTGGAAATAAAGATTGATGTTTGGAAATAAAGTGTGAAGATTTGGGGAAACAAAGTTGCTATAAGTTCGTCTTTGTAGATATTACGTTTCAGGACCGTTCCGCCATGCACCGAAATTTCGGCGAACCTATGGTTCTTCTCCAGCAACGATTTCAGAGATTGGAGATGCGAACATCAAACTTAGATATTCAGTTTGGTGAGTGTCGATTATCTCTGATTGTTGCAACTATGGGATGAAGAACAGTGGGTGTTGGTTATACTCTAAAATCGGCAAGAAAAAGGGGTGTTCGTTGATGGGTGTTGGCCGGAGAACAAATTTTTCCGGCCAGAACGGTTGCTGGTAGTGCTGGGTAATGGTGGTTGGTGACGGCCGTTTGATCGTCAGCGTTTTACGGCAGGGGCTGCAACTAATCGAATCGAGTTGATTCTAATCGAATCGAATTTTGAATAAATCGAATCGACTTTACATTGAATCGAATCGAATTTCAAACACGATTAGATTCATTTCAAAATTTGAATCGATTTATGTAAAATCGATTCGATTCAAACTCGTTTTTCCAGCGATTGGTTTTCTGGTGAAACCCGGTTTTAGTTGGTGGATGAATATGACGATAATGATGTTAGAGGGTTCACCGGATATTCAGCGTCAGAAAATCCACGGGAACCCTAATCTGGTATATTTACAACTTTGAAGATAAGAGTGGGCGGAGGTGGAGTGAGAAATGTAAGGTCCCGGTCCCGATGCCCTACATTGGTGTTGGATTTATTTATAAACACATTTCTAAATATCATAGTGAATTAAAACTTTTCGCTGAATATAAAACATCAACGATTCATTACAGAATATTAAAATCTTGTCTTTAAACTTTCAAATTATCTTAACAGAAAACATCATAACTTTTCTTCACCAGATGTCTGTCAGCTCAGTCCATGTCATGTGTCCCCCTCAAGCCAGCTCATTCATCCTATTTGTCTTAATGCATACTAAAAGTGAGTGATTTCTAGTTAATCAGACATCATACATTGTATTCATATATGTGTATACGTGTCCGTAGATACATATTACATACTTAACTTGCTTCTTTCATTCATTCATACATACACACATACATACATACTACTATACTTTCATATTTGCATTTTTTTCATACTTTCATTCTTTCATACTTTAATACTTTCTTGTTCTAGCTTACTTATACATACGTAATTATATCTATGTTTTAAAGAGCCTTAAGCCCTATAACCTTAGCAGATATTATTAGGGTCTGCAACCCTTTATCCTTCGCAGAATTTAGAAGAGTCTGCAACCCTTTAACCTTCGCAGATATTATTAGGGTCTGCAACCTTTTAACCTTCGCAGAATTTAGAAGATTCTGCAACCCTTTACCCATTAGACCCACCATTCACCCAACAAACAAGAATTTTCAGACTCTAACCCACCACATCTTCAAACCCAAAACCTTTTCCAGCGGCTACTGTTAGGTATCGAAGCACACACATACACGAACAGAAATCAAAGGACAAAGAAAAACGAGAGATTTACGTGGTTCAGTTACAACGTGTAACCTACGTCTACGGGGGCAACTAGGGTTTATTATTGAGTGATAATAGATTACAAGTACAAGAGATATAATTATAGTCTAGCTAATTAGGGTTTAACCCTTTGCTAATCTTGCTGAACAAGAAACTAACAAACTGGGCTTGAGCAATTAGGGCTGGCTAGGCCCGTCTCTGCCTTTCCTCTAACTTTTGACTAACCCATCAATGGGCTGATGGGCTGAAGACAACACATCTCCAACAATCTCCCACTTGGTGTCTTCGGACCTCGAACTAAACCATCTCTTCTGTACTTCTGTAAAATGAAGAATCCCCGTATCTTCAGTTTTTCCTAGTTACCCCATTCTCCTCAACTATTCCTGGAGACCAGCTGAAGCTATGCTATCCAGCACCACAGACTTGGTTAACATATCTGCTGGATTCTTAGCACCTTGGATATTCTTCAAACTGATTGTTCCATCTCTAATCAATTCCTTCACAAAGTGATACTTTCTCCCAATGTGCTTCGTCTTGCTATGATAGACAGGATTCTTAGCAAGCTTCACTGCACTCTTGTTGTCACAATACAACGAGTAATCAGGCTGATGTTTTCCTAATTCTTCGAGAAAAGTCTTCAACCAAACTAGTTCTTTGCTCTCTTCTGCAACAGCCATATACTCGGCCTTTGTTGTTGATAGAGAGACACTTTTCTAAAGTCTTGAAGTCCAGCTCACTGTTGTGCCTCCCACTATAAAAACATACCCTGTAGTGCTTTTGTATGTCTCTCTGCAACCTCCCAAATCCGCATCAGTATAACCTCTGAGCATAGTATCTTTACCCTTAAAAAACAACCCCATCTTTTGGGTACCCTTCAAGTATCTGAGTATCCACTTGACAGCTTCCCAATGTTCTTTACCAGGATTTGACATAAATCGACTGACTACCCCAACAACATGAGCTATATCTGGTCGAGTGCACACCATAGCATACATGAGACTCCCAACCGCTGATGCATAAGGAACCTTAGCCATCTCTGATTTTTCTTCTTCAGACTTTGGTGATTGTTGTTTGGTAAGCTTCAAGTGACTTCCTAATGGAGTATTTCTAGTCTTAGTCTTCTCATCATTCATCTTGAATTTCTCTAACACTTTCCTTATGTACTTCTCCTGAGATAATGTTAGTGAACCAACTTTTCTGTTTTGGGTAATACTCATCCCGAGTATCTTCTTGGCTGCACCTAAATCCTTCATCTCGAATTCTTTAGACATTTGTTTCTTCAACTTGCTAATCTCATTCATGTCAGACCCTGCTTTCAGCATATCATTTACATACAGAAGTAGAATGATGTAGGAATTTTTGAAATTCTTTAGATAGCAACAGTGGTCAGTTTAACAACTCTTGAAACCTATTCTCTCCATGAAGTCATCAAACTTCAAGTACCACTGTCTCGGTGCTTGTTTCAGACCATACAAGCTCTTCTTCAGTTTACAAACCCAATTTTCTTTACCTTTTACTTGAAAACCCTCTGGTTGTTTCATGTAGATGTCTTCATCAAGATCTCCATGTAAGAAAGCTGTCTTGACATCTAGTTGCTCTAAATGTAAGTTCTTTGCTGCAACGATACCAAGAACCACCCTGATAGTAGTCATCTTCACAACTGGAGAGAAGATTTCACTGTAATCGACCCCCTCTTTATGTTGAAACCCCTTAACTACTAAACGTGCTTTATACCTTTTGGCTCCATCGTTCTCATCTTTGATCCTGTACACCCACTTATTCTGAAGAGCTTTCTTGTCTTGCGGAAGCTTGACAAGAACCCAAGTCTTGTTCTTGTCTAAAGAGCCCATTTCTTCTTTCATTGCTTGCTCCCACTGGAACAATTCTTTTACCTTAATTGCCTCATAGTAGCAATCAGGCTCACCATTATAAGTTAAAAGAAGATAATTAACTGACGGACTTGTACGACCGGGATTGAACCTGTCTGGCGGTTTAGTAGCTCTGGTGGATCTCCTGACCCACTTGTCAGGTTGTTGTGGCTGTTGTGGAGGCTGATCTTCTTCAGACTCTGAACTCCCGCTATCTGAAGACCCCACTGGTTCTTCAACTCCACCGTCATTATTATCAAACTCGGGATCTGAATCATCTTCAGGACCTGCTATAGATTCTGTAACTGGTTCTTTTCTCTGACTTGTGGTTTCGAACTCAACCTCTTCGGTCTGAACCTCTGAGTTGACTGACTTTCTGTCTATGTACAGCTCTGCTTCATTGAATTCGGCGTGCTTGCTTCTGACTACCTTTCTGCTTTCAAAATCCCATAGCCTATAGCCCATCTTTTCTGACCCGAAACCAATAAGTGTGTACTTCTTCGCTTTAGCATCTAACTTGTCACCTTCTAGATTAATATATTAAGCATTGCACCCGAAAATTCTTAGGTGATCATACTTTACAGCTTTACCCTTCCATTCTTCTTGAGAAATATTGAATCCCAATGGTACTGAGGGCCCACGGTTGATAAGATAAGCTGCAGTGTTAACTTCATCAGCCCATAACATCTTTCGGAGCCCTACATTCAATCTCATACTTATGGCTCTCTCACATAATGTTCTGTTCATCCTTTCTGCAATCCCATTCTGTTGCGGAGTTCCTGGAACTGTATTTATCATCTTGATCCCTTTTTCACACAATAATCAATAAATTATTTGCTGATGTATTCTCCTTCGTTGTCGGACTTTATGCACTTAACCTAAAAATCGGTTTCAAGTTCAACAGCAGATTTCCATTTCTTAAAAATACCAAAAACTTCATATTTATGTTTAAGAAAGTAAACCCATACCTTGCGTGTTGAATCATCGATGAAGGTAACATAGTAGCGAGATCCTCCAAATGAAGCGACAGATGTTGGTCCATATACATCTGAGTGAACTAGCTCTAATTTATGAGCTTTTGGTGCTCTACCTGTCTTTGCAAAAGTTACCTTCTTTTTCTTGCCAAAGACGCACGGTTCACAAAACTCAGAATCGACCCTCTTCAACTCTGGAAGCTTTCCCCTGGCTACAAGCATTTTCAACCCCTTTTCACTCATGTGACCGAGTCGTTGATGCCATAACTTTGATTGACTCAGCCCACTAGTCACTACATTAACCCCTTCATCTGGTACTTCAACCATATATAAAGTACCTCTTTTCTTACCTCTAGAAATCACCATACTGCCTTTCACTAGTTTCCATTGTCCTCTACCAAAAGTGACATCATATCCCTCATCATCAAGCTTACCAATGGATATCAACATCTTCCTTAAACCTGGAATGACCCGGACATCTTTCAAGGTACAAGTGGTTCCCAATGGAGTCTTTAAGTCTATGTCTCCCATTCATGTTATATCAAGACACTGATTATTAGCCAAACGAACTTTACCAAGGTTATCTGTTCGTAGTTTCTTCATCTTCTTCGTGCTAGAAATAGCATGAAAAGATGCTCCTGAATCCATAATCCAGTCTTCAACAGGATTCTCGACATAACATATAAGCGCATCATCTGAATCATCTGATGCTAATGTGGCAGCGTTCACCTCTTTCTTTTCTTTAGGTGGGTTGGTGCATTGACTTCTGAAGTGCCCGTTTTCTTCATAATTCCAGCAAACTATGTCTTTCCTTGGTTTTGTTGATCTCAACTTACTTCTTCGTTTAGACTTTGATCTTCCTCTGTTTCCTCCCCTACTATTGTTTCTTCCTCTACCCTCTGTACTGAGTAACGAACTTGTCTCTCTAGTGCTTCTTCTTCTCGAATCCTCACTTAGTATCAAGTCACGAACCTTACTGAACGTGAGAGCTTCTGATCCAACTGACCCGATAACTGCAGTGATTGTTCCTGACCAGCTGTCAGGTAATTAGGATAAAAGTAGGCACGCTTGTAGTTCATCATCTAACTTGAAATTAACGGAAGACAAACGAGACAAGTGAGAATTAAACAGGTTAATATAAGCAGTAATTGAACTTCCCTCTTTCATGCATGTGTTAACTAACTCCCGTATTAGGAACACTTTATTGGCAGCGGATGGCTTCTCGTACATGTTTGACAACGCTTCCATAATCCCACGCGATGTGGTTTGTTCTAGGATGTTGTATGCAACATTCATAGATAGAGTAAGCCGGATTGTTGACATAGCCTTCTTGTCAAGTGCTGTCCAAGCTGGTGTAGGAGGAGTCCGTAGAGCCGAATCCAAATCCTTTTGTACTAGCAAATCCGTGATTTGCATCTTCCACCATCCAAAATTCTGCCCATCATATACCACAATTCTGATATTCCCGTCTTCAGCCATTACTTCTATTTCTGGACTGAACAGAACCAACAACAGCAACAGTTGAGAACCTGATCAGCAGCAACAGCTGCGTTCGGTGGGTCAGGGATGACTGTGGTCAACTGCAACAGATCTGGGTTGTCTTCCAGCAAAACCCTAGCAGTTGGCTAGGATTGGTTTTGGGTGGGTTACGGCTGGGTTGGTGTTCTTCGATGATCAAGAGTCGAGACTGGCTCTGATACCAGTTTTTTGGTATCGATCCACACACACACACAAGAATAGAAATCAAAGGACAAAGAAACACGAGAGATTTACGTGGTTCGGTTACAACGTGTAACCTACGTCCACAGGGGCAACTAGGGTTTATTATTGAGTGATAATAGATTACAAGTACAAGAGATATAATTATAGTCTAGCTAATTAGGGTTTAACCCTTTGCTAATCTTGCTGAACAAGAAACTAACAAACTGGGCTTGAGCAATTAGGGCTGGCCAGGCCCGTCTCTGCCTTACCTCTAACTTTTGACTAACCCATCAATGGGCTGATGGGCTAGGCTGAAGAAAACACATCTCCAACAGCTACCGTAAGCTACAGTAGCAACCGTAGCTTACGGTAGCCGCTGGCAAAGAGGGAGCTGAGTTTTGAATAAAATATAAAATAAAATAAAAAACATTACAATTAATCTCCACCACAAGGATGGGAATTCCTTCTTTCCATCACATAAAACTCAAACAAAAAGTGTAATACCGACCACATGATCCTCGTGGATACGATACCCTATTTACTATATCTATATAGTGTAACTGGGTTTTTTCATGACTAAAACGACGATCATCAAAATGGCGCTGTTGCCAGGGAGTTAGTGTGCTTAGTGTTACGTTGCTTGTTTGATTTAATATATATATATATATATATATATATATATATATATATATATATATATATATATATATATATATATATAAACATAAAAAAACCAAAAAAAATTCTTTCTGTTTAAGTTTGGTATTAAGCATGGTACTGCTTGTCTTTTCATGTGAAGGAGCTTATTATATTGTCCACAACATACTTGTAGCTTACGGTGGCTTCTGGCAAAGGTTTCGGGTTTGAATATTTGGTAGGTCAAAGTCTGCAAATTCTTGTTTTTGGGTGAATGGCGGGTCTACTTGGCTACCAAATACAAGAAGGGAGCTGGGTTTTGAATAAAATATTAAAATAATAAAAACTTTATAATTAATCTCCACCACAAGGATGGGAATTCCTTCTTTCCATCACATATTTTACCCATCTTCTTCTTTACCTCTCACAGCTCATAAACCCTAACTCCATACCTCAAACTCTTACAATTTTCTCATCTATTAACCTAATCAAGTGATTCTCGATTTATTTTGACAGAATTTCACAAGGATTTTCAATTGTGTACTCACATTGTGAAGAAATTTGCATTTTGGTGGTCAATTTTATTCAATTTGGTCCGAAAATATTTTAGGGATTTTGTGGGTTTTTGGTTTAGATTAAAGCTTTTGTCATTCTCATCTTCTACAAAACAAAGGTATGCAATTTCTTTTCATTCTTGAAGGTGTATTGGAAAAAAAATGTAAGTTATTATAATAGTTTTGCATCCACACTTTCTTGATGTTTTGAATGAAATGGACTTGTTCAAACAAGTTGAATGGGTTATGGTTGCAGATACTAAGTTATTGATTCAAACATATTGTTGTGAAAAAATTTTCTTATTTAGTTGGCATAATGCTCATATTTTTTTTTGAAAATGATGAATATTGTGATTGAATTACATCTACAACCACAGTGTTAAGCAAATGTGAGGATTTTTTAAGGTTGGAGAGAGTTATAATTTATTCTTTGGTTGTTGTTTGTTGTGATTTTAGGAATGGGTCTTAAAGGCAAGGAGCCAGTTGGGTCTTCTAGCAATGAAGAAGATTAATATTGCAGCCGAATGTAGAAGAGGAACCAGAGGAGAAGAGAGCTGAGAAACCGATTTAGACATCTGGGTCTTTGGCAGACCAACTGGAGAATTGGCAGGTGGAACTATTGCATGATCAAATGAATGCTCTAGCTCAATGGAAACATGTGTTTATATGTGAAAAAAAAGTTTGAAAGACTAATTTTGGTTCGTTTGGGGTTACCGACAAGTTTAGAGCATTGGGCTGGGAAGCCGCGTTAAAGTGTTATGACCGGGAGGTAAGTAATTTATTTGATGTGGAGATACAGGAACGGGTTGCCACTCTAAGATGTGTTCCAGGTAATAATAGGTCAAAGACTATAAACGGAATCGATGTGGAGATGTCGTTCCATAGTTTGCGACGGTGGCGAAGTTTGATAGCAAGCCCTCCAAGCGATATATGTTTATGAGTTTGACTGATTTGAATCTTGAGCCTGAAAAACACCCAATGTGGAACACTGTGTTGGATTATTTGTTCTTTCCTGGGACATAGCACGAGAAAGTTTATCGGAAGAATTTGAGGATTGAGGCGAAGTTGATGTTCGTGATAAGTACCCATAATGTCATTCCGCAAAGGTGTGACAAGATTGAAGTGAGATATCCTAAGGTACCGATCTTATACACACTGTTACATGGATCACCATTTATTTATAGGATTTTGGTGATGAATAATGTATGGATAAGTAGGAACATTGTTGATAGGAAATTAATACCTCATTATCGATTGATTACCGCGTTGTTGAAGATGTATGGGGAGATTAATGATGGTGATAAGGGTTCGTAGAAGAGGCTCAAACCATTTGGGGGTTCGTTACCATAATCTCCTTGTGGTGGAGATTAATTGTAAAGTTTTTATTTTTTTATTTTATTAAAAATCCGGCTCCCTTTTAGCATTTGGCAGCCAAGTAGACCCGCCATTCAACCAACAACAAGAATTTGCAGACTTTGACCCACCAAATCTTCAAACCCAAAATCTTTGCCAGAAGCCACCGTGATCAACAAGTATGTTGCTGACACTATAATAAGCTCCTACACAAGAAAAGACAAGCAATACCACGCGTAATACCGAACTTAAACAAAAAGAAAAAAAAACAAGAAAAATATTTTTGGTTTATATATATATATATATATATATATATATATATATATATATATATATATATGTTTAATCAAACAAGCAACTCAACACTAAGCGCACTAACTCCCCGGCAACGGCGCCATTTTGATGACTGTTGTTTTAGTCATGCAAAAACCCAATTAAACTATATAGAGTAAATAGGGTATCGGATCCATAAGGAGCATGTGGTCAGTATTACACTTTTTGTTTGAGTTTTAAACTATAATTAACTAACTTAATGTGGAAAAACAATGTAAAGGAAAATTTGAAAGATTTATTTTAAAATTTTTTTGAGGAAAACGTAACCTCCTCCGGGTTTCACATTCTAGGTTTCATACAAAACTTGTTTGATTAATTGGACACCACATGGACATAGTGTTGGAAAGTAGTTAAAGTAGCTATTGAGATAGACTTTTGTTATCAAACCTAATACAATTCAATTACCCAGTCTTCTAGTATCAAGTCAACCCCCTTTAGTCACCCAACCCTCTTCTAGGTTTTGTCATCAACCGAACGTGGTTATAAAGAAAGAACTCAAAACACCAAAAAAATGTTTAATTAACTAATACTTCAATTTGTTAAATGTTTGTCATCACATAAACAAATCCAATACATAAACAAACAAGATTGAGTTCTTAACATATATGAACCATTCACCTAGAGAAAGCTACAATGAGATTAGACTTGCTACTCTCGTCTAAACTTCACACCAAAAACAGCCCTCAAAATTGTTGTATCCTAAAAACCTCGTACCAAAAGCTGCCTCTGTCTCTTGTAGTATTGTTTTCAATTTAATGTTTTTCTCTTGGGCTAATTTGTATTGTCTTATGGCCCACCATATAATATAATAAGTAAGCCCATTGCGGATAAATAAATTATTATGGCATCCAACTGTACAACTCAAGGTCCAAGACTCCAATACATGTCTTTAACTCTTATATAATTTTGTTGTGGTCTTGACTTTTAATCTTTTCTTCTTTTCGAGAGCTGCCTAAAGAACAGTTCATACAAATGAATTAAATAGAACATTGAAGCACATATAATATTACTTAATTTTAATTCTTTAATTTAGATAATACGCTTTTTCATATTTAGTTTAATTGTGTGTTTGATTAACTTGTTATTTAATAAAACCTACACTAAATATAAAAACATCTTAATTTAATTGCATTCCAACAAATTATTAAACTAAAAATGCAATATTAATAACCATTAGTCACCTCCAAACACACTCTGATCAGTATAATTCACAATGAGTTTTTAGGAAACCCAGTGGAGTTTCACATTTAAAGAGCGAGAAGAATTCCTAAAAATGAAGTGTTGTTCCTTCCAACTAAAAGACCTGGAAAAATATTACAACAAAATTCCTGAACGCTTCTACTACCTGTATGGAGTAGATGATCAAAATCTCATAGAGGTCTTCCTAAACTCATTCCTTGAATCCTTGTCAAATGAAGCATACAGAGCTCTAGAAAACTAAAATACAACAGTCTCTTAAGCTTCGCTTGGAGAGCTATACCAACTGATTCTAAATGCTCTTCAAAACTTTGTAACAAAAAACGGTTCTTATTAGAGTTTGAAATAACTAGAAGATGCCTTGGTTCAGCCTATGATGACAAGCATATCAAAATAAAATGCAAAGAGGAATCCTTCTACAACTGCTCCCATACTCCCAGAAAGTATCATTTTGATGATGATTGCTCTTCAAGAAAAAAACACGTTTCATTAAAAAAAGATAAGTCAAACAGAAAATGGAAATTTTTGAGCAAAAAATCAAAAATGGGAAGAAACATTGACCGATTCTATGTCTGCCACCAGAAAGGACACTTTGCAACTGAATTCATAGACAAGAAGAAAAACAGCCCTTATTACAGCATATCAATATGGTAGGGCCAATAGATGTTTCCGACTTAGAATTCCTATATTCATTTGATGATGAGCCAGGAGAGCAGACGATTTGCTTAATCAGGTACAATGTTTATTGAAGTTCAAGTAGTGACTCTAGAAGGTCGGAAGAAAGTGACTCTGACGATGGCGTTAGGCTGATGTACATGCTAACATCGTATCATGACGAGAGTTTCCTTTCTGTTTCTAGAGAAAATGAAAGGACACCTCTTGTGGAAGAATACCTGCCAGCCTGGAAAATCAGCCAAGAATAGTTAACTACAGTATGCGCACTATTAGTAAAGATTCATGAAGAAACAGACAAACAAATCTCCTAGAAGAAAGAATCCACACACGAAAAAGCGGAAGAAAACTATCAAGATATCACATGAAAAGATATCTGTGAAGATAAGGGAAGAATCTGGAAGAGTTGTATCAACCACAACTTTAAAAGAAAACAATAAAATGAAAAGATTCGAGTATCACTTCAGGAATCACAACTGTTGCAAGAAGCTCGATTACAAGAACTATACACTATTCCTCATAGTGATGAGAAAGTCTCAGTGGCCTATAAAGCAAAGATAGCTCCATGATTCAGCACCACCCTATTAAGGACTAATATACCATAAAGTCTATACCGAAAATGAATAAAGCAACCAACCCCAAACGGCCAAACTCGACCCCAATCCCGGTAGAAGTTGAAGAACAAATCACAGCAAAATCCTTCATTTTCTCAACTAAACTACAAAACCTTCCTAACCATTGCCCTTAAGCAAAATGGCCCCATCATGAAAAATTACAGGTTTCACCCAGATTACCCTTTTCTCAATACCCTACACATCAATAATATGTACCAACTACCTAAAGAAGCCTTAGATTTTTTCTTGTAATTATTTTAGAATTTCACAGTAGCCATGTCCTTTAACTCCAACAAACTTACGAATTGTACCTAAAGAAAGGACAAATATGCTAAAACTCCTTAATGGGTTTACCCGACAAGCAAATGAGTAGCTATATGCAAAACAGCTTGTCCAAGGATAACAAAGGTCCGTCTAGTCTTGTCTATGGGTGGTTTGAAATGAGCCCTTCAAGCTATTACTTCAAAGTTAACTACTTTCAACCATGGAAAGACATCCGTCGGCATTTGGAAAAAACAAACAAAGTACACCCTGATGGTATCCCCTTAGAGATTCTGGCAAAAGAATATGCTTGGACAACTGAAAACCCCCAAAAAAAGAATGGGACCACATTATCCTGAACTACTGGAGCAGCAAGTGCCCGTTCAACCAAGTATTAGAAATCAATGCTCCACCAATTGGAGACCCGTATCCATTTTACCCCAACCCACTTCATTTTACTGTGGAAATCAAAGATATGGCAGAAATGAAGAAACACGTTCCTGAAACATTTCACTAAGTTGTGTGTTTTATATTATTTGTGTGCTAAATGTGTTAAATGTGTGTTTAAAAATAAAGCTTAGTCACTCTTAAAGTGATAAAATCATTTAGGTCATGTTTTTAATATTTCTTTCTGTGTGACGTAAGTCATGATGCAATTGACTAGTGTGATGTAAGCAATGATTTCATGAACACCCATCCATAGCCTATAAAAGGAGGGTCTCCCCTAGTTTGTAATCTATCATTGGAAAGAAATAAAAGCATCTTATATATTTCTCTTTAACCTCTCTCTACTTTCTCACTCTAAAATTTGAGTCTTTACTTCTTTCTTTTTCTGGTGAGTTGTTGAGGGTCCGCTCAAGTGTTAGTACAAGGTTTTGCGTCTCGAGTCTTTGTATTTATCGTTATGTATTTATCGTTTATTGTAATGCAAAAGTTATTATTATTATAGACTAGTTCGTTAAGGGTTATATCTAGTTCGTTAAGGATGTTTTAACGAACTAGATGGTTAATTTAAGTTCCTCCTATTATCTAATATATTCACATACTACAACTAATACTGATACATATATAATTTATAACCTATAACAGAGTAATCTATGAACTAGATCCGTGATTAATCTTGTTTGGATCTTAGATCTGAGGTCCTAGATGTCCACAAGTGGTATCAGAGCTTTCGTGGTTCGATTGCTCTTGATCTAGTACTTTTAATTCATTAATTGAAGTAATATTAAGGTTATTTTGGTTTTTATTAAGATCCGGTTTGAATTCATCAAATTAAGTATTTAATTGATTGGATATGGATTGAGTTTGGTTGAATTGTTATTTGTTAAGGTATTGTGAAGGTCTGGTTGTTTGGATTTGAGTATTGGATTGGATTTATGTTGTGTGTGATTTTGATCTGTTTTGGTGCAAAACAGAATTTGTGTTTTGGCTCAATTGGGTTTGGAATTGGTTAATATAGTATACGAGATGTGTTGATTCGGATTCGCGATGAGTGCACGATTGATTTGAGTTATTGAGTATACGATTTGGTGTTGTATTGAGTGAATATTACGGATTTTGGGGTTTGGTTGTGTGTGTTTCTAGTTTTCTAGAAATCTGGAAAATGATGATTAAGATTTGAAGATCTTCATCATCTGCTGAATATTCATCTTCGTTAACTTAATTGGTTACCATGATTCGTTAGTTTTGTTCAATTCGTCATTCAGTTCGTTACTCAATTTGTCATCATTCTGATTCTTGTCATCTAATTCGTCAGACACGTGGTCTGATTCGTTAATCTCATATCTAACAAACTTTTGCCACGTGGCAATAGTTGTCAGAGTTTGTTATAACCGTTATAACAACCTGATTCGTTATAGTTGATTCGCTATCAACTGTAACTAATTCGTTACCTTAATTCGTTATCTTAAATCAGAGATTCGGTAACCTGATTCGTTAAGATTGACTGAGTGATTCGTTACTTTGAATTTGGTTTCGTTAACCTAATTCGTCAATCTGATTCGTCAATTTGACCAGATTCATTGACTCATTTCGTTTGATAGTTCGTTATAATATGATTCGTGTGACACTGTTCCTGGTTCGTTACTCAGATAACTTTCAATTCTTTATAATTGATTCGTTATTTTAGTTCGTTACAAATACTGTTCATAGTTCGTTATACTTACTGTTCCAAGTTCGTTAATATATTTTCAAGTTTAGTCCTTGAAGTTTGATTGTTTGTTACTTATCAAGATGGCTGGTTTGTACGCATTAGCTTCTCAAAACGTACTCATGCAGAAAATGTTACAATTGGACACTGAAATTGGATCCCATTCCAAGTGTCCTTGATTGATTAAATTTAGTGACTTTGCTAAATGGGAACCTCGATTTCGTGCTCATTTGGCTTCTGTTCACCCCGAGTGTTCTTATTGCCTTTATGAGGTTTACACGGTGCCTATGATTGGTGATGAGACCATTGGTTTTACTCCCAAAGCTATCTCACAATACTCTATTGAGGAGAAGAAAGCTTTGGAGATTGAAACGAAATCTTACTCAACTCTTACAATGGCGTTACCTGAAAACATATTTTCATCAAGTCGGTAGCATCAAGATTTGTGCTTCGTCGTTTCAACACATTCATATGAGGAGTATGGGTAATACTGCATAAAGCAAGAAGGTGATGTTAAAGTTTCAATTTAGAAATTTTAACTTACTAAAAGGTGAGACTGTCGAAGAGATGACAACATAGTTTATCCATCTGATAGCCGAAATGGACAAGATGAAGATGGAACCTTCTGAAAGTGATAAGTTAGATACAATCAAAAGTGCTTTACCGAGTTCTTACTCGACTTTCTTAATGGTATTGAAAGAAAATAACTATTTTAGTAATGAAGATCTGACTGCATCTGAGTTCATACAAAAGATCGAAGCTCGTAAATATGATTTTAAGTGTCAAAAGTCTTCTAAGGATAACCAAGATCCAGCTTTTTATGGTGGGAGTATGCCCTTGAGTTCAACAATCTCTCCAATCACCGCATTTCTTACACAAAATGCAAGTGATAATGCTACAACTATCTATAGTGATCCACGTGCATGTTTTTATATTGCTGGAAGTTCTGGGTCACCTGGAGCTTCTAGTTCTTCTGGAGGGTCTGGAAATTCAACTACTATAAATCAATTCTCAACACAACCAAATGTGAACATGAAGGAGGCTGAACAAAACTTTGCTTTCTTGTCTGCCTTCATGACTTCTTATGAGAATCTGTTTGGTAGTAAAATTGCTACTAGTGACTTAACTGATGAATATTATGACCAAATTGATCCTGATGATTTGGAACTCATTGATTTGAAATGGAATATGGCAATGATCGTCAGAAAAGTGAAAAGGTTCATGCAAAGAACTGATAAAGATCTTCCATCTTTAAACAAGAAGCTTAGGTTTGATAAATTGAAAGTTAAGTGTTATAACTGTCAAGAGTTTGAACATTTTGCCAAAGAGTGTGATAAACCAAAGAAGGAGTATACTGGTCCTAGAAATCAAGATCGAAGTTCATCTGGGAAAAATGGAAATGATGCTGTTAAGACTTCTAGAATCAAACCATCTTCTTCTTGGTCACAAGCTATGATGTCCAACATGGACGGAACTGATTGGTCACAAAGATTGTTATGCAACGACAATCAACCTAATCTGGCTATGTTTTGGTCAAATGAAGATTTTCAAGATGCAAGTGGGAGTGAGTTATCATCTGACAATGATACCATGTCTGATTCTGATGATTCCTGTCAGATGCAACCAAATTCTTTCGCGTGTATAGCCAAGATCAGCGAGCCAACCACATCAGCTTGCATGGCAAAGCTTAATGAGGTTAGTACTTCTTCCTCTAATTTACCTGTTATGCTTCCTGTGTTGATTGTGAGATTACCAAGCCTAAGTTAGATTATTTGAAAGCCCAAAATGATAGTTTGATTAAGAAGATTGCTTCACTGAAAGACACTTATAGACAATCTTTGGACTCTCAAATGAGATCTAGAGAGAAATATGAAGCTTTGTCTATAAGCAATCATGATCTCAAAGCTGAGTTATCTGTCAAAATGACGATTAACGATCAAAAATTTCAAGAAATCTTGAAACATTGTTCTAAGATAACCGAGCATGAGAATGAAGTTCTTGAGTTGAAAAATAAGTTGGGCAAATTTAGAAACTCATCCTTTTTGCTAAATGAAATAATCGAAGTATCTAGTAAGCAAAAAGATTCTAAAAAGGGTATAGGTTTTGTTGAAATACCACCACCATTTCAAAATGAATATAGAGTAAATCCTTTTGCTAGAAAAGAAGAAGATGTGATTGTAAAAGAACCTGTTGTTTCAGAAAAACCTAAACCAGTGAAAATTGACCATGTTAAAGCTCAATCATCAACTCAAAAACCTCATGTTGAAAGCAATAAAGTCTTTGTAGAAAATGTTGAGAATGTGATCATTGAGGATGTGTTTGAACCCGAAGTGATACACAAAAACCCGAAGATTCCTAGTTCTAATCACATTTTATGTGAACCTCACGAATTCGAGGAGGCAGTGTATGGTTCACACACAACTCAAGTGAAAAAGGAGGAACAAGTTAAGGTTAAACCAGTGAAGGCTAAGAAATCAGAAAAACCTAAAATTTCTGAAGAGAATTTGATGCGTTTTATCACTCCTACTGTTTCAAAGCCTTCAACTGGTCGAGTGTTTAAGTTAAAGGGTTTGGACACCATGTTCACTGAGAAAGACATTCCGATTAGTATTAGCAAACCAGAGCTGATCGAAAGTGTCTTTCGCAACGAAACCTCCAAGTTACAAGAGTTTGAATGTCAGTATACTCGTGCCAAAACATCAAACACATCAGACCCATTGGTTAAAGCTAAGCAACTATTAAAAACTGCTAAGAACGTTCATTTTGTAAAATCAAATAGAACTGACACATTGCAAAGTTTTTCAAACTGCTCTAATCTTGATTTCTATTTGAAAAAGAAATTGGTGTCGTCTGATGAGTTGGCCAAGAGTTTTACTAAGAATGTGAGTCATCAACCTTTTGTGACATCTGTTCTCCCCAAATCTCAACATGATCGTGTATACATGCGACATCGTTTTCTTTGTGGTCAACAGGGTCATGTGGTGAGAAACTGTGGCCAGAAGAAGATTCAGAATCTTCACCCGTTGTCAAGGACCAATCAAAACCGGTTCCTATGATAAAGGAGATTCTGAAACGACCTTTGTCGTGTGATAATGATACTCACATCATGTTTTCTAATGTGAATCCACGAAAGGTGATTCATGTGAACGAAACATCTGGTCAAGTTAAACCAAAATTTGTCCCAACCGAACCAATATGCAAGAACGTGAATTCAAATATCATTCAAGATGCCTATCTTAAACGAAAGTCTAAACGGACAATAACTTATTCTCAAGTTGTTGAACAACAATTGAATTCGGTTAAATTTAATGTTTCTCATGAAAATCAAAAGGTGCCCAAGACTGAAGCATGGCTGCCTTTTTGAATTAATCATTTTCTTTTGTGTAGGGCAAATCCAATACCGTATATGGTGAAAACTGGATAGTGGATAGCGGATGTTCTCGTCATATTACTGGAATCTCGACCTCTTACAAAATGTGAGAAATATTCAAGGGGGTTGTGGCTTTTGCTGGGAATTCTGAGGGTACGATAACACAAGAAGGTGAAGTTTCAAATGGTCATATCACGTTTGAGAAAGTTAATTATTGTGATAAGGTTGACCATAACTTATTAAGTGTGTTGCAAATTTGTGACAAGAAGTACACGACAGTATTTAATGATAAAGAATGTTTGATTCTGAAATCGGGATACGTCATTCCGGAGGACATGGTTGTCATTCGATCACCTCGATCAAATGATATTTATGTCTTAAATATGAGTTCTAAAGTATCTACACCAATCGAAACATGTTTTGTCTCAAAATCAACTGAGAATGACACTATTCTATGGCATCGTATAATGGGTCACATTCATGTTCGAAAGATGAACTGTTTAATGGCAAATAACTTGGTTGAAGGTGTTTTGTTGAAGAACTTTAAGTTATTCGACCACTGTATTGCTTGCAAAAAGGGCAAACAGAAGAAAAAGTCACATCCTTCTAAGTTATTGAATTTCATTTATACTCCATTAGAACGACTTCATATGGATCTGTTTGATCCATTGAATCGTGCTAGTATCTTTGGAGATTGGTATTGTCTTGTAGTTACCGATGATTATTCAAGATACTAATGGGTCTTATTTATGAGTTCGAAAGATCAAACACCTGCTCTTGTTAAGAATTTAATCACTAAGATCGAATCACTATATAAACAAAAAGTGAGGAGAATTCGAAGTGATAATGGTACTGAATTTAAAAACACTGTATTAGATTTATTTTTCTTTCAAAAAGGAATTCATCGAGAATACAGTGCCCCTTGTGTACCACAACAGAACGGTGTTGCTGAAAGGAAAAACAGAACTTTGATTGAAGCAGCTAGAACTATGCTTGCCAATTCTAAGCTTCTTGTCCAATTCTGGAATGAGGCTGTGAATACTGCTTGTTATACGCTTAATCGGGTTTTGACAGTTACGAGACTTCAAAAGACGAGTTATGAGCTTTTGAACAAACGAAAGCCTAACTTAAAGTACTTGGAACCATTTGGGTGTTCATGTACGATGTTGAAAAGAGATGTGGGTAAGTTTGAAGAAAAGTACATTGAAGGTTATTTCTTAGGGTATGCGTCTCCTAAGAAAAGGGTATTTAATTCTACTTCCTGGTACCATGTGGATTTTCAAAAGTACACCACACCTCCTCAAGGGAAAGGTCCCGACTGAATGTTTGATTATGATGGCTTATTTAATTCTTTTACTCCATCAACTGAGCAACCAGATGAAGATCTGGTTCATGCATATTTTGAAGATCAATTGGTAATTCCAAGGTTTTCAAGTTCTAATGATGTTAAATCTCCGACTGTAGTTCCAACTGAAGATCCAAGTGATGATCTTCCAGCTTCATTTGATAATATTTCTACTTCTTCTGATGATATTCAAGTTGTTGATCAAGTTATTGAATCTGATACAGTTGACAGTGATGATTCATATCATGAGCTTCGAGAACATTACACTTACTTATTTGAAAATGTTGTTGTTCCTAAGAATCCCACTCTTAGGATTCATAATTATCATCCAAAGGAAAACATCATTGGGGAACTTGATGTGGCCGTTCAAACACGTCATCAAGTTGCTTCTTCAAGTGAAAATAATGTATTGTGTGCTTATGCAGATTTACATTCTTTTGGAATTATAAACGTTGCAAAATTCACTTGTTTTCTATCCCAAGTTGAGCCAACGACGACTCGTATGGCACTTGAAGATCCTTCTTGGGTAGAAGCCATGCAAGAGGAATTGCAGCAATTTGCACGATTGGGTGTATGGGATCTTATCGACAAACCCGCTAGAGTTAAGAAACCTATTCCAACTAAGTGGGTATTTAAATGTAAGAAAGACGATCGTGGGGTGATCATGAGAAACAAGGCAAGGCTAGTGGTTCAAGGTTTTCATCAGCAAGAGGGTATAGACTACACTGAGGTATATGCTCCGATTGCACGATTGGAAGCTATACGAATTTTTCTGGCTTATGCGGCTTACAAGAATATTAAAATCTATCAAATGGACGTGAAAAGTGCTTCGAAGACCCTAATTATCCAGACCAAGTTTATCGTTTAAACAAGGCCCTATATGGTCTCCATCAAGCCCCGAGAGCTTGGTATGGCACGCTTGCCGACCATCTGACTGATATTGGCTTCAAGAGAGGTACTGTTGACTGCATTTTATTCTATAAAAACATAGGTGATGATCTTCTCCTCGTTCAGATTTATGTCAACGACATTATATTCAGGTCCACAAATGACAAATTGTGCAAGGCTTTTGAAACGTCTATGCAAACGAAGTTCGAGATGAGTTCGATGGGAGAGATGAACTTTTTCTTAGGGTTGCAGGTTCACCAGTCTGACAAAGGAATCTTCATTCATCAGACGTAGTATGTGAATGATGTCTTGAGCCGATTCAAGATTACTATCGGAAAAACCCCTTCTACTCCTCTGCTTGTGGGTCACAATTTATCACCGGATGAATTGGAGGAGACTGTAGATCCAACCCTCTATCGAGCTATGATCGGTTCGTTGATGTATTTGACTGCCTCTAGACCTGACATTATGTTTGATGTTTGTCTTTGTGCCAGGGACCAATCAAGTCCCCTAGTGACTCATCTGGCGGCCGTTAAACATATTCTTAAGTATCTGAGGGGAAATCCTGACATCGGGTTATGGTACCCCAAGGACGATAACTTTAAACTGACTGCGTTTTCTGACTCGGACTATGGAGGTTGCAAGATCAACATTAAATCAAATTCAGTGGGTTGTCAATTCTTAGGAAGCTGGCTCGTTTCCTGGCAGTGTAAGAAACAGACAACGGTCTCAACTTCAACCGCCGAGGCAGAATATGTTGCAGCCTCTAGTTTCTGTTCCCAGGTTTTGTGGATTCAACAACATTTGCGTGACTACGGTTTGAATTTTCTTACTACTCCAATTTTGATTGATAACTCTGCTGCAATAAGTATCACCAAGAATCCTTTGCAGCATACTAAAACTAAGCATATTGAGATTCGATATCATTTCGTACGCGATTATTTTGAAAAGAAACTTATCGATATCGAAAAAGTGCACACGGATTTTCAACGAGCAGACTTGTTTACTAAGGCGTTTGACAAAACTCATTTTAAAAGTTTTACTTAGTTTAAACGGGTCTAAAGACACTTGCTGAGGTCTTTCAACAAGGATAACTATATTGCTTATTTTGTTTATTCTATTTTTATTTTCATTTTGTTTATGTTTTAAGTTTTTGGGGGTGAAAATTCAGAAAAAAGACAAAAATATTGTGATTTCAGTTTGTATAGATAAAAACCAAAAACATTTGAAAATTTGTAAAATACAAAAATATTGTGCTTTTTGTTCTAAAAAAATCTGAAAAAAAAAACAAAAATATTGTAGTTTTCTTGTTCTTGTACTTTGAAAATCCAAAAACATTAAAAATTCTGAATAAATTAAAAAGATTGTGAATTATCTGTATGTATAGAAAAATCCGAAAATCCAAAAAGATTGTGAAGTTTTAGTATGTTTTATAACAATAGAAAAGGACAAAAAGATTGTGTTTTATGTATGTAAAGAGAAAATCAAAAAAAATGATTTTTGTATACATTCGCTGAAAATTATGTCAATTACTTACATTTGAAGGACATATACTTGTATATGTTTGGTCCTGATATTTACTTGTAAATGTTCGGGATAGCCATTTACCTGATAATGAAAAGTTTTTGGGGCGATTGTTATGCGTTTTAGTTTATTCTTTCGCTGAAAATTATGTCGGTTATTTAAGTTTGTGGAACATGCTTGCATGTTTTGGTCCTAGTATCTACTTGTAGATGGATAGGATCGCCATTAATCTATAGACTGAAAATGACTGGGGCGTTTGAATTTTATTTTCTGCTCCTCAAAAATAGAGTTTTGAAGCAAAAAGAGAAAATGATAGTACATTGATCAGTTGACCGCATATCAAGAAAGAAATAAGCCTACAAGACTTTGTGCTTAAATGCTTGGTGTATTGATAGGTCTTAAACAAGCTATTAGAGTAAAGTATGTGATTTAAACATAAAGAAACGCCAAATTGAAAGAGGTGTTAGTTTATATCAAAAATCTCGGTGAGAATGGCAGAAATGTAATAGCCTGTCATACTCAAGCCTTATATATGTCTGATCACCAAAAATAAAATAAAGCAAATAACAAGCGTTAGAATTCTGGACACGGTGAGTCTTTATGCGGCTTAATCATCTGGGTATTCATAAATATGAATATTTCAAAAGCTTTTAGAGCAAACCCAAAGTCATTAAACTTGATCACTGTTGTACAAATGTACAAACTAAACTACAGACTTGATCAAATCCGCTGTTAGTCATACATTTGTTCCTCCCTTGCGCGCGTCTCAATACCAGTAAGAAACGGACCCCAGGGGATACAATGTATGCAAGCCCACAGATGGACTCGTGCATACTCACTCATGGTAAAAGAAATCTGATGCATTGCTAAAGAATTTATAAAAGCTAAAATTTTGATCATAAATATAATGGTTTAATTCAAGTTGGGGTGATATGGTAAAAATCAAACTAAGCTTGAACCGAGATTAGAGGCTGATAGTTTCCGATATTATGTGCTCTAATTGAACCATTAATCATATCACAAAAATGCTTGAAACTTTGTTATAAGATTTAAGTGGACAATAATATCAATGATCGACTTAACCCTAGTCAGAATATCGCTGAAATATAAAACTGTGATGGAAGGACAATTTGGTCAACATGATTCTCTGCTTAAACACATAAAAAAACAAAAATTCAAAAATATGTCCTGCTTTTGAAAAACCATACAAAAACTCAAAAACATTTTATGTTCTATATTTTTATTTTCTGTCAATATGTACTGTTTAATGACTTCTAATTCATTAAACATAACTTAACGAATTAACCATGAATTACCTCTAACTCGTTATTGTTTTGTCTTAAACATTAACGAATTAATTTTAATTCGTTATGCCACGTGTACATTTAAGATAACAAATCACCTGATTCGTTATTTCAAAATTCAAACGAATCAGATGATTCGTTGCATTGGAAGATGTGTAATGTCAGAGTATATAGGGATTCGTGAACCCCTTCGTTTCAACTATTCACCTTCTTCGTCACATACATACTGTTACTCTGGCCGATTTTTCCAAAAATTTCAGTCGTCGTTATATCGTGTTTTGATCATCTTTTCTGAATCATAAGGTATAGACGGTACTGGCCTGATGATTTTCGTCACATTTGATGAACTTTTAAATGGTTAATTTGTTGATTTTGTTATCGGGGTTTGGTGTATTTATAAAACCTTAATTAATCTATATTATACCATGTTTTGATGCAAATGGTCAATACCAATCAGTTAGCAATGTGTTCGGCTATACATCGTTGATTATGGTTGTATTAAATTTAGTATTGCAATTTTGACTTTTGATGTTCTTGGTAATTTTGACCTTGACCTGATTAGTCAAACATTAAGCTTAAAGGGCCATTCGTTATTGTGTAACGAATTGGAACTAATTCGTGTCCAATTCATTATACAGATCAAACGAATCAGTATAATCATTTATAATGTATAAAGAATCAAGTCTTAATTCGTTAGCTTTTCTTACTGATTCATTAGATCTAATTCGTCCTTATTTACTTGATAACGAAATAACTAATTCGTCATAACAAATCTCCAATTCGTTATAACGAATCAGAATGCTTAACGAATGACATTTAAATTATTTTTTAAATAATTAAAAGTTTATAAATTAGTTAAATTTAAACTTTTATTTATTTCTTATAATTTTTAGCATTATTGTTCCTTTTTATTAAATCTCGGGTTTTGATATGTTGTATAGTTATGGCAGAAGAGAATGTCCCAGCTCCACCTGTTGCTGAGCCTCAACAACAGCAGCAACAACAACAAGAACTGTCTTTATTATCGTACGAAAAAAATCATAACATCTGTGCTTTTGTCTGTACGAATTTTGCTGATGAGGACGTGCTTGGAGACATTGTGACATTTATTAGACGTTCGGTTATTAATTATGTCGTGACAGCATGCCCGACAGTTTACTTCAGCATTATACGACAATTTTGGAACTGGGCACGCTACATAGAATGTGAGAATCACATCACAGCTACTATCAACGGGAAGGCTATTACTATCACCAGAGTGTTGCAATTTGGGGATACTATAGATGATCCATGTGAATTTAGTCGGGAATTGATTCAAGGCTTATTTGGTCGTGTTCGTTATGATGGTGAGTTGGGTAAGTCCATGTATAACAAGGCGTACTTGTGCCCACAATACAAGTACTTACTTCATGTATTAATTCATTGCCTTGGTGGACGTAAGGGTGGCTTCGATGAATGTCATGTTATGTTACAATCAGCATTTGTTGCCTTGACATTGAACAAGCCATTCAATTTCTCTGAGATGGTCTTCTGTCATCTCCAAGAGAATTGTCTCGTGATGAATCGACGCAAGAAATTTTTAATGTATCCTCGGTTCATTCAGCTTATTATCCAAGACTTGATTCCAGACCTAGTGATTGATCAAACACTATGATGTGTTGGTGCTAGAACATATGACTGCAGATACCGTTCATCGAATGAAGAGTTATAGGCAGACTCCACATTCTCCTTTCAAAAGATTGATTGGTCATCTAGTGAATCCAGATTATGTATGTCCTCCCGATGATCGCTGGATCCATGACGACTCGGATTCTGAGCGTGAGGAAGGACTAGGTGGGAACGATGGCGATGAGGGTGATGATAATGATGGTGATGGTGGTGATGGTAGTGATCCAGCAAAATAACAAGTTGAGTTTGAGGCAGCTGCTGCTATTGATGCTCAACGTAAACGAAAGGGTAAGGAGGTAGTTGGTGAAGGGTCGTCTAAACGACGTGTGTCAGCTATTGCTAGCATCTCATTTGGAGTTCAACCTCCAAGGTCGTCTATTCCTCATAGACCAGCGGTGCCGCTTACTACTAGCACCCCGGAACTAACTTTGACGACTACACTCACGTCGGATCCTCGGCTTGGCATGATTCCCCAAACTGTTCTATCCACATTGCCAAGGCCTACTGCAGTAACTTCGGTGGTTTCTCCAACACCGATGAGGATGCCTCCGCCACCTATGGATGTTTCATTCTTGAGGCTTAGTCGACTTCAAGGTCCTGTGAAGCCGGTTCCTCCTTCATTTCATGCTATGCCTCAAGAAAATCAGACGGATATGCTCTTGAGTTTATTACATTTGTATGAGAACCAGATGGCTACTGATAATTTGAATCAAGAACGAATGTTGGAGCATCAATGAAATATGATGGGTTACATTTCGTTCTATAAGAAGCAAACAAAGGCCCTCCGTGAGATTGTTACGTCTCAGGGGGTGAAGATTAAAGAGCAAGAGGATCTTATCTTGCAGCTGACATGCAAGGACGATGTACTGAAGAAGCTTAAGAATGATGATAAAGATCCAGATGCTTCGGGTACTGGAGGAAGTGAGCCTAAACAAACTCATGGCTCGTCCTCTGGTGCAGGTACAAGTGCGCTTGGTGATTCGGGAAAGCAGTTGATTGTTTATCATGATTCTACAGCTGTTAAACCCATTGAGATGATCGAGGCTAACACTGCCATATTTGTTGATGGTGCGGGGGTGGTTAGAAGCATTGTAAATGCTGATGAGATTGAAATGGGACAGTTTGTTGAGAGGTCCTTAACACGAGAGCAGATCTCTATACTGCTGGGTCAAGACGCTAAATCAGCATATGTGTTTATCTTTCAACCGCTGGTATTATGACAATCGTACTGGCGAGGCCGTTATTGTTCTAGGTAAGCGCTTAACGACCGAGCTGATAAATATTATTGATCCGATGTGGTTTGTGAACTTGACAGAGACCGACAATGATGTGTTGTTCAAGAATAAGTATTAATTGAGAGTGGTAAAGATTATGACCGAGCAATGCAATTTCAACATGTTGTTCGTGTGTCATGAGCATGGGATTCACAGCTGCAGGGACTGGTAGACCAAACGCTTCAAGTAATTTAAAGACAAAGAGCTCAAGATGAGGGGGTGTCGGTTAGTACACGGTTTTGCGTCTAGAGTCTTTGTATTTATCGTTATGTATTGATCGTTTATTATAATGTAAAAGTTATTATTATTATAGACTAGTTCGTTAAGGGTTATATCTAGTTCGTTAAGGATGTTTAACGAACTAGATGGTTAAGTTAAGTTCCCTCCTAATTCGTTAAGGATGTTTAACGAATTAGGAGGCAGTTCGTTAATGTTTTTTATTATTGTAATGTAACGAAGTGGAAGTCTAGTTCGTTACGGAATGTGTAACAAACTAGACCCATCTTCTATATATATAGGTGTTATCCTCTATTTAATTTAAGTTTTTATTAACGTATTGAACCTCTGCCAATTTGTTCTCTCGATCAATCCTTCAAACTAATAAATCTATTATCTAATATATTTACATACTACAACTAATACTAATACAAATATAATCTATAACCTATAACAGAGGAATCTATGAACTAGATCCATGATTAATCATGTTTGGATCTTAGATCTGAGGTCCTAGACGTCCACATCAAGCCTATAGTGCCTAGTCGTTGAGGTTCAGAAGATTTTCACGTCGAGCTTAGCCTTGTGTCTTGAGGTTCTTACTAGTCTTTCATAAGATCATCCATACACTCCCAAAGCAAGACTGCTGGCCAGTACTCATCACTAGCGTCTGTCCGCAAGATTCGTTTGTCTATTTGTGCAGGAATCTTTAAATGAGGCATCTTCTCAGCAAGCTCCTTTATTCGCTTGACAGCCTGTGTCTGGCTTTAGGTCCAGGTGGGTGGATTCTTTGGGGAACAGATGGACTGTATGAATAGACATCTTAGGCAATAACTCTTCCATATAATTGGTTAATCCAAGGAACTGTTGGATTTCTCTTTGTGACGTGAGCTTACCTGGAAATTGGTGGAGTTCTTTGGCAATGTGTGGCTAAGGCTGATACTTTCCATCGGCAATCTTCATGCCAATAAATTTAATGGAACTAACTCCAACTTCCATTTTATTTTTTGATAGCATAATCCCTTACTTCTGGACAACATAATGGAATTCATTAATAGTTCTGAGTGAGCTTCTTCAGTTTCTGAGAACAGAAGGATATCATCAGTATAAACCAATGTATTACTGAGGATAGGTTCAAAAATGCATATCATTGGCTTTTGCAAGACCAATGGTGAAATTTTTATTCTGAATGACATTACTTTCCATTGGAAATGATTATTTGGAATGCAGAATGTTGTTTTTGGTCTGGTCTATCTTCTGGGTTGATCCCTAACCAGAAGCCAGCTTTAAGATCAAATTTAGAAACAACCTTTGCATTTACTAACGACTGGAACAACGCCTTCTTTTATGGGAGTGAGAATTTATCATCTGCTAGGAAGTGGTTCAGCGACTCGTAATTGATAACCAATATTAGCTTCCATCTAAATTGTTCACTTCTTTTGTTGACATAGAATGCTTAACATGCCCATGGAGATGTTGTTGGTTAAATGAGGTCCTGATTTTACAACTATTGGCATTCTTGGATAGCTAGATTCGTGAGATTTGGATTAATCCCTGGATGACTGGCTCTTGTAGGGTTTATGTCTTTATTTTTTTTAATGGTAGTGTGACAAGGAACAATGAATATATCCATAACGGAGAGATATGTTTTTTTATGAAATTATGTATGGCTAGTAGCACAAGTTTGGATTATTTTCTTCTTTATTGCTTCAATCAAGGCAGAAGAGGATATCATAAACATTTCAGGGATGGTGCTCCAATGCTCTGTAACTTCTTGTATCTGAGTCCTTCTCTTCCATATCTTAGGTCTCGTAACTGGTGAAGGACATTAGATCCCAATAGAAGATCTATGTTTAATTGTGCATGTAAGGAAAATCCTTAGGTGTATTGGAATACTCCTCTTGGTGATTATGAATTACTCACAATTTGCTGCTATGAATATTTGGTGGTGCATTTCCCAATACTCATCAGGGAGAATATCTGGATTTAAAACTGAAGTTGCGGACCCGGTATCAAAAAATGCAATGACCGGAATTGGTCTAGCATATGTAATGGTAAGAAGATGGATTTTGGCAATCGGCTCTGGTACTTCTACCTTTTGTTTGCATATTTTCCGATGGGAGTGAGTTTTTCTGATATAGCATGGTGTTAACTCTGGGTTTGGCCTTGAAATTTCAAGGCCTCTTGCTTCCGTGTTTAACTTAAAATGAGTATCTGGCTCTACGTCAGGGTAGTAAGTGATAACATGAGCACTAACCGGTAATGATTGTTGGTTGTTTTGGACCATTGAACGGGAGTTCTTATTTCCGAATGGTGGTGTTCCCGGATAACCCATCATCATGTTAACATCTATGACCTGCTTGTCTTTCTTAGGACCACTTGTGGATGGTCTCTGTTATGTGCTGCTTGAGGAAGCAATGTGGTTTGAGGATGAATTTCTTGCTCATGCTCTGATATGGTGTAACGATTCCGGCAAAATCAGGTATACCCTAACCGGTATATACTATTTATGTGTTATTTAGTAATGAATATATGAATTATAATGCATTTATACGAGTATGTATGATTCACAGTACAGATTATACTCGATTATGCAGTTAATCGTATTGGAAATACGATTAACCGATTAACGATTATTGAAGCCCGAACGAATCGAGGATTACATTATAGATGAGATATTTGATAATTAGTGATGTTTACGAAGTATTAAAGCTTCGGGATAAGTGAATTAAAGCACAGAAAAAGAATTTTCGATTTAATGGTACGTCGGTACTTTAAACGAAACCTTTAATACCAAACCGAGCAAGAGACGATCGATCAAGCCGAAAAAGATGCTCAATTATTAATAATATGATGTTTTAAGTTAATAAATGTCATGGTTTAAGTTTTTTAAAGTTTTTAAATCGGTTTTATATAAATTTCATTTTTAAGCCGAAAACGACCGTTTTAGCCTCGTTTTAAGCTGAATTAAACATTTAACCGAAAAACGAACTGAACCAGATTATCCAAAACATTATCCGGATTTCCAAAATCCAAATGAGTGGCTAGAAATGGAAAGGTGGGTCCCACCCCACCTCCCCTTACCTTGTCCGATCGGCAGCGGCAGGGGTATAAACCCCTTGCCCTTGTCATTTTTCTTTTTTGTAAACAAGTATTTCAACATCCTTCAACTCTCTCCACATTATGATCTAAAAACCCAGATTTGTAGCAAGAAAAGCAAGGTAAAAATCGAGTTATTTACGTTTTCATCTTCTTTTCTTGAGTTTATTTGCAAGAAAATGAGGTTTCAAGTGAAAAAGGGTGAAAACCCGAGATGAAAACCGATTCTTGCATGATCAAGTGATGTATACGGGTTATACAAGGGATCTTGGTCCAAGAAAGGAGTTAAACTAACCAAAAACGAATTTTTACGGTTTAAATCTTTGTTTTTAAATCATAACCGAACCCATGAAAGAAATGGCTTGATTGTGGGTGTAACTTGCTTGGTGTGGTATTATTGTGCTTGTAGGTGTTGTATCTAGTTATTAACAAAGGCTAGAAATCAAGATTCTTGCGATTTGAAGCTAAAAACACAAGGTAGTTCGGTTTTTTTTTATGGTGTATGTGTTTTGGACAGATTGTGGTACATTTAGAGTTAGGCTACGAAATTTCACAGAGATGATCTACACATGAAAATATGAGATCTGTGAAAATTTGGTAATTTTTGGACAAAGGATGAATATTTGGTGAATTTAATGCCCGGTTTTGGCTAAAAATGGTGAAAAATATTTAAATATCATGATAAATTCTGGAAAATTCCAGATAAGCTTTTTATAACATGTAAAAGTCACACACAAAATTTTAGGTCAGTTGGAGAAGTCTAAGTAGGCTTTTCGGTTAAACGAGTTCAGGGGTTTTCTAGCTCGGTTTTAGTGAAAATGGCATGTAAAAAGAGATTTTGGTTGAGGAAAAATTACAGGGGACTATGTGGATGGCAGGGGTCATCCAGGAAAAATTTGGGATTTTTTCTAAGGTTGTTTGGTATTTACGACATATTTAGTGTTTAAATGGTGTTTAAAAATAGATAAATAAATTTTAAATATAAAAATTAATTCTAAAAATATTTTTATAAAATTCCCCACTGTCAAAAAGTGATTTGTGCAAAATTTCAAGATCCGAGATTAAACGGATAATTATTTGTGCAAAACAAACTTTTAAAGTTTAAAACGCGTAAACCGGTAAAGTTCGCCTAAACGAGCTGACTGGTGTATAAAAACCCTAAAAATGAACTATTTTCATATAACTGAGTTAAACAGGTAAAAATAAATCATCCGAAAATAATTCGGATGATTTGGGTAATTTTATCCGATTTAACAGTTTCCGGTGCACTAAAGACGGAAACGGGTCCCACGGCCAATCGGGGCGTCTAAACTGAGCTCTAATTTCACAAATTTAATTAAATTATCAGTCAACAACTATTTTCGGGTCGTGTGTGACCAAACTCATTTTTGAAACGTAAAAACGGATAACCGTGCTAGGCACGCAAAACGGGGAAAACGAACTAATAGTAATTTTGACTACTGAACTCTAAACGATATCACAATTTGAGTCCGGAGAAGTGTTTCTGGGTTAACATTGCCCCCGGAACGGGTACAGTGCTGGGTTAACAGTGTTCCCAGATGTACCGGTTAACACGGTTTAAGTTATATTAATAGTGATTGTATAGTAACGAACTTAGGGATCGTATTACAGATCCGGACTAGTAGCTTGCGTACTGTGTTACCTACTTGCTTGCGATAAGGTGAGTTTCACGAGCCCCTTTTTCTGAATTGTTTTTAAATATTTTCTCGGGGCGGGAAGCATGTTATTATCAAAATGTTTAAGTACATACTGAACGCATGGATTTGCGTGTATTTATATATATTTTATTGTACGGGAATCGTACGAAAATGTACTAAGATGGTAATTGTCTGAGTTGCTAACATTGTAAGGCCCCGTAACACGAGTGATTAGCTAAAAGCCGGTAGAGTGTGAATAGTACTATTGGTCTGACAAACCTAACTGGTCCGGCATGGATTTGCTGGTGTTTCCCAGCTAGTTGCACATGTCTATTTTGTGGTTATTTATTTTGCTATGTAATGTTAGGCATAGCGGTTTGGGGCAGGTTCGTGGGCGGAGTATGCCACGGGGTTGTATGTGGATAGTCAAAGGTTTCACTTGTGGGCTCAGCATAATTACATCGTTAATATATGATTATTATAATGATTTGTCGCTGTTTATTTAAATTAGTGAAACTCACCAACTATTCGTAGTTGACCCGTTTTCTTTACATGCTTTCTAGGTACCCCCAAACTGGATTAATTGCTACATGCTTGACAATGCGTGCTTTTTGTGGAAGCTTAATGACCTTTTTGTATTAAATATGTTAATGTACTGTTGGTAAAACTTATGTGCTAACGCCTAGACGGTGACTAAACTCGGAACAATGTAATATGGTGAAATTAATGTAGTGGTGTTTTCTTTATAAGCAATGCTGTTAATATCAGACGTGTCTGTTGTACCCCGTTTACGTTTCCGCTGCGGTTACGGGGTGTTACATATGGGCTTGTTCATTTGAATAGAGATTTATTGATGGTGACATTTGTGAGAACGAGTGTACAGGTAGTGGTTGTGGATCGAAGGCTATTATAACAAACGGGGCACTTGGTAGCCTCCATGGATCTTCAATCATGTTTGATGTTCTTTATTGCTTGTGTTGTCTTTCAAGATCTACAAGTTGTGCTTAAAGAACTTCATCTCGGCTTCCTTTTGAACCAAACTGATCGGTGTTTGCGGGCCAGGGCTTGCATGGACTATATGAAGTAATTCATTATGAAGTCCAAGTATCTGGGTTTGAACTTCATATATGAAACATTCAAGAGTCAGCATTCTGCCTATCAAGCTTTCTTGGGTTTGGTTGAACCTGTTCTGTTGAGCTAGGATAGTTTTAAGAATGTTGTTTTTAGAAACAACACTCTCACTTTGTCAGTTAAGGGTAGCTTCTAAGCAGTAATCTGACTTAAGGAACCTATGGGAGTGATGGTATTGGAAGGTTGAACTTTCCAATTATGTTTGGTTTTTCGGATATGATCTTCAAACGAGGTTAAGGCCGGGAACTCAATTTGGAGTTCTAGGGACGAGGTGGATGAGATAGGTGTGATGACAAACATTCCTTTAGGCTTAGGAAGGGTTTTGAGTGATGAAGGTTTGGCTGGTTTATGCTTTGGCTGTGATGGTGAGTAACCATTAAAGGCATAGTAATCAAACTTGCTTGATGGTTCACCGAGAAGGCCTACGTTTGGATCCCCTGCTTTGTATCTCTTCATTAAAGACTTTTGGGATCCTTTCTTATTTTTCTTAGGAACGTCCTCATCATAGTCAACCTTGTCTACTTTTTCCTAAGCATTATTAACAGTCGCATATGTCATACGGGAAAAATTCTATCTTGGGTGGGGTTTTTTACAGGCTGCATCATATACATCGTCGAGAAGACAACTCGTCTATCTTGCTTCTTGAACTTGACTTTGACTTGGTCACCATACTGATTCTTGCAATGAAAGGTTCAATTTCAAACCTTTTCATGTTCCAATGAGACAAAGTTTGGTCAAAACTTTGAGCTTTGCAAACAGAAGTATGATGAATACTTGGGAAAAGGAAAAGTGTGTGAAAGGAGACAAAGAGCAAAACTTATCAGAATGCTTATAACAATGTTAAGAAGGAAGGGAAAGTTGAAAAGAAACCAAAGAAAAATGTGGCTGAACAAGTCAAAAGAAGCATATCTCCAAAGAAATCTGAAACTGTTGTCAAAAAAAACTTTCAGCCTTTAAGAATTATTCGCAGTCAAGACACAAAATCAGTCAAGTCTGATGATTCTCAAAATTCACCAGACAACGAAAAGAAAAGAAACAAAGGTGTCTTTTCAAGAAAGAAACCAACTGAACTAACTGGTGATGAAAAATTCTTCTTGAAGCATAGATTTGAACCTCAAGGATTTCTGTGGAAACAAAGAGGTGAAGTTCAGGAGAAAAAGAAAGTTGATGTAAGAGATTACTCAAGCACAAAGGATTGTGTAGTTCAAGACTGTCAAAACATAATACCTAGTGTGCAAAGTCCAACAGAAAGTGGTTATGAAACTGACAAATCTGAAGATTATGAAGTTGTACATGAAGATCCTAATCCCATTCCTCTCACAACCAATGCATCCATTGTTACTGAATATGATGATTTGCAAGTTGAATCGGCTTGTAGTTCATCATCTAACTAATTACTTTCTTTGATATGTGCAAGAACAATCCACTCCACTGAATGAAGTATTATGGTATATGGATAGTGGATGTTCTAGACACATGACGTGTGACAAGAGGTCACTTGTTAACTATGAATAGAAGTTTGAGAGTCCAGTAGCATTTGGTAGTGATGAAAATGGTGGAAAAATAGTTGGAAAAGGATCTTGACCAATGGAAAGGTCACATTTGACAATGTCTTCTATGTGGAGGGGCTACAGTATAACCTTTTGAGCATATCACAAATGTGTGATAAAGGTTATAAGGTTGGTTTTGATGACTCACACTGTTTCATCGTAAGACCTGAATTTGTAATCCCACCAGACATGATTATGATGATGGCCCCAAGGAATGGTAATTTATATGAATTAAACATGAAAGATGTTCTTTCAAGGGGTGGTACATGTTTTGCTTCAAAAGCCACTGAAAATTAATCAAAATTGTGGCATAGAAAATTGTGTCATGTCAATCTCAAGAATATGAACAAACAAGTCAAGGGTGAGCAAGTCAAGAATATGAAAAATGTATCTCATGTCAAAAAGGAAAGAAACACAAGTCTTCACATAAGACTAAACTCATCAACACATTTGATCCAGTGCTTGAGATGCTTCACATGGATCTCTTTAGTCCTGTGAGTGTACCAAGCATTGGAAAGAAAAGATATTATCTTGTGACCATTGATAATTTCTCAAGATACACTTGCGTTTATTTCCTATGTACAAAAGATGAGACTGTTGAGTTTATTAGGAATTGTGTAACCAGGATTGAGAATCAACTAGATGCTTGGGTTAAAATAATGAGAAGTGACAATGGTACTGAGTTCAAGAATGGAGTTATGGAAGAATTTTGCAATTCAAAAGGAATACTTCAACAATTCTCAGCTCCTAGAACTCCTGAACAAATGGTGTTGCAAAAAGAAGGAACAGAACACTCATTGAAGCTGCAAGAACCATGCTAGCAGATGCTTATCTGCCTGTTACTTTTGGGGCAGAAGCCATTAACACAGCCTGCTATGTTCAGAACAGGGTACTTCTCAACAAAACTCAAGACAAGACTCCTTATGAAATCTTGTTAAAAAGAAGGCCGTACATCAAGTTTCTCAAGCCATTTGGACGCAAATGTTCACCTTTGAACACCAAGTGCTTATTTAAACAAATTTCAAGCAAAATCCTTGGATTTCTTCTTCGTTGGCTACTCTACACACTCAAAGGCCTACAGAGTATATATGAAATATCATTTGTGTGTGATTGAATCCTCTGATGTAATCTTTAATGAAAATTAGTTCAACACAGTTGATGGTGCAGCATGGCTATTTGACCTTGAGAAATTGATCAAGTCGTTCAAGATCTATCCTGAAGACTTTGATGAATCATTTTTCAAGACCAGTGTGATTGAAGATACAAATCAAAAAAAATTAGGCTTAGAAAAGTTATGGAACAAGGTTGCAAGTAAGGAAAGTGAATATACATTCATAAAGGATCCCTCAAGTGAAAATGTTGACCAAGTTCAAGAGAATGATCAAGAGCACAATCAGAGTCCAGAACAAGATCAAGTAAATGATAGTCAAGACAATCAAGTAGTACAAGATGAGCAAGTTCAATATGGGGAAGATCCAAGCAACCAAACTGGTGAAGAGGAAACTGCCAAAGGGGCAAGGTTTCAAGATTTATTTGACATATTATATTTGGGAAACAATGGTGCATCTACCTCAAGACAGAACAATGAGGCAGCACCTGAAGTTGATAATGCAACAACTAATTTGATCATTGATGAACCAGATCTCAATGAATCAAATCTTGACACTAATGTGTCTACAGATATGATAGTTCAAACCTCTTATGTTGAAAAGAATCATCCTTCTAAGAACATCATTGGAGACATAAATGAAAGGGTTACAAGAAGTCATTCTGAATCTGCAAACATTTGTTTGTACTCCTGCTTTCTATCCCAAACTGAACCAAAGAACATTGTCTTAGCATTAAAGGACAACATTTGGGTAGAGGCCATGCAAGAGGACTTGGCTCAATTCAGAGATATACATGTATGGGAACTTGTAGACAGGCCAAGAAACAGATATGCAATTGGAACCAAATGGGTTTTCATAAATAAAAGGGATGAAAGAGGTATTGTGATTAAGAACAAAGCTAGACTTGTTGCTTTGGGATGCCTACAATAAGAAGGGATTGACTTTGAGGAAGTCTTTGCACCAGTTGCAAGACTTGAAGCAATAAGAATTTTCTTAGCTTATGCTGCCTCAAAGAATATAAGGGTATTCCAACTTGATGTCAAATCTGCATTCCTAAATGGAAAAATAGAAGAGGAGGTGCATGTGACTCAACCACCAGGATTTGAGGACCCTGTGTATCCTAACAAGATGTATAAATTAAACAAAGCCTTATATGGATTGCATCAAGCTCCAAGAGCTTGGTATGATGAGTTATCAAATCATCTACTTGAAAATGGTTTCCAAATGGGAGCTATTGACAAGACCCTCTTTTACAAGAAGAAAGGAAGAGATTTGCTCTTGTTGCAAGTTTATGTGGATGACATTATTTTTGGGTCAACCAATGAACAGATGTGCATGGAGTTTGAAGAGGTTATGAAATCCAAGTATAGTATGAGCTCAATGGGAGAAATGAACTTCTTCCTTGGATTGCAAGTTCAACAGAAGACTGATGGGATTTTCATATACCAGTCTAAGTATGTGAAGGACATACTAGACAAATTCAAATGTAATGATCTAAAAACTGCTTCAACTCCTATGGATCCAAAATAAAAGATGATAGCTGATGAAAAGGGGGAGCCAGTGGATGAACATGAATACACAGCAAAAATTGGATCTCTGATGTATCTGACTGCTTCAAGACCAGATATCATGCTTGTTGTGTGTGTCTGTGCAAGATTCCAATCAAGTCCTAAAGTTTCTTACATGAATGCAGTCAAGAGGATCTTTAGATATTTGAAGGGAATACCAGATCTGGGAATTTGGTACCCAAATGACCAGTCCTTTGATCTAACTACCTTCACAGATAATGACTATAATAGGTGCAATATGAGCAGGAAGTCTACCTCTGGAGGTTGTCAATTTTTGGGTGACAGATTGGTGTCATGGCAATTCAAGAAGCAGACCACAGTGTCAATCTCAACTACGGAAGCTGAGTATATTCCTGCATCTGCCTGCTGTGCACAAGTCTTCTGGATTAGAATCAGATGCTGGATTATAGTCTGAATTTCTTAAACACCTCTATTTACATTGATAACACTGCTGCATCTTTTATTGTTAAGAATCCTGTACAACATTCCAAGACTAAGCACATTGAAATCAGACATCATTTTATAAGGGATTGTAGTGAAAAAGATTTAATTGAGGTGAAAAGAGTTGATACAAGTGATAATTTGGCTGACCTATTCACAAAACCACTTGACAGAACCAGGTTCAATTTTCTTCTGAAAGCCCTGGGATGATCAACTCTAATGAAGTCTGATTCATGATGTGTTTTTGGTGTGCAAACTGACTATCTTTTCAAAGTCTCAATGAATGTTGTGTGCCTCTATGTGCTAATTGTGTGCTTGAATATGATACTTTTGATGTTAGCTGATATGTGCCTAATTGATTATCTGGGCGAATTAGGTATCTTTGATGCTTATGCTTGTTTATCAGTTGACTTGTAAGATGTCATGATAAGTATTCTGAATTGACATACTTGATTATTTGCTTATCTGATGTCATAATTGAATGTATGAATATGTGAGTAATCTGATCTGATGATGTTGCTAGGATTTGTTAGACTAAGCTTTATGTGAAGTCTGCTTGTTCTGATAATAACATTTATGGTTAAGATTTGAATATGTTGCTTGTCTTTGTGTCAAAATGTGTTTTTGTGTCAGATTGTTATGCTCAAATGAAATCTGTTAAGAAAAGTTTTGATCAAAACAATGTTTAATAAAACAGAGCAAGTTGTTTATGGTGTAGAGATATGATAATACTATTCAGATCATAGCTTTAAAGAAGCTTAAAAGAAAAGTCTCAAAAGAGTTACTGTTGCTTAAAATTATGTCATTTTCTCAAGTCAGAGGAGCATTTACTTGTATATGTTTGGTCCTGTCATCTATTTATAGATTTAAAGAATAGCCATTAATCCAAAGACTGAAAGCATTCGGGGCAATTGTAATTTGTTCTTTCACTTAAAATTATCCCATTGACTCTAAGCCAAAAGGACATGTATTTATTTATGTGTTTGGTCCTGGGGACTACCTCTAGACAGACAGGATAGCCATTAACCTAGAAGCTAAGAGTAATTGGGGTGACTGAAAATTTTAATATGGGAAATGATAGTACATTGACTAATTAGCCAATCATATGGATTTAATAGGCTAAAAAGGCACTTAGTACAGTCATTAACATGTATGGTTGCTTTCCCATGATGTGTAAAATCTAAGGTGATATAAACATAAAGAATCTGCAAAGCTTAATGTGGAGTTACACTATTGTCTATGCATGTTCCACGATAAATCTTTTCGAATGATAGGCAGAAAAGAGATTATCCAGTCATACACGAGTCCATTGGTATTTGGTCCCCAAAATGAAGTATTTATTCAAAGAATGACAAAGAACAAAAGTGAACAAAATGCTGATCAAACAACACAATGTTATTATATGTTCACAAGTTAAAAATAAAAATAAAAATAAATAAGTTCTGTCATTAAAAGTTTTTAACCAACTCCAGGGGGTCAAAGTCAAATCGGGGTGATCTGTAGAAAGCTAAATAAGCCTTGAGAATAGATATGGAGCATCAGAAAACAATATGTGTTGTCCATTGAGCTTTATGCATCTTAATTGAACATTAATCATATCACCAAAGAAATGAAATTCATGCTAAGTCTAGACCTGCTGTTAACCTATGTCACAATAATGCTGAGAATGACGTATTGAGAAAGCTACTTAGTCAATATGATCCCATTCTTGAGATGTTTTCAGAACAAGATTGAAAATGTTTTGCATGGAAACATAACTGAAATTTGATCTCTTAATGCACCATTTGCTCTTAAACAAAGATCTTTAATATAAAATATGTTTGATAATTGGTTTAAGTCAAAAATAGTTTCATTTTACCTTAAAAGGTTTAAATATGTATTTTCGAGTAAGGTTTGATGATTTATAACCTTTTCGAGCATACTTAGACATTTTGGTCTAAGTTTATCCTTATTGAGCATACTTTAATAAGTTCTGCAATTGAACATGTTATTTCTAGCAAGCTTTAATGTTTTTAGACTATCTAGCACACTTATGTGATTGGTTAACTGTTTGAATTCATTCTAGCAAGCTTTATGATTTTGAGTGTGTTCTTGAATTTGTCTTATTATGTTCAAGTAAACTTAAATTCAAGCACACTTAATGATTATGTGAATTTGAATATGTTTCTTTAAAATTACAAGTGTTTTCGGGCAAACCTAGTTTCCCGGGCACACTTTATGTTTCGAGCACACCAAGTGTTCTCTCAACATACTTGATAATTATTCAAATTTTTGCTTTTCGGGTACACTTTGTGTCTAGAACTCAACTCTAGCACACTTTGCTTATTCAATAGTGTCTCGAGCACACTATGTATAATAGTTTATTTGAATAATTATGTGCTAACTGTTTATACATTTTCGGGTAAGGTTTGAGTTAGTCAGACATTCGAGCAAGGTTGACAATTAGGAATATGTCTAAGATATTATTTTGGGATTCTTAATTGATTCCTAGCAAGGTTGCTTATTTGATGATTTATACTTGATTATTTGTCTTGTGATTTATTTATCAAGCAATCTTGTATTTCGAGTAAGCTTCCTTCATTTTACTTTGCTTTATTTCTAAATCTCTAAAATAACTCTGGAAGAGTAAGCTTTGAGAAAGTGGAATATACCTAGCACACTTTGTAAAAACTGACTTTTCCGAGCAAGGTTTGCTAAATGAACTTTAACGAGCAAGGTTTTAAATGTGAATATATTTAATAGATAATGTTACTGTTTGACAGCTATTAACTCACTACATGACAAAATGCATTTAGAACCCACTTTCAAAAAGGTATAAAAGGGGGAGTTAGTGAAATTTTCATCGTTTCAGAAACCCAATTCTCTCCCCTTCCACACTTGCTCTCGTTTTAGAATATCAACCGACTTAGTCTCAAATTTCCTAACCCTAGTTTATCAGCCCACACAATCCGACTCAGTAAGCATCAATTAAGTGTTTTCCGACCACGATTGAGTAATAATGGGCTTTGATTATTCAATTTTACTAACTCTCTGTTTCTTGTGTAGGTTATCAATTTGTCGAAGATCAGGTTCAAAAGACATTTCCTTACACTTTCTTCAAATTTTAACCTAAATCGCTCAACGTTATGAGCTTTATGAATAATATCTACTTTGAATATGTTGTTTTGTTTGTGTGTTCAGATATGGCTGATGAAGATGAACCGAGATATACATTTGAGCACAAGCATAACATGTGTGCTTTGTTGCAAATTACTCCTGATAATGAGGATGTGGCTATGATGATATGATGGCTGTAACGGTCAAATATAAGCTTTGCCTTGACTGAGTTCCCGGTGATATATAAAAATCATTCATTGGATTTTTGGCGCTCAGCTCAATTGATCGATGATATAATGGTAGGCAGATAGAAGCTACCGTTGCAAGGCAGGAGATAAGGATAACCAAGAGAATGATCAGATGATGGCTCCAGTTGCATGATGATGACCACAATCCAATCAATTTCAACACTGCTCATCTGTTGAAAATCTTTACACAAATAATGGGATATCAGGGGAACGTGAAAGAAGGACAATTCCAAAAGAGAATGTTCCCAAACCTCTACAGGTTTCTTATTCATCACATTATTCAGGGTTTTTCCCCTAGGAAGGGTTCTTGGACTCTTTTGAGTCGTGATTTGGCCAACGCCATAGTTTCTATTATCTATGATATGCCATTCAATTTCTCTAAGATATTTTCAAAGGAATGGTGAGGATACTGAAGAAGTCAGACAAAGACAAATTCTTGGCCTATCCCAGGTTTCTGTAGATTATCTTCAATCAAGAACTACAAGATTTACCCATAATGGGTACAACACATGTTCTGCAGAATCCGAACACATACAAGCGGATTGCTAATCTGGGTAGCACAAGCAGATTCAATCTTGAGGCTGAATTTGAAATATTGCCATGGTTAGTCAACCATGATTTGGAGATTATGCCCGTGCCTGAGCTAACCTCAGAGGAGGAGGAGGAGGATCTGAGGAATCCAGTGATGATGATGAAGGATATGGTAATGAAGGTGGAGCTGAAGGAGTACTTATTGATGATGTACAAGATCAGGGGGAGAACCAACCCATTCCAACACCACCAACCACACCCTTAGCCACACCACTGGCCACACCACCTTACTCACCACCACCACATGACCAATCCCCACCTCAAATTCCATCTACCCATACCATAGAACCACCCATCAACCCTACACCTGAACCTTTCTCTACTTCACCACCACTAACTCCTCCCTCTGGTATGTATCTATTTGACAGAAATTTGTAACTTTTGATGGAAAATGCCACTTTGAGGAAAAGGAATGAAGAGGTTTTAAAAGAAAATACATAGTTGAAACAGTAGCTGGTACATGCTCAAATAAGAATTCAAACCCTTGAGGTGGAGGTTGAGAAGACCTCAGCTTCCCCAAAATAAGGGGAGAATATTCAAATGACCACTGTTACAGATGAGATTGTGGATGAGGAGATGGTGGATACAGGAGTGAAGGCAGTTGATACTGATGGTTTGACAAGTTTATTAAATGCATATGATGAGAATGATGATGAGGATAGTGGTGAAAGGATGATTTTTATGAAGATTATGAAGGTGATAGATCTGGCGATGATGAACAAAACTATGATGTGAACAATGAAGTGTTGAATACTGTTGAAAGAGATGTTGATGATGAGTTGTTAAGAAAAGAGAAAAAGAGTGATGCTTAAATGAGAAATCAACCACTGAAGATATAATAACAACTGAAACACTGGCAACTGATACAGTGGTTACTGAAGTACAGACTGATGTTATGATAGATGTTATGACTGCTACTGATGTATAGATTGATATTGTGATGGAGGAAGGAGCTGAAACTGAGGAACTAATTTTAACTGAACAAGAAACCAATCAAGAAAGTTCCAAGAGGGTTGTACATGACAAGGAGATGAGTGACTTAAGTGATGATATTGATAACTTTCCCCCTGAAACAGAAGAGAAAATGAAAAGAAGATTAGAAAAAGGGAAAGCTATTGCTAATGATGATGAGGAGGAAGAGCATGTTACTACCAAAAAGGCAAATGTTGATGAAGAGGAAGAGGATGAGAATGCTGCTACTGTCATAAGGCTTGAACAAGTTATAAATGAAACTAGGGAGAGGGAATTCATTGCCCAAACCCTAACTGCTGAAGAGCTGGCAGAGCAAGAAACATTGATTGAGCAAGCTAACATTACAAAATTTTTTTATGAAGGAGGTGTTGAGGAACAAGAGGTGATTGAAACTTTGATAAAAATGAAAAGGGCTGAAGAGATTGACAATTCTTTGGCCATGGTTGTAAGTATATTCAGTCAATCCCAAAACCAACCTCACCATGAACCTGAAAAAGAAGCTGAACAGGAAGAACCTTCAAAGAAGGGAGAAACTGAAGAAACCATAGAATCATTGAGGGAAAAGGTCCCTGAGTTGCATGAGGAGTTTACAGGAAAAGTGAATAGATTTTCAAAGATGTATACAAGAAAAAGGAAGGCTGATGAACAAGCTCATAAAAACAAGTCAGCAAAAAGGGCTAAATGGGATAATGAAAATGAATGTTTTGTTGAAAGTCCTGAAGAGAAGGAAAGCCCTTTGAGGCATGTTCCAATTAAGATACTAAGGCATGAAGAGTTACCCAAACTAAAAGAAGCCTGATGGGATGATAAAAATGAGTATTTTGTTGAAAGCCTAGAGGAGCAAGAAAGCCCAATAAGGCCTACTCCAATTCAGATAGTTAGGCTTGAGGATTTACTCAATCCTGAAGAAACAAAAATTGATGTTGTGAATGAATCTACTGAAAAGGAAGATACGACTGAAGAATATGACTCTGATAATGATATTGATAATAATGAACAAGGTCATAAGCCTGCTGAGGCTGTGAAGGTTGATATTGTGTCTCCACATGTTGAAATGACAAATGAACAAAGGGAAAATATTCAACAAAGTCTGGATGAAGCTCAAAGGAATAATCCATTAATTGTGAAGCAGATCAGACTTGGGCATAAGTTTGTAGATCAGGCTCCACTTTCTGATGAGGAGTTGCAGAAGTTAATTGAGAAAGAGAATGATGAGATTAAAAGGAGAATGCAGAAAAAGAACCGTGAATCCTTGAGATATAGGGATTATTTGAGAGGTTGTGGATTCTCATAAAAGGATTTGACTAAGATGACCTTCAAAGACCTTGAAGAACATTTTATTTTGAATAAAGAGAAAAGGGAAAGAGAAGAAAATGAAAGATTGAGAGAAAGAATTGAAGATTTAAAGAAAAGATATGCAGGTTAGTGCGGATACCTGATTGAAAGAGGTATGGCACCTGAGATGGTCGATAGTTTGTCAAAAGCTGCAGTTGAATCTCATTACAATAGACTTTCAAAGAAAGAGCAATCAAAGAGAGATCAACCTGAACTCTCTGTTAAGAAGAGAAGGATTATGACATTAAGAGAGAAGCAGAAAGCTGAAAATGAAAAGGATAAATTGAAAAGAGCTAAAACACAGATATTCCTATCCCATTGGAAGTAAAGCCAAAACCGGATGAACCCACATATCCATGGGAAAATGAGGAAATGATCAAAATCTTGACGGATGAAATGAAGAGAAAAGGAATGAAAGAAAATGCTTTTGACATGTTGGGTAAAGCTCAACTGAAAGAATCATTCTATGAACAGAAGGCTGAATGGGAGAAGCTGTTGTTAAAAGGTGTGAATCCCACAAGCTTTATAGGAGGAAGATTTGTACCATCAACTTCAAGATGAAAGGATAATAGAGATGATTGGACGATTATTCAGGGATGGAGTAGAAAATCTCATTGATATGTTGACTATGCCTGCTGAGTTGATTGTGAAAATGTACAAGAAGAAATTTGGAGTCACGTGGGCCACTAAACCAATGAAGTCTATTCCAACAAGGCCCTCGGCTTCAAGGAGATATACTTCAACAACTAGGGATCAGTCAAGTAGAGGTGGAACTCAAAGGGTAGAAAGGCCCCAAAATGATATAGACTTGCCTATGTTGCTCTACTATGACTCTATCTCCCAAAATCTGAAAGTGATCATGCAGAGCAGACACTTGAGAGGGATTATTTTCAAAGATGATTTCGCTTATTACAAGAGAGAGCAGCTGGAGATAATGGCCAATCTTGACTTGTATGACTATCATGATAGAAACAAGATGGCCGAGAGACAACAGAATGAGTTGTCAAAATATTTGAAGAGTGAAGCTGAAAAGGTTTTCCTCTATTGAATCAAAGAAAGAAATTGGAGCTGACAAAGCATGAGAAGAAGATACGAGCTAAGTGTTTGAGGAGCATAAGGGATGCTGAATATGACTATGTTTCAAAAGTCAGAAACAAAAATCCCTTTTCCAATATGAACACTTGCATATGTATGAGAAGGAGAATGACTCGTCCAAATCATGAAGTACAGAAGAATGGTAGAATTACTGAGATCGACTACAAAGAAAATGAAGGGCACTACATTCTTCGTAATTCCGACGGACTTATATTGGGGATTATCAGAAATGATGAAGATCTGACCTTTTTGCATAATGAAGATTTGAGGGACATATTGGAAATGACAATTCCTAAGAATCACCCTCATTATCAAATATTGTCAATTTTCAAGCAAAGGGCAGGAACAGTGATAGTTGAACGAAGACAAGCAGCCCACAATGCAAGAAGATGAAGATTTTTAGTTTAGGGTTTGCTTTGTAATGTCCACTAGACAAATTTTCAACTATGTAATCATTTGATTTTAATATGTAATTTGATTTTGATTTGATGTGTATTTTGACTAAGTGTAAGTAACCTTAGAGGTGTTTTGGGACAGATGAGGTGTTCCAATCTAGGAAGAGATTGTTGAGTCAAGAATTTGACATGAAATGACTTAAGGAAGATTAAGGGAGATTGGAATCTTCTCAACACTCATTTGAAACGGCTAAGTATGGTATCCGAGCAGGGTTTTACTTGTCCTAGCAAGGTATTTTGCCTATCGGGCAAGGTTATCTTCTTGAAGTCTTCTTAAGTGATGATCCGAGCAGGGTTCACTTTGTCTAGCAAAGGTGTTCTTCAAGTCGAGCAAATTTTGCATACTAGCAAACCCTTGACTAAAACAAGCTTTTGAAGCCAAGTATTTGGAAGATCTAGCAAGGTTTGATTAATAAACAGTAGTCCGAGCATGCTTGTTGAAAGTGATCAAGAAATATTCTAAGTACTTTCTCCAGCAAGGTTCAACTCCAAGCAAGCTACAGTGCTACCAGCACAGTTCAAACAATGTTACCAGCACACTTTGGTTTGCTTAATAAGTTATTATTTAACAAAGAGTTGAAGGGATTCATGAAGAACAGTTTGCTCGTAGGACCATAACGAGCAAAGTTTGCTATGGTCAACAAGATTGACGTCTGCTAGGTGAGTATTTTCTAAGAAAAATACTCTAAGTAAAGTCTACCCGGAGAACTGTTCATCAGCACATTTCAAGGTTACCATGTCTGCTCGTAGAAGACAAATGACACAAAGTGTGCCTGAAAACTTGTTTTTACACTTAGAATGTTTTTGAATATGTAATATGACTATGTACCAATCATTAAGGTTTCTATAAGGAATGACAGCTGTCAGGTGGTGGTAGGCCTATAAATAGAATAATTTAGGGCACGCCTACAAGGGGGTTACACTTTTCAGACCTAAACGAATATTCCTGATTGAGTGTGACGGTTGTCCTAAGATTTGTACGGGTAAGTATTCCTTACAAGAAACCCTAATCGATTTACATTTGTATGAAACCTTTCTATAAATTGTGACAATCGTCAATTTCAGGTTAACTCCGTTAACTCAACTCCGTCAATTCAAACTTAAGATCACTGAATCTATAGCGCACACTTCATTACATTTAAACTAGGGTTTAAATGACGCTTAACACTTACTACATGTGTAGTCTTTCGGGAATTGCACCGAAACGCAAACGAGTTGACGCAAACGATTGATGAATAAACGAAAAACGTCAAAATAATAATTATGTGATAATTATGTGTTAGACTTATGTGTTATGTGATAACATGGTTATAAACGTTAACTCAAGATGTAAACTAGTTATTTAAGTTAGAAAAACAACAATTGAAAGTGGAGGGACTTGAATGTAACATATTATGTTTATAAATAATACTAAAACTAAACCCTAACTTATTTTCTTTCCCCCACAAACCCCGATCGGAACCCCTAGCCCCTCTTCCCTTGGCTGCCGTCACCTATACACACACATACAATCAAGAAATCAAGCTTTTGATTGAAGAATTAGGTGCATGGAAGGTATAATCGATTATCCTATGCATCCTTTATACTTGATTTTGATGTTTGTTGGGTTAACTACAAACCCTAGCTGCCGATTTCTTTATGGTGTTGTGATAATATGATTGTTGTTGATTTGTTAATGATATGATAACTAGAATTGATATTGTTACATGCTAATTACTTGTGTCTTTGATTTGATTTCAAACAAAAACCCTAATCATGTATGTAATGTGTAATTGATGTGCATGGATGGTGTTTATGGAGTCTAGAGTGTTATATGAATGCATGATAGTTCATAGATAGTTAATATGTTGAGTTTGGATGCAAACAGTTTCTGGACAGAATGTATTATTGATGTTTAAGTGACTGTAACGAAGTGTAAATTTGAAAATTGGTTGAAGTTATTGATACTACAGTAAACTAGGTTGAGTCTAGTTTCTAAAGAATATAAATTTGTAATTTTTGGACAAGTAAAGGTTAACATTTATGATTTTACAAAAACGTTGTGCAAAGCTGAGCTGTTACACCTGCTGTTAGGTTGTTTTGTAAATGTTATATCTCATGAACTACGAGATCAATTGGGTTGGTTCCACTTCTGGAAGTTGACTTATTGAATTAGGAACCTAGCCCAAGTGGTCTTGCATTTATTGGAATTTTCGTTTAACGGGAATTTCAAATAACATTCTGTTGCGCATGAATTTGACTGTTATGAGTTTGCTGTAATGATTTGATGATTGTGAGAAAAATATGTGGAATAAAAATATAATAAAATATGTTCTGGAAACCTAAGACATATATGCTTCTGTGAGGATTTTTGGTAAATTAATTGAGATGCTATGATCGGTGGAATCGTACAATCTTTCAAGTAGAATTTCTGTCTCGGTGAAACTAGCTGCTGAGTTTTGTGAAAATGCATGAAACATGATACTTGCTATATAATTGTTATGTTTTGACCAAAATGCCCTTGCGGGGAAATTGCTAATTGATTGTCATGATTTGACCAAATTGCCCTCGTGGGGAATTATGGCTAGTTAATTGTTATGTTTTGACCAAAATGCCCTTGCGGGGAATAATTGCTAATTGATTGTCATGATTTGACCGAATTGCCCTCGTGGGGAATTATGGCTAGTTAATTGTTATGTGTTGACCAAATTGCCCTTACGGGGAGTAATTGCTAGTGATGTACTTTATGAATACATGACACGTAAATAAGTGCTTACTCATGTAACGTATCACAAATACACTTGTTAAAGTCACACACGATTCACAAATGAAACACGAAACATGTTATGTGCATAGGTATTATGTGCCGGGTCTAGAGACTCGATAATATTCCGACACTTAGAAAAATGTCTTTATTGTTTTAGAACGCTAGAGAGAGTTTTTCTGTGACGCGTATCTTGGTGAATTATTTTGGGAATACTTCGCAAACAGTGAGTTTCACTTTCCCCTTTTAAACTTTTTAAACGCTTTTCACTTGGGGGAGATAACATACTCCGAAAACGCATTTAAGATTTTATTAATATAGATTATATATCACTTGTAAAGACTAAGTGGCAAACGCAATAACTAAAGTCCTTCATAACATCGAACCGGTTAATATTTGGATAATAGCGAGTCACTGTTGAGTAGTACTACTGGGTTTGACAAACCCCACCCAACGCTAAACTCAACTGGAGGTCGAGTGGGTGTAATCTTGGCTAAACACATACCATGGTCTGGATGACCTGGTGGCAAGGCAAATGATAAACAGTCAGCTTCGGTGTCGAACACTTAGTGATACTTGTTTTATAGGCTAGCTACCTATAGATATATAATTGACATAACATTATCTGGTAACGCAAAACGCTGTAACGCAAAACGCTGTAACGCAAAACGCTTAACGCAAAACGCTGAACGCAAACGCTAAACATTTATTTTTATATAAACTTGTGAACTCACCAACCTTGTGTTGACACTTTTAGTATGTTATTCTCAGGTAGCCGAGGCGGGCGCGCGGTTTAGGAACATGCATTGCTTGAAACATTTTTAATTATGCAAACTTATTTTAAACTGTGATCATTGGGTTTTAAGTCGTCCTGTGTGACGTAACATTGTTTTCTATGGTTTTACGCTTCCGCATTTAATTACTCGTAAATGTTTTCATGGTTTTGAAACTTTGTTTTATGGTTTGATTATAACTAATGATTCCGATCCCGTTAGTTCACACCCTCTGACGGTAAAACTCTGTTAGTGGATTTTGAGGGTGTGACAGATTGGTATCAGAGCTTGGTTATAGCGAACTAGAAGCTGCATGCATCCTAGACTATAACCGCGACGACCCATTAGTTATAATGATACGCACTGCATAGATTTGTGTAGTCTTTGTTATCTTATCTCTTTACCTCTTTCACTCATACGCGCGCGCATACATGGCTTACCTGTAGGAATGTCGACGCCGCCACCCTCATCATCATCTGATCCGATGACTCATGCTCATGGGAAGGAACCGCAGTTACCTACCGCGTCGCCACCCCGAGTAGTCCCGGAACTCAAAGCACCCGCACCGAAGAGGTACCGCTTATCCGGAGACATGTACGAAAACGAACTTAGCTGGGATTGGTACCCTAACATGATCAGACGTATGATCTATCGTGAACAAGTTTCCCCGTTACCTCACCCGAACCACCCTGCTTATCCCAACACCCTACCACCCATAACCGAACCTGTAGAGCGAGTTCTCGCAGCTGTTGTTTCATGTTTGGAGCGTGATGTGGGTTACATGCGCTATACGAGAGCGAACGTTTCCGGACTATTAAAAGACGGAACCGAGACTAAGGAGGAGATTGCCCGCATGGCAGCGGCAATGAAGGAAATGCAAGAGGCTAGTGATCAACAGATGAAGATTATGAGAAAGATGCAAGCCGAGATGATAGACTTGCAAGAACAACTCCAAGTAGCAAGGACTCGAACTGAGATAGCTTTAGAGCGTTGCGATGTCTTACAAATGCAAATTGCTCAGAACGCAACCGAACCTGAGGCAGAACCTGAGGCAGAGCCTGAAGAGGAACTCGAAGAAGATCCCGAAGAGGAGCCTGAGGAGGATCCCGAGGAGGAACCCAAAGAGGAACCGGAGGATGAACCGGCTGAGTCGGAGGCACACTCAGAGGTGTCCTCAGACGATGACATCCGAGAATGATAACACCTAGATGGCTGGAAGAAACGCTGGACACGGACGTGGTAACATCAACTTGACTGCAGCTGAACTCCAAACTCTGCTGAACGACCATGCGGAGGCCACTTTAGCCGCACACGTTCAGAATCAAGCTGGAGGTCCAAGTGGAACTTGTACCTTCAAGAATTACCTTGACTGCAAGCCCAGTACGTTTAAGGGCACTGAGGGAGCTATAGGCTTCCTACGTTGGGCTGAGAAGGCCGAGTCGGCATTTGAGATGTGTAATTATCCCCCTGCCAGTAGGGTCAAATTCGCTGCTGGAACACTTGAGGATTCTGCCCTCACTTGGTGGAATTCGAACGTGCAGATCCTTGGATTGGAACTGGCTAACGCGATGAACTGGGAGGAGTTCAAAAACATGATGCGAGAGGAGTACTGTCCGAGAGAGGAGATTTCTAAGTTAGAGTCAGAATTTTGGTCGTTGAAGATGGTGGGCTCAGAAATCGAAGCCTACACTACCCGTTCTCACGAGTTGGCTGTGATGTGTCCGCGGATGGTGGATCCGCCGAGTAAGAGGATTGAGATGTATATTGATGGGTTAGCACCGAAAATTCAGGGCATGGTGACGTCTTCCAGACCAGCCATGATTCAACAAGCGATTCGTTTAGCTCACAAACTGACGGATCAAGCTGTGACCCAAGGTGCGTTACCACCTATGGGTTCAACCGCTAAAGCCCGTGACAACCCGAGTAATGACAACAATAGCAACAGCAACCCGAGCAGCGGAAAGAGAAAGTTTGACAACACCAGATCCTCATCCTCGAACCTCCCACCGCAGCAACACTACCGTAAGCCCGAATTCACTCGGAGCTTTAACAATCAGAATCACAACAACAATAACAACGGTAGCGGGTAGGGTTCGAGCGGATATGCTGGGAAATATCCGAACTGCAATAGGTGCAACTATCATCATGTTGGCCCGTGTGACCGTGTCAAGTGTCAGAGATGCGGAAAGATGGGTCACCAGGCGAAGGAATGTAGAGGAGACCTTGTGGCAAAGGGTGCTCCTAAGCCACCTATGACGGCGAAGGGATGTTTCGAATGTGGGCAGAAAGGTCATTTCAGGAAAGATTGTCCCAAGCTGAAACAGAACGACAACAATGGAGGTAATGGAAGTGGCAGTAGTGGTGAAAGCAATGGCAAAGGAAGAGCTTTTGTAATTGGGTCGGGTCAAGCCCGCAATGATCCGCACGTGGTGACTGGTAAGTTCCCTGTGAACGATTGTTTTGCTTCTGTATTGTTTGACACTGGAGCTGATAGGAGTTTTGTGTCGAAAGCCTTTAGCCAACTCTTAGACTTAACTCCAACTCTGTTAGATGCTAAGTTTTCTGTTGAATTAGCTGACGGTAAGACTATAGTAACGACTCATGTACTTGCGGGATGTAAGTTAAAACTGTCAGGTCATGTCTTTGATATCGACCTTATTCCTTTTACGCTTAGTAGTTTCGATGTCGTGGTCGGCATGGACTGGTTATCCGAGAACCGCGCGGAGATTATATGTCACGACAAGATAGTTCACATTACTACCCCTTCCGGCGAGATCATTTCGATCCGAGGTGAGAGAAGCGGCATGACCACCAGCGTCATTACCCTCATGAAGGCGCAGAAGTACCTACGAAAGGGTCATACGGCAGTTTTGGCGCAGATTGTTGAAAAACCCGCGGAGGAGAAGCGAATTGAAGATATACCTGTTGTGCGAGATTTTCGGGAAGTTTTCCCGGAGGATTTGCCTGGACTCCCTCCTATACAACAAGTCGAATTCCAAATCGAGTTGACACCCGGTGCAGCACCCATAGCACGAGCCCCGTATCGGCTCGCACCGGCGGAGCTTCAGGAGTTGTCCACTCAGTTGCAAGATTTGTTGGATAAGGGTTTTATCCGACCTAGCTCATCGCCATGGGGAGCCCCTGTCTTATTTGTCCGAAAGAAGGACGGGACTTTCCGAATGTGTATCGATTACCGGGAGTTGAACAAGGTGACGGTCAAGAACCGTTATCCTTTACCCCGAATTGATGATCTGTTTGACCAGCTTCAAGGATCGAGTTATTACTCGAAGATCGATTTGCGATCTGGTTACCATCAACTAAGAGTGCGCGAAGAAGATATTTCAAAGACGGCTTTCAGAACACGGAATGGTCACTACGAGTTTTTGGTTATGCCTTTTGGTCTAACTAACGCACCAGCCGTATTTATGGATCTCATGAATCGAGTATGCAAGGCGTACCTTGACAAGTTTGTGATTGTTTTCATTGATGATATTCTCGTCTACTCCAAGGACGAAGCTGACCATGAAGAACACTTAAGGGTAATTCTGGAATTATTGAAGAAGGAACAACTGTACGCAAAACTCTCTAAATGCGAATTTTGGCTTCGCGAGGTTCACTTTTTAGGACATGTGATCAACGAGAATGGTATCCATGTCGATCCCGGTAAGGTAGAGGCCATCAAAAACTGGGAAGCACCTAAGACTCCGACTGAGGTGCGGCAATTCCTAGGACTGGCCGGCTACTACCGGCGTTTCATCGAGGGATTTTCAAAGATTGCTCAACCCCTCACCGCTTTGACTCACAAAGGTACTAAGTACAATTGGGGTGACGCGCAAGAATCCGCTTTTCAACTGTTGAAAACCAAGCTCTGTAGCGCCCCTATTCTAGCCCTCCCCGAGGGAACGGAAAATTTTGAGGTACACCGTGACGCATCAATACAAGGTCTCGGTTGTGTGCTGATGCAACTCGAGAAGGTTATAGCTTATGCCTCTCGACAACTACGGGTTCACGAGAAGAATTACACGACCCATGATTTGGAACTCGGAGCTGTGGTGTTTGCCCTTAAGATATGGAGGCATTACTTGTATGGTACCAAGTTTACCATTTACACCGACCACAAGAGTCTCCAGCATATCTACGATCAGAAGGAGCTGAACATGCGACAGCGTCGTTGGGTCGAGCTGCTTAAAGATTACGATTGTGCCATCAAGTACCAGCCTGGCAAGGCCAATGTAGTGGCCGACGCTCTCAGCAGAAAAGAAACAGATAAACCTAGACGAGTGCGAGCATTGCAACTCACGATTCGTGCAAACCTACCCGACCAGATTCGCGATGCCCAACTCGAAGCTTTGAAAGATGATAATGTTCCATCGGAACTCATGCGGGGCATGAACAAGCAACTTGAAACCAGATCGGACGGGGTCCGATATTTTGAGAACCGGATTTGGGTTCCACGGTTCGGAGAGTTGAGAACTTTGGTGATGGACGAAGCTCACAAGTCCCGATATTCTATCCACCCTGGCTCAGATAAAATGTATCATGATTTAAAGGCACTTTACTGGTGGCCGAACATGAAAGCCGACATTGCCACCTACGTGAGCAAATGCTTGACTTATGCCAGAGTCAAAATAGAATACCAGAAACCGTCTGGCCTACTGCAACAACCGGAACTCCCAATGTGGAAATGGGAACACATCTCAATGGATTTTATCACGGGTTTACCTAAGACACTGACGGGATGCGATACCATCTGGGTGATCGTTGACCGGTTGACTAAGTCTACACACTTCTTAGCGATTAAGGAATCAGACAAAATGGAAAGACTGACTCGCGTCTACATGAAGGAAGTAGTGTCTAGACACGGAGTGCCTGTCTCAATCATTTCTGATCGAAATTCTCGTTTCACTTCGCACTTTTGGAAGTCGCTGCAAAGCGCACTAGGCACCCGTCTTGATATGAGCACAGCATACCATCCTCAGACGGATGGGCAAAGTGAAAGAACTATTCAGACCCTGGAAGATATGTTGCGTGCATGCGTGTTGGATTTCGGAAAAAGTTGGGAACATCACTTACCTTTGGTAGAGTTTTCATATAATAACAGCTACCACGCAAGTATTAAAGCAGCGCCGTTTGAAGCGCTGTACGGACGGAAGTGTCGATCACCACTCTGCTGGGCAGAGGTGGGTGACAGCCAAATCACTGGTCCAGAACTGGTACTCGAAACTTCGAAAAAGATCGTTCAAATCCGAAATCGCATGGCAGCAGCACGAGATTGCCAAAAGAGCTACGCCGACAAGCGCCAAAAACCTCTCGAATTTGTAGGTTCCCTGGACGGATCACACGAGATATCGCGGTCTACTCAGGTGCAGAATCCCTGCGTAGATCGTTACGAGTGTAGAAAGCAAATCAAACAAACACGATACGATAAACGAACACGTTATATTGATAACCGACCACGTGATACGATATCACTATACAGACTCTCGTCGACTCGATCGACTCAAATGACTTACTGATTAACTGACCCACTAACCAACTCTTAACAAAGCCGTAACCTAAGACTTTATATAAACGACAACTTCGCCTGATATGTTCAGGCGAAGTTGTCCATAACTTCGCTTGTTCAACAAGTTCGCCTAGGCGAACTTGTTAACAACTTCGCTTATTACAAAAACATAAATAACATTACAGACTCGATTACAGACACTAGACTATGAACTACTGACATTTATGCACCAACAGACTCCCCCTTGGCAGTAGCTTCATATCTTGATCTTTAAGCTCTTGTCTTGTAATCCTGTATCTTCACGCATGCACTCCTTCTCTAACACAAACTGACCCGACTCTTTGATACTTCCTCGCTTCATCCTTCCAAGCAGGAATATAAAAGATTTTCTTCTCATTAAGCACCTTCAGATCAGCTTGCGATAAGTTTACCAAATGCATCGGATCGTAAACTCTAAGGAGCTCTTGTTCATCCTCGTCTTCCATCACCGCCTCTGCTGTCTCACAATCCACGTACCACCACTTTAGGTCTTTAAGCACATCCTTGGGCATTAGCTTCATCGGTACTTCTTTCAGGCACCGGATCGGTTTATACTTCATTACCATCTAAGGTTTTCCATCAGTTCTTAGACCTCTATCCTTGTCCTCAACAAGTTTTCCCTTTTGAGGCTTCAACAGCTCAAACTTCTTCTCTTCTATACTCTCTCTTCAAACAATTTTCTCAATGACTCTAGCCATATTATCGTCACTTCGATTGATTAACCCCAATCTGGCTAAGTCTTTCACTTCACATTCCGGCAGTGTATTCAACGACCTTAACATTCTTTTAAAATACTGAACGCCGTCATACCGCTTGAGCACAAAGAGCTTCAACTGCTCATCATAGATCCAGCAAATAATCCCTTTTTTTCGCTTCAGCATAGCCTTTGATATTATAATTCTTCTTGAACATGGTTGGAACAGCAGGCTTTTTAGTCTTAATAAACCAATGAGCAAATCCTTCTTTCCACCTAGGCTGCTCCTCCCACTCTGTCTCATCATTCTCCATCTCAGTACCAATATCGGCTTTCTCAACATCTGGGATCTCGTGTTCAACATTTTCTTCTACTATCTCACCCTCTTCAATCACAATTTGTGGGCCAATCTTCTCAATCTCCTCAATCGGCAGCACATCATCATCAAATATATCATCATCTTCTAGCATATCATCATTCAATTCTTTCAACGCATCTATCACATCATCATCATCATCAACCATCACCACCTCATCACCACCAACTGCACCTGCAGACTCCCCGTGAGCTGTGGAAGTCCCAAGAGCTTGAGTAGTTCTTGGCAACTCACCACCTGCACCTTTCGGTGCATTGGGATCATCGTCTCTGTCATTTCTCTTCTTCGTCCTTAACTCGTCGCCTCTACAGCCTGTCTCCCCCTGAGATGCCAAGAACTCCTTCATAGCATCTATAATTCGCCCATGTTCAACCAGGAGGGACGACTGTAGTTGATTCTCTGCTACAAGGCGCTGAATAGCCTGGGTCTGGATAAAGTTTATCCTCGATTGCTCTGCCACGACCCGCTCAAGTGCAGCTATTCTCTCCGAGTCTGAGAGGGTTGCATCGAAATCAAACCTCATGTTAGATGTGTCTTGAGTAGACTGAGGAAGGATCTCGAATGTAACCGGGACTTCAGAAGCAGTTGTGGACGTAACCGCAGGTGGTATCATGACCGACAACCCTGCAGTTGCGACGACCGTCGACTCTATAAACCGTGCCACCACCTCTGAAGGAGTAAGCGTTGGAGGTGGTAACGACACAATCTCCGGAGTCGTCGTCTGTAGTGTGATGGATGTGATGCCGACAACTGATGTAGCCACCACAGGAACATCTGCGGCGCTTGTAACCTGTACAGAAGTAGGAACAATCGACATACCTGACAGTGCGGATGGAGCAAAACGTATAACTCGTGAAGTCTCTCCAGCTCCCATACCAGCACCTGTCCTTTCACGTCTTGATCGTCTGATCAACTTGTGTATATCCTCCTCTTCTTCTTCTGACTCACTATCATCCACTGTCCTCTTCCTCTACCCCAACGTCCTCTCTCTAGTCACCAACATCCTCCTCGCCTCATCCATAACATCGTCAAGATCTGAGTCAGCCACCGTCGTAGCTGCTCTAGTTACACTCACTTCCCTAACCTGTGCAGCAGAGACCTGCACTTATTCATGTGGATCAAAACGATCCATGTCGAAGAATCCTTGGCCGCCAAATGCAGCATCAAGGTCAACATCCTCCTCAGCCGATACAACAGGCACAGTAGGTACATCTCGAGTTGCTCCTGCCTGTTGTGGTTGAGGGTCTCTGAACTCATTCCCCCGAGCTGGCACATACCCCGGGTTTATTAAGAACCCAAAGAGTGGAGTATGCCTTGGACGACGTTCAGGCTTGCTCCTCGCACTCGAAGTACGGCATTGAGCAAAGATACGTTTGCTCACACTCTCCCCGTATCTTATTGGGCGTCGTTGTGGCAGATTTGGAGCCACATGGTTCAAGATCATCTGGATGAATCTTGGGTACATTATGAACCACTCACGAGCCATCGCCCTCCTCTGTCTATCGATCTCGTAAAAGACCATCTGACTGAAGCTATAACGTTTGTTATAGGTCAGTGCAGTCATTGCGGACTGCATGGTCGCACCCATACCATCAGTACCCGCCTTCCTCCCAGACATACACACAATCATGACGTGCATGAGGAAGCGCCACTGATCGAGCAGGAACCCCTTCCGTCTCTGGGTATCGCCCAATGGACCAGAATAGCCCATTCTTAGAAATGCTCCATCACGGAACGGAGCCACAAACTCCGTAGGGTCATCCCTAGTCTCCTCACCAAATCGTAACGCCACCCGTATTTGTTCAGAAGAGAACTGAACTACTTGGTTGTTGACGGTTGCTCGCATAACCGGGGGCTCAACGCGGCAATCGTACTCCACCGTCTGCCAGAAGTCCTCGATATTGGGTAAGGATATCGGCAGTGTCGTCGTGATTGCGTGGAATATCCTCGAGCGTAGGAGGAATGTGATGATCTCACGGTAGTCTTCAACACCGCTCGTTTCCGGGTCTAAGGTGATGAACATATTGTGACCCGGAAAAAATTGTCTCTGATTATCTCCGTCATCACCTCCAGCACCTCCGGCACCTGCTACTGCAGCCATATCTGCAACAAACGAACCAAGTTAGATATTCGTTAAGGTTTAACACAAGTTCGCTTATTACCATGAGCGAAGTTGTGATAACTTCTGTATAGGCGAAGTTAAAGTTGGGGCGAAGTTGGGAACAACTTCGCTTCATCTTTAAGTTCGTCTAATAATTAAAAATTAAAAGGTCCAGGCGAAGTTAATGATAACTTCGCCTCACCACAACATCGCCTCAGGCGAATTTAAGCTTCAAGCGAAGTTGAGCATCAGGCGAAGTTACGGATAACTTCGCCTAAACCTTAAGTTCGCCTGAATATGAATCGGCGACATTGAGTTTGATTCAAACTCGAAAATATGGTGTTTCGGCCAATTTTGACGATTTAGGAGACTAAAACACATGGTATTAAGGCAGTCCGGACGATCAGTTTGTTCATGAACACGTAAAACAAGTTTTGAAATCGGGTAAGGTTTCGAACGTCCGAGGTCGTTAACCGGGTGTCGAAACAACCTAGGATTAACAACATCGAACATCGAGTATAAGATATAGAATTCAAACACACCTTGAATACTAAATGAAATCGAAAAAAGATAAGTGGATGTAAATCGGATAAGTTCGCTGAGATTATCGAGAATAAGTTCGCTGAGAATTCAAATAATGAACTGATGACTCTTGAAAGTCCTTATATAGGGGCGAAGTTACGGTTAACTTCGCCTAGGCGAAGTTATTCACAAGTTCGCCTGTTTAACAACATCGCCTATTTTACAAAATCAACCCTTATAATTTGAACATTTTGCAATTAACGTTTAAAACTTCCCTTTAAGAATTAACTAACATGATCAAGTCCAAGTAACCTTTTATAAAAGCATACAACTACATAAAAAGAAAACTTTTAACAATTAAAGTATAAGGGATCAAATTTCAGTCTCGATAGGGACTACTACGTTTTAGAAAAGATCCGAACAGGAATCATACTAATTACGTGACTGTCACATAGATCCGTGTTTAGCTGTATTATGACATATAGAGACAGGTTGTAAGCAGGTAAATAACTTAAGATGGTTTTCATCGTTTCTGTGATACGAGTTAAGTTCAATTAAGCTCAAACATTAAGTGGGCAACAACTCAGAGATTATGATGCCTCCTATCTATTCTCAAAGCGTATTTGACTTTCCCCAAGTCACCTCGAATTGACTTCGACCCTTAGTGTCTGATTAAGTTTGTAATTACTCTTCATCTCCTTCCCGTTCTCTTTCTTACTCCATGATTAAGAAGTCTTGTTATGTTGAACTCTAAAATATTTCAATAACTCATAAGTTTTTTTTTATTTTATTTTTTTTTTATGATAAACATTTACATAGACTTCAGAGTAGTAACCAACTGCAAGTCCCGAATCTGGATCACTGCAGTTTCTTGAAACGCTATCTTCACGGGAATCAGAACACTTACGGGCTCGTGTATGACTGGGTAATCGCTTTTCTGCCTATCATTCGGAAAGATATATATGAAGACATGCAAAACTCGTAAGGAGTTTCCACGTAAAATCAAGTAGTTTTAGTTTGTATCACATCTACTTTTACGCACCATAGAAAGTTACCATGACATACAATGACTGTCCTAAAGCCTTTTAAGCCTAATAACTTCACTAGTTAAGCACACAGAATCAGTATATCTATCATTTTCCAAGGTTGGATCAATTTTCTGTTAAACATAGTCAACGAACTTCTTACGAAGTAGTAGACTTGAAAAATAATTTCATTTCCCTTTAAAAAAAAATTTTAACATTAATCGCCCCGACCAAAACAAAGTCTTCAGGTAGACGGCTATCCCGAAGATCCAATGGATCAGCTGGACCGACCACATACTAGTATGTGTCCTTCTAACTAAGTACGATGATCGACTAATTTTAAGCGAAAGAATGAAAACTCATCATAAACCGCCCCGGTCACTTTCAGTCATCTGGTTAATGGCTATCCTCATATTCTACAAGTAGAATTGAGGACCAAACATATCCTAAGACATTTCCTTCAAACTGTGGTAACCGACATACTTTTAAGCGATAGTGATTTTTTTTTTTTTTTTTAATATTTCAAACTTGAAAAACATGGTTACTCGGGATTGATCATCCCATTCAACTCAATAAGGTTTTGAAATCTCGTTTTGTCAAACGCTTTTGTATAAAGATCAGCGAAATTATCAAGCGTATCCACCTTTTCAAGTAGAATCAGTTTCTTCTCAGCACAATCCAGTATAAAATGATGACGTATGTCAATATGTTTAGTTTTACTATGCTTCACGGGATTGTTAGTTACTGAGATAGCAGCTGTGTTATCAATGCAAATAGGTGTAAGTAAGAAATTCAGACCATCGTCGCGCAATTGTTGTTGAATCCAAAGAACCTGGGAGCAGCAATTGGATGCTGCCATGTATTCTGCTTCACAGGCTGAAATTGCGACTGAAGTCTGCTTCTTGCATTGCCACGACACCAATCTGCCACCAAGAAACTGACATCCTCCAGTTGTTGACTTCCGACTCTGATTGCACCCTCCATAATCAGAATCTGTGTAAGCGACTAGCTCCAAGTCTCCTCCTCTCGGGTACCACAACCCCAGCTTCGGTTTGCCCTTGAGATACCGCAAGATCCTCTTCACACCCTTCATGTGAGATTCCTTTGGGTTTGCCTGAAAACGAGCACAAAGACAAACAACAAACATTATATCAGGCCTAGAAGCAGTTAAGTACATTAAAGAACCTATAATAGCCCGATACTGAGTTGGGTCCACATCTGCATCACCGTCTGACTCAGCACCCAATTTGTGATTGACGCAGATTGGAGTGTCGAATGGAGTGCTGTCCTCCATCTTGAAGCGTTTGAGCACATCATGGACATACTTGGTCTTATGAATGAACATCCCATCTTTCTTCTGATCAACCTGCAAACCTAAAAAGAAAGTTAGTTCACCCATAGCACTCATTTCAAACCTTTTCTTCATGACGTCCTCAAACTCCTGACACATGGAGACTTTAGATGCAGCAAAGATAATGTCATCCACGTAGACTTGCACCAGCAGGAAGTCGCTTCCTTCTCTCATAACGAACAACGTGCTATCAATCTTCCCTCTTTCAAATCCATTTTCAAGCAAGTAATCTGATAAAGTTGAATACCAGGCACGAGGTGCCTGATGTAGTCCATACAATGCCTTGCTTAACTTGTACACGTGATCAGGAAAGTCTGGGTCAGGAAAACCCGGAGGTTGCTCAACATACACTACCTCATCAACTTTCCCATTCAGAAACGCACTCTTCACATCCAACTGAAATACCTTCATCTTCTTATAAGCAGCGAACGCCAAAAACAATCGAATGGCTTCCAACCTTGCGACAGGAGCAAACACTTCATTATAATCAATCCCCTCTTGTTGATTAAAACCTTTCACAACTAGCCTCGCCTTGTTTCTTATGATAATCCCTTTCTCATCTCTCTTGCACTTAAACACCCATTTTGTGCCTATCGCATGCACATTCTTCGGTTTTTCAACCAAATCCCATACTTCCATTTTCTTGAACTGAGCCAACTCTTCTTGCATGGCTTCGACCCACGAGCTGTCCTTTAAAGCCATTTGATAATTCTTCGGCTCAATCTGGCTGATAAAGCAGGTGTACAAGCATTCGTTGATTATCCCTGTCTCCTTGATGCTTGTGTAAACACAGGTGTGCTCATTCAAGCTACGTCTTGTTTGAACACCGGAGGACACATCACCAATCACATTCTCCAAAGGGTGATCTTTATGAATTCTCGTGGTCGGAACAGAACCGACATGCAAATTGTCTTCCAAGTTAGAAGAGAGCTCGTCAATGGTTGTTTCATGCTGAGAGTGAAATGGATTGAAAAATTCTTCTTCAGTCGAGGTAGCAGGGGTATCGATAGCATTTGATGAGGAAGGTTGACATTTATCGATCAGCTGTCTTTGCAATAGATTTTCTTCCTCATCAAGGATCATCTTCGTAGCAACTCTCTCTTCTTCTTCAGCAATATCCAAATACGGTATGTTAAAAGACTTAAAAAGTTTAACATAGTCGAAAAACTCAGCAGGTCCGTTGCTCGGTTTTGGCGGTTGGTAACTTGTGATGTCGGTGTTACACACCACCTCAACCTTGCTGGTCGATGTATTGAAAACACGTCTGTTCATCGGCTACTTCACCAAATTTGGAATTTGTCTTCAAAATCGAACAAGGGGACCCGAATGGTTCAAGACCACTCAAGTTGGGCTTTCTCCCATGCATAAGCTCATAACAAGTTTTACCAAGTCTTTTAACAGTTAAGACTCTATTCAGACATAACAGGCTGTAGCAACAGCTTCAGCCCAAAACACCACAGGAAGCTTCGAATCAGCCAGCATAGTTCTGGCTCCTTCAATTAATTTTCTATTCTTCCTTTCAGCCACTCCATTCTGTTGCGGTGTATACGGAGCGCTGTATTGCTGTTCAATCCCTCTCTGAAGGCAGAAGATCTCCATCTCAAAATTCTTGAACTCCGTTCCACTGTCACTCCTGATGAACTTAACCCTTTTATCCATAACGTTCTCAACTTTGGTAATCAAATTCTTCACCATCTGAGCCGTTTCGTCTTTTGATTTCAGGAAATACACCCACGAATATCGTGAGTAGTCATCAGTGATCACCAAGCAATAAGAAGTTCCTCCTAGACTTTTTGCATTCACGGGACCGAAGAGATCCATGTGAAGCAACTCCAGAGTACTGGCAATTGAATTGACTTTCTTGGTGAGATAGGATTTCTTGTGCTGCTTTCCCTTCTTGCACGCTATACATTTATCTTCAAAATTGAAATTCTTCAAGGGAACGCCCAGCACAAGTCCATTTCTGACAATGTGGTTCATCTTCCGAAGATGAATGTGCCCCATTCTCCTATGCCACAATTCGGACTCTGATTCACTTGCTTTTGTCATAAGGCATGATTCTACCGTGGCCATTTCAGTTGATCTCATATCCATGATATATGTATTTCTTTCACGTGGAGCCTTCATCAAAATCCACTCCTCTGGTATCTGAAAACCAGGTTTCAACACGATCGCCTCATTCTTTGTGAAGTGAACGGTGTACTCCTTATCACAAATCTGCGACACACTCAGCAGATTGTGCTTCAACTCTTCTACAAAGTTAACCTTCTCCAAAGTCATCTTTCCGTTTGACACCGTTCCCATTCCAGTAATCTTGCCACCACTTTCACCGGCAAAGCTAACTCTCCCTCCTTGAACAGGTTTCAAATCGTGTAACAAGTATTTGTTACCCGTCATGTGCCGGGAACAGCCGCTATCTACAACCCAAAGATTGTTGGCAGCCCTGTTCAACTGTTCCTGCACAATAAAGCAAAAGATTAGAATTTAGGGACCCAAGACCAATTGGTCTTGGATCTATACATCCCAAACTTTGGCTTTCCAAAGTTAGTATCTCGGTAATTCCTGTAAGTCCCATTAGGAAATCTCATTGAAGATTGATTGTGAGGCCTTCCAAACCGTTGTGAATTGAAAGAATTATAGCTTGTGGTTTGGTTATTAGCAGTGTAAAACTGAGATTTGTTTCTATGAAAACCTGAATTAGTCACATTTTTGAATTTTAAGTGGTTTTCATTTTTAGCAGCATGATAATAACTATTAGGCTTATTCTCAGTTTTAGTAGGCCCTACACCTCTGAATCGCTGCTTCAGAGGGCAATTTGCAACAAGATGTCCTAATTGATTACATCTAAAACAACACCTATGCTCAACCTTTTTATCAACCGGTGTTTTAGATGTCGAGGCTATATTACCGCCTGTTCGTCTCACATATGGTGGGACGTACGGGTTTAGTGGAGGACTCCTTTTATTTGTTTTATCTTTTTCTCCACTCTTGGGTAACACAACCTCCTCTTTTGCCTTACCAGACTCGGATGACTTATCCGAATCTGACGAGACTGGACTTTGATCAGAAATTTCAACACTTGAAACAGGCGATCGCCTCTACTAACATTTGGTTCTTTAACAGTTACTTTAATTGGCACTGTCCAAGCAACCTCAAAGTCAACAGATTTCTGAACACTAGGGTTAAAAGTGTAATTGTGATTGTATGGTGGTGGAACCTCATGATAACCGATTCCTCCTCTCTTAGCAGAGGAACCTTGATCACTAACAAGGTGATCAAGAATAGCAGAAGAGTTTCTGAACTGCTCCAGTTTTCGATTCAGTTCCACCACTTTCACCTGGTGGTCAGCAATCTGTTTTTCTCTCTCAGCAATTAGTTTGGTCTTTTCTTCCAAAACTTCATAACTTAAATCAATCACTTCAATTTTTTCAGCAAGTTTTGTTTTTAGACTTTTAACATCTTTTTCACAAGCTTTTATTTTAATTTTATAATTATTTTCTCTTGATTTAATAAAGTGATGATCTTCTTTTAAGGTTTTAAATTCAGCATCCAACCTAACATACTGATCGGTTATGGTTGCTAGTTGCTCAGACAAGTTCTCACATTTTGAACAAGTTGGTTTAGAACATACCTCGGAGAGCTGGTCATTAACGTCTGCCATAAGAGCTTTTTCATCTCCGGTAACCTTCTCACTTTCTTCAGTTTCTACCTTTGCCAAATTTGCCTGCTCAAAAGTTTCTTTAGAAAGCAGGTTCCAGTTGTATTCACCATCTGCTCTAGACATCATGGCACTATAATCTTTTCTACCCTCACTTTGCTGTGGAGACCTACCCTGACTTCGTTCCACACGCTCATTCCTGCATTCTTTTGCAAAGTGACCGTTTTGTTGACAATTGTAGCATCTCACCTTTGCCTTGTCAAACCCCGGCTTTCCACCGACAAACTTCCTTCCGGTCTTCCACATAAACCTTTTTACTCTTCTCACGATCATGGCCATTTGCCATTGTAAATCCATTTCTTCCATATCGTCAGCATCAATTTGATCGTAATCTTCATCCAACATAGATGGATCAACAATCTTCCCTTGAATGTAGTTCTCATAGGAAGCAATGAAAGAAGCATAGAGACCAAACTGCTCTTCACCAGACTTGACACTCATAGGCATCTTGGAGTAGTTGTTGCTGGGAGAACTTGAAGAGCAACTACTCTTGCTTACCTGGGGTTAAGAACCACTCGATCCAGCTGCTACATAGCAAACATCCCCATTTGTGTTAACTGACACATGCCCCTCATGTGATGAGTTGGGGCCCGACTCTCCCTTTGTGTAGTAGGCAGCAGATTCAGTCTTCGATCCTGAGCTAGTGTTGACTTTAGCTCCATACATTCCTGGATCTTGAACCTGATCCATAGGTGTCTCTTTTCTGACCATGTTAAGCTCAAAGGTTTTGAGCTTGTTGACTGCCGTTTCAAGATCATATGTGGGAAAGTCCTTGTCTTCCCTCATCAGCACAGTGTACATCTCACATTTTGGTGGGAGAGCATCTAGAAGCTTCTCAACTATTTCTTCTTCTCGGTAGAAAATGGAATAGTTGCTCAATTCAGTCATCAGATGGTAGTATCGAGTGATAATATCATCTAAAGATTCATTCTTCAAATACTTGAAGACTGAAAACTGGGTTTTGAGCAATTTTATTTTTGAAGCCCGGATTCCTACATTCCCTTCAAATCTGCTCTCAAGAGCTTCCCAAAGCTCTCTTGCTGATGTGTACTTTCTAAACGTATGAAGGATCTCTTGTGGAAGAGCCATAGTAATAGCAGCATGAGCCTTGCTCTCAGCCTCATACATCTTTTTCTCTTCTTCTTCCATTTTACTATACTTCTTGATTTGGTCACGACCTTCATACTCCATAATTGGTGGAATATAACCATCCTGGATGCATACCCACATCTTCGCATCCTGGTATTTGACGTACTGTATGAACCGATCCTTCCATGCAACGAAATCGGTTCCCTTCAGCAATCTTGGGGCCTTGGTAGCTGACCCTGCTTCAACTTCCATCTTCACTAACTCAGAGATGTTGGTCGACGACATCTTTCCCGAAAAGTAAGAAACCTGTAAAATTAAGAAATTTTTTTTTTTTTTTTTTTTTATTAGAGTACTGTAGGCGAAGTTACGGATAACTTCGCTTGAAATAGGCGAAGTTGTAGAGAACTTCGCTGAAGAACTTCGCTAATAACACTGCTGATTAACTTCGCTGATTCTTAACTTCGCTTGAGGTAAGCGAACTTAAGAGGTAGGCGAAGTTGTAGAGAACTTCGCTTGAGATAGGCGAACTTGAGAAGGTAGGCGAAGTTGTGGATAACTTCGCTTAACCTTATATCTTCGCCGAAACCCTACGAACAGTGACGGCAACTTCGCCTGATGAACACGAAGTTTCTGCAGATCTGTAAATCGGATTTTAACGAGGTTTTTGACGGATCAAAGGCTTGAACACGATGGTAGGAGGTAAGAATGATCAAAAACACAGAAAACACGTCCCGCGAATAGTCGAAACGGGACGATTTCTACACCCGCGTGAATATCCCGGACCACACAATCGAGCAAATGCTCTGATACCAATTGTAGGTTCCCTGGACGGATCACACGAGATATCGCGGTCTACTCAGGTGCGGAATCCCTGCGTAGATCGTTACGAGTGTAGAAAGCAAATCAAACAAACACGATACGATAAACAAACACGTTATATTGATAATCGAACACGTGATACGATATCACTATACAGACTCTCGTCGACTCGATCGACTCAAATGACTTACTGATTAACTGACCCACTAACCAACACTTAACAAAGCCGTAACCTAAGACTTTATATACACGAAAAATTCGCCTGATATGTTCAGGCGAAGTTGTCCATAACTTCGCTTGTTCAACAAGTTCGCCTAGGCGAACTTGTTAACAACTTCGCTTATTACAAAAACATAAATAACATTACAGACTCGATTACAGACACTAGACTATGAACTACTGACATTTATGCACCAACAGAATTTCAAGTGAACGATCGAGTGTTACTCAAAGTCTCACCTTGGAAAGGTGTGGTTCGCTTTGGTAAGCGAAAAAAACTCAACCCACGATATGTTGGTCCCTATCGAATAACTGAGTGCATTGGTCCGGTGGCGTACCGACTGGACCTACCAACGGAACTCGGTGGCGTACACAATGTATTCCACGTATCCAATTTGAAGAAATGCTTATCCGATGAAACCCATGTAGTCCCTTTGGAGGAACTGCAAGTTGATGAACAGTTACGTTTCATTGAAGAACCAGTCGAGGTTTTGGATTGGGAAACCAAAACGCTCAAGCACAGCAAAATTCCAATCGTTAAGGTTCGTTGGAACTCGAGACGTGGACCGGAGTTCACGTGGGAACGCGAGGATCAAATGATGAAAAAGTATCCTCACCTTTTTGAAGGGCTAACCAAACACAGAAAACCGCGAAACCCGGCAAACCGTCAGAAATCACCGGAGGTATGAATTAAATTTCGGGACGAAATTTCTTTCTACTAGGGGATGATATGACAAACTGAAAATTTTTCTTACTTTTTCAGACACTCATCACGACTTGACACAAATTTTTGGGACGAAAATTCTTTAACATGGGAATGTTGTGACAATCGTCAATTTCAGGTTAACTCCGTTAACTCAACTCCGTCAATTCAAACTTAAGATCACTGAATCTATAACGCACACTTCATTACATTTAAACTAGGGTTTAAATGACGCTTAACACTTACTACATGTGTAGTCTTTCGGGAATTGCACCGAAACGCAAACGAGTTGACGCAAACGATTGATGAATAAACGAAAAACGTCAAAACAATAATTATGTGATAATTATATGTTAGACTTATGTGTTATGTGATAACATGGTTATAAACGTTAACTCAAGATGTAAACTAGTTATTTAAGTTAGAAAAACAACAATTGAAAGTGGAGGGACTTGAATGTAACATATTATGTTTATAAACAATACTAAAACTAAACCCAAACTTATTTTCTTTCCCCCACAAACCCCGATCGGAACCCCTAGCCCCTCTTCCCTTGGCTGCCGTCACCTATACACACACATACAATCAAGAAATCAAGCTTTTGATTGAAGAATTAGGTGCTAGGAAGGTATAATCGATTATCCTATGCATCCTTTATACTTGATTTTGATGTTTGTTGGGTTAACTACAAACCCTAGCTGCCGATTTCTTTATGGTGTTGTGATAATATGATTGTTGTTGATTTGTTAATGATATGATAACTAGAATTGATATTGTTACATGCTAATTACTTGTGTCTTTGATTTGAGTTCAAACAAAAACCCTAATCATGTATGTAATGTGTAATTGATGTGCATGGATGGTGTTTACGGAGTCTAGAGTGTTATATGAATGCATGATAGTTCATAGATAGTTAATATGTTGAGTTTGGATGCAAACAGTTTCTGGACAGAATGTATTATTGATGTTTAAGTGACTGTAACGAAGTGAAAATGTACAAGAAGAAATTTGGAGTCACGTGGGCCACTAAACCAATGAAGTCTATTCCAACAAGGCCCTCGGCTTCAAGGAGATATACTTCAACAACTAGGGATCAGTCAAGTAGAGGTGGAACTCAAAGGGTAGAAAGGCCCCAAAATGATATAGACTTGCCTATGTTGCTCTACTATGACTCTATCTCCCAAAATCTGAAAGTGATCATGCAGAGCAGACACTTGAGAGGGATTATTTTCAAAGATGATTTCGCTTATTACAAGAGAGAGCAGCTGGAGATAATGGCCAATCTTGACTTGTATGACTATCATGATAGAAACAAGATGGCCGAGAGACAACAGAATGAGTTGTCAAAATAATTGAAGAGTGAAGCTGAAAAGGTTTTCCTCTATTGAATCAAAGAAAGAAATTGGAGCTGACAAAGCATGAGAAGAAGATACGAGCTAAGTGTTTGAGGAGCATAAGGGATGCTGAATATGACTATGTTTCAAAAGTCAGAAACAAAAATCCCTTTTCCAATATGAACACTTGCATATGTATGAGAAGGAGAATGACTCGTCCAAATCATGAAGTACAGAAGAATGGTAGAATTACTGAGATCGACTACAAAGAAAATGAAGGGCACTACATTCTTCGTAATTTCGACGGACTTATATTGGGGATTATCAGAAATGATGAAGATCTGACCTTTTTGCATAATGAAGATTTGAGGGACATATTGGAAATGACAATTCCTAAGAATCACCCTCATTATCAAATATTGTCAATTTTCAAGCAAAGGGCAGGAACAGTGATGGTTGAACAAAGACAAGCAGCCCACAATGCAAGAAGATGAAGATTTTTAGTTTAGGGTTTGCTTTGTAATGTCCACTAGACAAATTTTCAACTATGTAATCATTTGATTTTAATATGTAATTTGATTTTGATTTGATGTGTATTTTGACTAAGTGTAAGTAACCTTAGAGGTGTTTTGGGACAGATGAGGTTTTCCAATCTAGGAAGAGATTGTTGAGTCAAGAATTTGACATGAAATGACTTAAGGAAGATTAAGGGAGATTGGAATCTTCTCAACACTCATTTGAAACGGCTAAGTATGGTATCCGAGCAGGGTTTTACTTGTCCTAGCAAGGTATTTTGCCTATCGGGCAAGGTTATCTTCTTGAAGTCTTCTTAAGTGATGATCCGAGCAGGGTTCACTTTGTCTAGCAAAGGTGTTCTTCAAGTCGAGCAAATTTTGCATACTAGCAAACCCTTGACTAAAACAAGCTTTTGAAGCCAAGTATTTGGAAGATCTAGCAAGGTTTGATTAATAAACAGTAGTCCGAGCATGCTTGTTGAAAGTGATCAAGAAATATTCTAAGTACTTTCTCCAGCAAGGTTCAACTCCAAGCAAGCTACAGTGCTACCAGCACAGTTCAAACAATGTTACCAGCACACTTTGGTTTGCTTAATAAGTTATTATTTAACAAAGAGTTGAAGGGATTCATGAAGAACAGTTTGCTCGTAGGACCATAACGAGCAAAGTTTGCTATGGTCAACAAGATTGACGTCTGCTAGGTGAGTATTTTCTAAGAAAAATACTCTAAGTAAAGTCTACCCGGAGAACTGTTCATCAGCACATTTCAAGGTTACCATGTCTGCTCGTAGAAGACAAATGACACAAAGTGTGCCTGAAAACTTGTTTTTACACTTAGAATGTTTTTGAATATGTAATATGACTATGTACCAATCATTAAGGTTTCTATAAGGAATGACAGCTGTCAGGTGGTGGTAGGCCTATAAATAGAATAATTTAGGGCACGCCTACAAGGGGGTTACACTTTTCAGACCTAAACGAATATTCCTGATTGAGTGTGACGGTTGTCCTAAGATTTGTACGGGTAAGTATTCCTTACAAGAAACCCTAATCGATTTACATTTGTATGAAACCTTTCTATAAATTGTGACAATCGTCAATTTCAGGTTAACTCCGTTAACTCAACTCCGTCAATTCAAACTTAAGATCACTGAATCTATAACGCACACTTCATTACATTTAAACTAGGGTTTAAATGACGCTTAACAATTACTACATGTGTAGTCTTTCGGGAATTGCAACGAAACGCAAACGAGTTGACGCAAACGATTGATGAATAAACGAAAAACGTCAAAACAATAATTATGTGATAATTATGTGTTAGACTTATGTGTTATGTGATAACATTGTTATAAACGTTAACTCAAGATGTAAACTAGTTATTTAAGTTAGAAAAACAACAATTGAAAGTGGAGGGACTTGAATGTAACATATTATGTTTATAAATAATACTAAAACTAAACCCTAACTTATTTTCTTTCCCCCACAAACCCCGATCGGAACCCCTAGCCCCTCTTCCCTTGGCTGCCGTCACCTATACACACACATACAATCAAGAAATCAAGCTTTTGATTGAAGAATTAGGTGCTAGGAAGGTATAATCGATTATCCTATGCATCCTTTATACTTGATTTTGATGTTTGTTGGGTTAACTACAAACCCTAGCTGCCGATTTCTTTATGGTGTTGTGATAATATGATTGTTGTTGATTTGTTAATGATATGATAACTAGAATTGATATTGTTACATGCTAATTACTTGTGTCTTTGATTTGAGTTCAAACAAAAACCCTAATCATGTATGTAATGTGTAATTGATGTGCATGGATGGTGTTTATGGAGTCTAGAGTGTTATATGAATGCACGATAGTTCATAGATAGTTAATATGTTGAGTTTGGATGCAAACAGTTTCTGGACAGAATGTATTATTGATGTTTAAGTGACTGTAACGAAGTGTAAATGTGAAAATTGGTTGAAGTTATTGATACTACAGTAAACTAGGTTGAGTCTAGTTTCTAAAGAATATAAATTGTAATTTTTGGACAAGTAAAGGCTAACATTTATGATTTTACAAAAACGTTGTGCAAAGCTGAGCTGTTAGACCTGCTGTTAGGTTGTTTTGTAAATGTTATATCTCATGAACTACGAGACCAATTGGGTTGGTTCCACTTCTGGAAGTTGACTTATTGAATTAGAAACCTAACCCAAGTGGTCTTGCATTTATTGGATTTTTCGTTTCACAGGAATTTCAAATAACATTCTGTTGCGCATGAATTTGACTGTTATGAGTTTGCTGTAATGATTTGATGATTGTGAGAAAACTATGTGGAATAAAAATATAATAAAATATGTTCTGGAAACCTAAGACATATATGCTTCTGTGATGATTTTTGGTAAATTAATTGAGATGCTATGATCGGTAGAATAGTACAATCTTTCAAGTAGAATTTCTGTCTCGGTGAAACTAGCTGCTGAGTTTTGTGAAAATGCATGAAACATGATACTTGCTATATAATTGTTATGTTTTGACCAAAATGCCATTGCGGGGAATAATTGCTAATTGATTGTCATGATTTGACCAAATTACCCTCGTGGGGAATTATGGCTAGTTAATTGTTATGTTTTGACCAAAATGCCCTTGCGGGGAATAATTGCTAATTGATTGTCATGATTTGACCAAATTGCCCTCGTGGGGAATTATGGCTAGTTAATTGTTATGTGTTGACCAAATTGCCCTTTCGGGGAGTAATTGCTAGTGATGTACTTTATGAATACATGACACGTAAATAATTGCTTACACATGTAACGTATCACAAATACACTTGTTAAAGTCACACACGATTCACAAACGAAACACGAAACATGTTATGTGCATAGGTATTATGTGCCAGGTCTAGAGACTCGATAATATTCCGACACTTAGAAAAATGTCTTTATTGTTTTAGAACGCTAGAGAGAGTTTTTCTGTGACGCGCATCTTGGTGAATTATTTTGGGAATACTTCGCAAACGGTGAGTTTCACTTTCCCCTTTTAAACTTTTTAAACGCTTTTCACTTGGGGGAGATAACATACTCCGAAAACGCATTTAAGATTTTGTTAATATAGATTATATATCACTTGTAAAGACTAAGTGGCAAACGCAATAACTAAAGTCCTTCATAACATCGAACCGGTTAATATTTGGATAATAGCGAGTCACTGTTGAGTAGTACTACTGGGTTTGACAAACCCCACCCAACGCTAAACTCGACTGGAGGTCGAGTGGGTGTAATCTTGGCTAAACACATACCATGGTCTGGATGACCTGGTGGCAAGGCAAATGATAAACAGTCAGCTTCGGTGTCGAACACTTAGTGATACTTGTTTTATAGGCTAGCTACCAATAGATATATAATTGACATAACATTATCTGGTAACGCAAAGCGCTGTAACGCAAAACGCTTAACGCAAAACGATGAACGCAAACGCTAAACATTTATTTTTATATAAACTTGTGAACTCACCAACCTTGTGTTGACACTTTTAGTATGTTATTCTTAGGTAGCCGAGGCGGGCGCGCGGTTTAGGAACATGCATTGCTTGAAACATTTTTAATTATGCAAACTTATTTTAAACTGTGATCATTGGGTTTTAAGTCGTCCTGCGTGACGTAACATTGTTTTCTATGGTTTTACGCTTCCGCATTTAATTACTCGTAAACGTTTTCATGGTTTTGAAACTTTGTTTTATGGTTTGATTATAACTAATGATTCCGATCCTGTTAGTTCACACCCTCTGACGGTAAAACTCCGTTAGTGGATTTTGAGGGTGTGACATAAATGGAAATCTTTTGAGTTATTGTTTGTGTTTGTTACATTTAATAGTCTTTAAGCAACAATCCTGTTTGTTAGTGATTCTGCCATTAAGAAACATTTGTTCTTACCCTAAATAGCACAGTCACCAACCTTCTTGTCGACACGGTTTTCTGTGTGGGTTGTGACATTTATTGTGAGTTTGAGAGATCGTTTCGGGACCGACATATATCATATCCGCCGTATATGTATATATACACCGTATATGTATATATACACCGTATATGTATACTTATACGTTCACACATTTAACAAACATTTCAGAAACATTAACTATCAAGACCTATACACAAGACCTAAGCGATAGACATTTTATGCACTAATATGAATCAGATTCAACAACTGAAAAGATCTTATGTTGAACTGGCATAGTATAGAACGAAAGAGGAACCAAATACATTGGACGTTCAGGGCTGTTGAAAGACATAAATGAGAAATCAGGTCTTTACATCGGTTTAGCAGGAAGAGATGGACTCATTGTTGCTATAGTTTGTTGAGAAGATGGCATCATAGACAACATGGATTGAAAAATTGATGCAAATGCCAGATCAGTGGAAGCTATAGTCAGTAGTGTAACTATCGGGGTACTCGTAGGAGTAGTAACCACTGAAGCTTGTGAAACAGTTACATTAAACTGTGGAGGAATAACCTCAACCCTTGGTTGTGGTTGAGGATCCACAATCTAAACTCCAGAACCTCTTCGGGTTCTCATTTTGGTAAGCTTATCAGCGATAGTCGCCTTTCCCTTCGCCTTACATTTACGTGCCACAATTGCATCACCTTGATCACCAGCACCTCCTAGACCACCATCACCACCATCTTTCCCACCTTCACGTTCGGAATCCGAATCATCATGGATCCAACGATCATCAAGTGGAGCTACATAATCAGCTCGAGCAACATAACCAATCAACATCTTGAATCTTGGCTTTGTCTGTATTGTCTGGCCATGAAAAGTTCCGATCTGCCTCATCGTTTCTTTACTCATATGCTGAAGTACCTTGATGTCAGTAGGAATTTCTGGATCTTTCACCAGATTAGGCTGTAGATGGTCAATGATTAGCTGTATGAAGCGCATATATATCAAAAACTTTTGCTGACAAGGAGTATAGTTCTCCTTCAGGTAATAAAACACAAGTTCAGAGAAGTTGAACGGCTTGTTGAGTACAAGAGCAACAAAAGCCGATTGAATCTTGATCTAACACTCGTCAAATCCACATTTGCATGCACCAAGGCAATGTGTAAGTACGTGTAACAAGTACTTATGATGCTCGCAAAGATTCGCTTTGTTGTACAGGGATTTTGTCAGATCACCTTTATACTTTAATCTTCCAAATAATCCCTTGATCAGGTCTTTATCAAACTCACACCTATCATCATAAGTATCTGGAAACTGTAAAAACCTTACGTATTACATAAACATCAATGACGATCTTCTTCCCTTGGATCTCGGCTTCGATGTGCTGCTCATGTGGAATATACTTAGTAGTATCCCAGAACGGTTTGATGATACTGAAGTAAATAGGCCCATAAACAAAAATAGCATACTGTATACTCGATCTCTTGAGAAACGCCATAATTTTGCCAAACATCGCTCATCCGAAGAAATCTTCATTTAAGAACGCACAGAATTTGTACTTCTTATCATATGATAACCCAATGACTTATGCTTCTTCATCTGGTTGAGCTTCAGGTTGATCGTCAGGTTGATCTACTTGACGTTCTTGGACTACCTCAACCTCTTGAACAATAGGTTGCTCTTGTTCAGGAACATCAATGGGCATATTGTCAGCCATACCTGTAAAACCGAAAAAATCTAGGAAATATACTTTAAAAATGTTAAGTGTTTCCACACTTGGTGAACGCATTTTACATTCTGATAAAAAAAAGGGTCTCATTCGTTATATCTTAATGAATAATGAATGGATAAAGTCTCATTCTTTAAGTAACATTAACGAATAACTTCATTTGTTAATACAATTAAACGAATGATCACATTCATTAATATTAGAACATTCGTTAACAAAATCAAGTTTCATTCGTTATATGACTTAACGAATGACCATTCTTTGTTAAGAATCAGAATGAATGTATACATTAATTATCAATAGTAACATGAATGAGAAACTCATTTGTTACCGGATAAACGAATGTGTATAAACGAATGGTAACTTTGACCAGAATCCTTGTTATTAAAAATCATCCTTAATCACACACGAATCCTTGTTATTACAAATCAGTTTAAAAGGTTCGAATGATTTTCTTTTCACATTAAACTCTTTTACATTAATATGCACAACCTTTCTTGGATTAACATCATGAAATATAATTTGAGTGTCATCAAGCTTGACTTAAGGAGATTGTCTTTTCAAAATCTTCTTAACCACGAGAAGTTGTTCGTTGGTTAAGAGTTTCTCAGTCATTCTAACCCTAGCTACACATTGTCGTACAAAATGACCACGTTCACCAAGTGAGAAGCAAGTTCTCATATCCATAGAAGTGTGTGGTGAAATGTAACAACTCGTATTTTTCATTTATTATATAAATACACATTACCGACCCGTTTTCCTTTTTGGGTAATTTAAAAAATAAAATATTTAATTAATCATATTATATTTTTCTTTTATTTATTTATTATGTTAACGGTGTTAAATGTACAATTTCTACCCTAAACTTAAGTTTTAATCCATATTGTATCCACACCCAAATTTAAGGACCTTATTGCAAATCTGGTCAAATATAATATCCTTAACCTTCACCCAAACCTGTAACCCGTATTTTTTCCCCAAACCGCAAACTATATGATTTCTTGTACCTTAATTTTCATATATTAACCACAACTAATCTTTGAAAATTGTTGGATTACCAAATACGAATCACACCGACATATTAATTAAGGAATAAGATCAATTATCAATCCCATTAATGAATATATGTCACCATCTTATATCATCATATTATTATACCATCTAGAGTTAATGAGAATCAAATTAAACTTGTGTACATGTCCATGAAACCCTCGCGAACATAACTCTAAAAGCAATTGAAGTATAATAAGCTGCAAGTATCAATTCTAGTTCTAGTTTCAGCCGGCAATACGTTTATCATATATGCCCACAATTCAAAACCATTACAGGTAATTGTCTTATGTTTTCAGATCGTTTATAATCCCCAATCAATAAACCTAATGTTAATTAATCGAACTTATAGCCGGATGATCACTTTCAGAATTAGGGTTTATATTCAAATTGGGTTCTTTATTAATTTTCTGCATTTAAAATTCTGGTTTCATATATTGATCAACTAACACACAAGCCAAGTTGGTTGATGTGTGTGTGTGTGTGTTCAAGAGCATGGATCCGGCTGGGGCGCAGGTTCGAACCTCCCCTTGCCCAATTTTTGGTTAGTTTTATATTTTTAAAGGTTATAATTGTTTAACTGACTTATTGATTAATTATAATTAATATTATATATCAAAATAAACATTATTTTATTAAAACCGAAACCATTATTGATGATTCTTGTCGTTGAACGTTTTTACCAAATTTTATATTTATTAAATATGTGTATATATATATATGTGTGTGTGTGTGTGTGTGTGTGTGTGTGTGTGTGTGTTATATATATGTATTTTTTTTAACAAAAATAATACAAACGTGTTAAACGCATTAACAATATTTTACCATTAGATTTCGTTAAAGATTCAAGAAAATATATTTTATGATAAATATTTAATATTAATATATATATTACATGATTTTAATTATCTATGTAAATATTTATCTTATTATTATATATTATAATTAACTATTTAAACATTTATTTAATATATATTATTATAGTTATATTTCATATCCTATTAATTTAGATTATTCATTAATATATCTAATTAAACATTTTATCAAGTATAAACAATGGTGATTTTATAGATACTAATAAAAATAATCATCTTATAGATAAATGATAATCAATAATATTAACCTTTGCAATAATAATAAGGATAAAAATAAATCTTTCGATTAATAAAATTCTAATCACAAGCATAATTCAAATGACCTCGAAATCATAAATTCATTATACGTGTTATATCATTTATAATTTATTTTGTGTTATCTATATATAACTAGGAATCCGCGACGGTAAATCCTGAAGAATTTGCATCATCCCTTGATCTTTTGTTCATCCGTTAAGGTGAATAATCACTCCCATATTTTAACTCTTTTCAAATGTTTTGGGAACTTATGCTTACCAACTATCAATTTACATGTTATATTATATTCTCAAATGCAAACTGTTGATATTTGTGTTGTGTACCAATTGAATGACTATTTGCTACTTGTTAACATGTTTATTTTTTAATTTTATCGCATTCGGAGAGGTTCATCATTATAATCACATCATGTTGTAGTGGCCGGCATCCTATCACATGACAATGGTTTCATCGACAACTCAATTATTCTATCATGGCAACCAACGCCCGATTCACATGACAACAGTTTAGCCCGCTCATCCTTATTTGTTTGTAATATTTACATGCTATGGTTTGATTGTTTATACTCACAAATAATAGTTTTGCGGTTTTCTTATATATATTATTATTAGTGTCAAAACTGGTGATTTTCTCACTCAACCTCATGTTGACAAAAAAATATCTATTATGTACGCATTTGCAGGATATCAGGTTGGAATGTTTATCAAGATGAAGATTCCGTATAGATGGCTTTTAGGATTAAAACTTATTCAATAATTATTTGATCTTGTTTTGTAATTTGTTTATACTTGATGTACTTAAATTTTATTTGTTATTAAATAAATTAATTAGATATTATCACATGTTAAATTGCATGATAGTACCTACTGAGCTGTGAACAATCAATTTGCGCCTTGGCATTTCCGCCTTAGGTTGGGGTGTGACAGATTGGTATCAGTGGTGCCCTAGTAACATGCTTAGGACCCCATAAATGCTTATTTGTTTACCTTATGTATTCTATTTGTGTGTTTACATCTTACATATTTATTTTCTTATTTGTTTATACTATCATGCACACACAACTCCGAGACTATGTCTCATTCTCAAAATATTTTTATAACTCCGAGGCAATGCCTCGTTCTCAAAATATTTTTATTTAAATTTTAGTAGATTGTTTTCATTATTGGGAAATCCTTAAGAATTCCCTAAGTTTTGTTTTTTCTCTTTCCCCCTTAAAGTTAGTGAGTGTGACAAGATTCCCCGCCAAAGTGGAAATTGTCATACAACCAACAAAATTAAGCGGTCAAGCGTTTCGGCTAAACGGTTACATTCCTCATTGTGTTTTATTACTTTTAATATGTCTAGTCGGGTGAAAAACCCATGGTAAGCCATGGACACGTTGATGTACATAAAATTATACATCTTTTTAGCATCAAATAAAATCTAAAAACTACAATTCCTATCAAATAATATAGCACAGAAGGCTACTTATCATAATAAAATACAATTTCATGTGAAACCAAGCCCCAAACGAAGAGATAAGCGAAAAGACGAAGAAAAACGGAAGAAAACACAAGAAAAGCAAGAAACATGCCCCCATTCTTCTCGAAACACGCCCCCATGCTTCTGAACACCAAAAAAGACAAAAATCTATAAGAAAAGACAAAAACTGGGAACTAAAGCACGGGGTCGTTCCCCTTGCCCACGAGGTCGTGGTCATACTTAATAAATGACAAAACAAACCTAGCACATGTCATAATAAAACACGGGGGCGTGCCTACTAAGGCACGGGGCCGTGCTTCACTCTCCAGATTGCCTATAAATAGTGGCTCATGTTGCACTCATTTGGTGTGCCTTGAAAAGAATTCTATCCGGTTTTCACTTATAAAAACACCCACTAACACTCACATTGAAGATCTAGTGAAGAGTTTGAAGGTTTGGAGGTCATCATCAACAACCATCATCACCATCATCACTAATAAGGAAGTATCATCCACATTTGGTTAGATTGTTCTAGTTTAATCATGTGTTTGTTATTATCATCCATCCTAATGTTAATCACTATGCTCATTATGAGCTAAACTCCATTTACCATCTAAAATCTATGAAGAAGCTTTGTTTTACTTGATGATCATATAAAACATGTGGTTTAGTCTAGTAAAGTACATGGTTATCTTACAATTATCTTTTGATGAGAAATGTTTCACCGTCTTAAATTACTAATTCAAAGTTGGTGATTGTCAATCCCATTGACAATCATTCATGATCTATTCATGTTCATGAAAGATAGAAACACTTTGATAACTTATCGAAACATGGATCCTTATATTGTACTTAGAAATGATGAGATATAAGTTATGATCTATTTCTCTAAGCTTTGGTAATCCGAAAATGGCATTGCTAACGCAATTGCTTAGGATATCATGCTAGTTAAAGAAATCATATGTTAATTGAATGTGTAATTATAACCTACTTTAATCAACCAAGTATGTGATGAACTATAACCACCCGAAGTTGTTAGAATTGGTATTTGAGAAATCTAAGTCAATCCAAATCTTTCTACTTTACAAAACTACTTACCAACTTAAATTGACATTCTCGTGGTAGCGTGACATTAGGAAAGGGTCGACTTTAAAATGCGCACGCTAGTTGCTTTTATGTCAAATATGCTCACTTAAGGCTTAAGGAACTATCTATCATACATTATTACGGCAAGTTTACCACATGTTTACATATCAATCATCAATGATAAAATGGAGTGGATTCTTGATCTTAGATAGTAACAATCATATAATTGAACTACTTGTTTAGAATTTCTCGTCTTGGTCACCTATGTATTATATATAAGTATTTATATTTTATAAAAAGTTCAAAAATTAACCCCATAATGATTAAAACCTTCGATTAAAGTAAAACAATGATTTATTATTAGAAACATTTGTGTCCACGGATCGATACTTGGTTCTTACCAATACTATTTTACATATGCAATAGGTACACTTGCCTATTTTGTGTGTGTTTAGTCTTCCTAGAAATCACTTTTATAAATTTAAAACACGATCTTGTGCAATAGCTAAATATCCAATCCCCATCATATTTTACAAGCTACACTTACAGCACGCATCACACGTCAACTATTTATTTTCACAACTCGTTATATTTGCGATATTTTGTTGGAGCATTATCATCCGTGGTGATACACGGAATGCTTCAACTACTCATGTTAACATTCGTTTATTCGTTATTTAGTTTGGTCGGTTAAAATGCCATGTAACGCTCATGGGCTGACAAACTCTATTGTATTGTTAATTCGTTAGTGTCATTTAAAATGCATTGTAACGTTCATGGGAAGCCCAAATCACACATTTGTTTTGTTTCAGTATGCTAACAAGTTGGGAAAATAAAATGTCATGGAAAGTTCATGAGAAACCCAACACATCGAAGAACATTTGTTATTTACTTATTTCTTTGTTTACTCGATTACATTTAAATCAAGATCTGTTGATTTGATTTATTCACATACATGTAAACATTTTTATTTCCATAATTGAGCACAAATCATTCACTCAGAAAGACTCAGTTATCAAAAGTCGATTGAAACAATTAATATTTTATCATTGAATTGGTTTTCTCGCATTTATCTTATCACATTCACAAATTATCAAGAACAATTAATGTTATATTTTGGCTTTCTCATACACATCTCATCATATTATCAAACATATCTCAAATAACTCATCACCTTCATAAACTATCAAACATATTTCAAGTTATCATCCTCAAAATTTTGACTGTGAACATCTTAATTTGTCATGATTTAATAAAACCCTTTCACATATCAAATTATCTCATTGATTATATCAATTAAATTCTAACTTATCCTTAAGTTATGAAAAAACGCTAGCACAACTTATCTAAATTTCCCTTTTTCCTCAATAACTCATAAGCAATTTATACAACTTATCAATCCCTTCATGAAATCTCAACTTATCTAATCATAGAATGTTTTCTTAAGACACCATTGTTGTAATCAAAATTAATCATCAGTTTTTCTTTAACCGTCGTATGACCACTTGTATATTCAAGGAGATAGCTCTTTCAATCTCTAGAATATTAACTTAATTTCAAAACATTAATGCAGTCAATTCAATCTTGTTCATTAACTTCCTTGATGGTAATTTCAATTCATTTACCCCTACTCATCCTCAAAACAATAACAACAACAAGCTCAAGGTTACCAAACCTACCCTAATTAGACTTTGTAATTGCTACCAGTTCAAGTTCAACCTAGTCAAGCAATTTCAAATCAATTAACCTCAATTATTCAAGTTATTATAAATTCCATTAATCAAGGTGTTTTAAATCAAATCAATCGTAATTAAGATTCTCAAAGAAGATTTTTATTATTTTTGTCATTTTTATCTAAACATATTTTGTCTTTTTAATAATACACTATAGCAATTCTTTATGTTGTTTTTAGAAACTTTAATATTTTATTTAAAACAACTCAAGAATTCAATTCAATTTTAGCAATATTTTATACAAATATGATCTACTAGTTTACAATCAAAATGTATTAAAACTCTTCTCACAATGTTATGTCTTTCAAATATTTTATAACCCACATGATGGGACCAGATATGTGGACCATCCAACGATAAAAGTAATTATGGTCCGGAACATAATTATCAAAGTCCTCGCATGGAAATCATAGTACGTATAATCGTGTGTCATAATCTAGAACCAAAAGTAGTTTTGGAGTAACGGTATGAATGTTAAGATGATAAAAGTATGTTGGATACACCGCTGGTACATCCTATATATAAGTGCCCTTATCGGATTGTCATTTGTAGCGTTGTGCTAACTACTCAAAGTTCCATGTTATGATAAAATTTAAAATCCTAAAGCTTTTTTTCTTTCCTTAACAGGTTAATTATTCAGTATTATTTTAGCATTCTTAAATTTCGGGATGAAATTCCTAAAAGTATGGGATACTTCGGAACAACTCGTATTTTTTATCTATTATATTAATATACATTGTCGACCCGTTTTCGTTTTCGGTAATTTAATCAATAAAATATTTAATTATTTATATATATTTTTATTTTCTTTATTTATTATGTTAAACTTGTTAAATGTATAATTTCTACCCTAAAGTTAAGTTTTAATCCATATTGTATCCACACCCAAAGTTTAAGGACCTTATTGCAAATCTGATCAAATATAATATCTTTAACCTTCACCCAAACCTGTAACCCATATTTTTTACCCAAACCGAAACCCATATGATCTCCTGTGCCTTAATCTTCGTATATTAACTACAATTGATCTTTGCAAATCACTGGATTACCAAATACGAATCACACCGACATATTAATTAAGGAATAAGATCAATTATCAATCCCATTAATGAATATATGTCACTGTCGTATATCATCATATTATTATACCATCTAGAGTTAAGGAGAATCAAATTAAACTTGTATACATGTTCCTGCAACCCTCGTGAACATTAACCTAAAATCAATTGAAGTATAATAGGCTGCAAGTATCAGTTCTAGTTCTAGTATCAGCCAGCAATACGTTTATCAATGTTAGTGCAAAACGTCTAATTCTAGGTCTTGAAGGGTTAAATGAGCTGATATTATCATAATAGATTGTTAAGGACGTATAAGTCACTTTTCCCAATGTATAAGACTTATATGGGCGTTTAAGTCTAATACGCCCACAGTCCAAGTTGTATAAATATGTGAAACTTTGTCTTATTTTGGGACTTTTGGATAATTGCTCTAATCACTTGTACTCTATGACATTGTTATATTCAAGAGTGATTATTACTTTGAGTTGATATGTGTTTGATTCCTTCGCTGTTTGTTTCCGCCTTATAGCTTAGTATAGTTACACAACTTATTCGGTCCGTATCGTATTGCACTTACATGTATACGATGACATCATATGATCCGACCACCGGTCTTTCAAGTGGTATCAGAGCCAGGTTTGCAACCAATTCAATTTCAATCGACTACTAAACCACACTACACAAGAAGCTACACTGGAGCCAACCCTTCTTCTGATCAATCCTCAAAACCCCCGAGTCCATCATCCGATGGTATGCAATGAAACATAGCAGTTAACATCAAGAACATAAGTGGACTTACTGTAGAGAATATTCAAGAACATATGGCTTTTCTAGGATCCGTCCTCGAGTCATATGAATGCTTAATCGCAGGGCAAATTGGGAACTATAACATGACGAAGGAGGATTCTGATCAAATCGATCCAGAAGAGATGGAGATGTTGGACATCTGTTGGTGAATGGCTAGCGTTGTTAGAAGAGCTCAAAGATTTAAGGAAATTACTGGAAAGAATTGTCTTGATGGGACGACTTCCAAACTAGGGTTTAACAAGTCAAAGGTCTAATATTTTTTATGTAAGGAGAAAGGTAATTTCAAGAGAGAATGCACTAACCGAGAGGTTCGTCACAATAGCCCTAATCCATTTGGTAGGGACTACAATAGACATGACATTTATCATCAAAGCTCTCTTGCACCAGCTGAATCGTCAACAAAACCCGAGACCTCGTCATCAAAAGCTTGTCACGCACAACTGGATTAAGGTTCAACTGGAACTCTATCGTTCACAGGGCAAATGTAGCTGAGGTACTTGGTGAGGATCAACAAGCTGGAGAACAGGTAAATTTTTTGAATGCAGGTGAAGAAGTGGAAGATGTTGAAGATAATGTAGAAGATGTTGTTGTACAGGTTGAGAACAAAGTAACTTATGGAGAAAAGACCGAGTGTGATGGAATGTGCAGTGGTCAAGTGGAGGACATTACTGAGGAAATGTCAAGTGATCTTGAGGAGACAGAATCTCCTAAGTGTTTTGATCCAATTTCAAATAAATTCTTCCAATCATTTTGCCACCTGATGTTAGAGAGTTTTTTAGGTTGGTTTAATGGAGAGGAAGTGCCTCATGAAAAATTTGATTTTGGAGTTGATGAAGAAGATGAGAGTTCGGCAGTTGATGAAATTCCAGCAGCAGTAAAGATTGAGGAAATGAGTGATGCAGCTGCGCCAACTAAAGGTGTTCCAGCAGCAGTTGATGAAGAGAGATATGAAGATGTCGAGGAAGAGCCACTCATCATGCTTATATGGTCGGGCAGGTAACGTCTTCTACTCGATAGGTTAAACATATTTGCGAGTCAAGTGATGAAAAGAGTTTGTTATTAACTCATTAAAAACCGACTACAATAATATGTTTCATGATTATCAAAGTATCAAGGAAGCATATGACAAGCTTCAAAAGTGTGAAAAAAACTTGTGGGTGAAAATCCTACAAGATGAGCAAACAATTTCTATTCTTAAACACACGGTTGAGGACAAACATATTGTCATTAATAGGCATATCGATGAGAAAGCGAAACTTAAAAGAGAACTTCAACTGATTAAATTGAAAATGAAAGGGTTGAAACTAAACTAAAAAGTTATTCCGCCTCATCATATGTCCTTGATCATATTGTCCCAAATGCATCTGTTGATATTTCAAGGGACAGATTGGATGATCCGAAATATCATTCTGTACCACCTCCTATCTGGAGCTCCTATGTTCCAAAATAACCGGAAGGGTTCTTCAAGGCGATGAATATAGTGAACGGTTCACCACATAATGATATTTCATCATCTCTTTCGTGTGAAAGGCAAGCTGTTAAGTCCTCCCACAGCTCTGAGTGTGAGAGCGAGGTGGGTAAGCAAGTTGTAGAACATGTGCTTTCTGAAGCAAAATCAGAAACTCAATCAAGTGATAAAACTGGTAATCAAAATTCTAAATTTGCTAAAACCAGTGTTTACCACAAAAGACAAAGTATTGGGTACAAAGAGGTTAAATCCACTGGATTTAACAAAGAGTCTGTAAAACCAAAAAATGGTTTCCAAAAGATTGTTTTTGTTAAAAGTGAGACCTCTAAGGAAGAGAAAGAGGCCATCTTTAGAAAATAATCTAATGATGAGTTTTATAGACTTAAGGCTGAAAAAGACCGGGAAGAGAATCAGGTCCTTCTGGTTAACAAGTTTGTTGTCCGGAGAAAATGTATTGTTGTAATGAGGAAGGACATTTGTTCTACTCATGCCCAAAACGATTCTCTTGTCCCCAAGAGAAAAAGGTTGTGGTAAACAAGAAACCACATGTGAGTCTATTAGTGAATTAGTGTCTAATTCTGGGTCTTTAGGGCTTAATCTGTCATTATTGTACAGTTAAAGGGCTGAAAGTGTCAATCTTAGAATCTGTTAAGATCCGTATAAGTGTAAGCCAGCGTATATGACTTATACGTGGTGTATAAGTCTTATACGCTAGGAAGGCTTATACGGATTATAGGCATGTGTATGAATAGCCTTCAGCTTGTCATATTTTGTAAAGATTTGAGAATCTGGTCAAAGAGAGAGATCAGTGTGTACTGTGAATGTTATATCAATATATGATGTTTATGAGTGATTGTGTTAGCAATTCCTTTATAATATGTTTCCGCAATATTATTTAGTATAGTAAACACATTATTATCGATTTGTATCGTATCGTATTACACATATATGATGATGTATATGATCCGGAACAAGGACTTTCAAGTGGTATCAAAGCTTTCGGGCTCGTGTTTACTACTTCACAATTACTTGAACATTTGAAGAACAAAAAGTCAAAACCATAACTCATTACTATTTCTTCAATTACTCATATATTTACATATAAAATTCAGATTCCTTCAGTGATTATGATTGTTTATACTTGTTAATCAGTTCTGTATGAGTGGAATCATCAAATTCTAGCTGAAATTCAAGTTTCTGATTATGTCGATTGAACAGTTCGTTCAGCGTATATGATCCGGAACAAGGACTTTCAAGTGGTATCAAAGCTTTCGGCTCGTGTTTACTACTTCACAATTACTTGAACATTTGAAGAACACAAAGTCAAAACCATAACTCATTACTATTTCTTCAATTACTCACATATTTACATATAAAATTCAGATTCCTTCAGTGATTATGATTGTTTATACTTGTTAATCAGTTCTGTATGAGTGGAATCATCAAATTCTAGCTGAAATTCAAGTTTCTGATTATGTCGATTGAACAGTTCGTTCAGCGTATAAGTCAAGTTTCTAAAGTCAAGTTTCCGTATAAGATTGCTCTTGTCCGTATAAAAGTTTTGGCTGTATAAGTGGATTGTACCATATAAGTTTTGGTTATATGTTGTAGTGGTTATACATTGGTTGTTCTCCGTAAAAGTTGGTTGATCTTTAGATTTTTGTGCAACGATGGAAGATTTGAATGCTTTTGTGAGACAACCGTTACCAATACTTCGGAAATTCAATCTGGAGAATGAAATGGGAACATCTACGAAGCCCTCGAAACTTTTAAGGATGGAAGATTATCCAAATTGGGCTGACAAGTTCGAGACTTATGTTCAAGCTATGAATTATGAAGCTTGGGTGGCTATTGAGGTGGAATACACCATACCACGAAATGAGAATGACACTAGTCATCGACTATCTCAAATTCCTGAGGCTGACAAAGTAAGATTTCTTTATGAGAAAAAGATGATGAATTTGCTTCAACAATCGATCAAGTCTGAGATTTTCCAATTATTACAACACAATGGATCATGCCACTCAATATGGGAAGCATTACTGAAAAAAGACAGAGGAAATCCTGACATGAGAAAATCTAAGATAGCTCTGTTGATGAAAGAGTTTGACATATTTACCATGGTCAAAGGTGAATCGATGCCTCAATTGATTGAGAGATACTGTCATCTTGTGAATGAGATGGAAATACTGGGAATTGATAAGGAAGAGTATGAATACATTGACAAGCTTGCTGATTCTTTATCTAATGATTGGGAAACTTTTATTATGATTCAATAATCAAACCCGATCAACTATGCAAGATTGGCTCTAGCCTGATTCATTGAAAAGTTGGAAGCACGTTAACTTGATATACACAAGAAACAGAAGATGAAGAATACTTTGGTTACTCAAAACATTGGGTTATACTTTAATGCATCACAATATGTGATTGCTCATAGCCTGAAGATTCAGACTACTTTTGTTACGAATAGTAGGTTTGGTGGTAGTTCTCAAACAAGTCAACCTTCTAATATACCACACTACACAAGTTCTTACACGGGAACCAATTCAACAAATTATGTTCATGATTAATCTTCAACTCCTGCTAGTCCACCATCAAGTATTGTTCAGTGCAACATTGCTGTAAATATCAAGAACAATGGACTAACTGTTGAAAACGTTCAAGAACATATGGCTTTCTTAGGATCCGTCCTTGAGTCATATGAATGTTTGATTGTTGTACGTATTGGTAACTACAACATGACAAAAGAGGATTATGATCATATTGAACCTGAGGAAATAGAGATACTAGATATTCAATGGTGTATCGCAAGTGTTTTGAGAAGGGGACAAAGATTCAGAGAGATTACTGGTAAGAGCTGCCTTGATGGGACAGCTCAAAACTTGGATTTGACAAGTCAAAGGTTCGGTGTTTTCAATGCAAAAGGTCACTTCTAGAGGGAATGCACTAATCCAGAAGTTGGAGATGCTAGTCCTAATCCACTTGGTAGGGAGGCAAGCTATCTATCATCAAAGTTCTCCTGCACCGGCTGAATCATCAAAGAAGAATGAAGCATTGTCATCAAAAGCGTGTCATGCACATATGAATGAGGGTTTCAACAGGAATTATATTGTTCATCAAGCAAATGTTGCTAAGGTTTTTGAGGAAGCTGGAGAACAAGTATGTGTTGAAAATGCAGGTGAAGTTAAGAAAGATGTGGAAACTGAAGATATTATTTATGATTCAACTGATGCTGAAAAGATTGTGTGTGATGATCATCAAGAGAACAATATTGAAGAGATTACAAGTGATCCTGAGGGGAAAGAATCTACAAATAGTTTTGATTCGATTCCAAATGAATTCTTTAAATAATTTTTGCCACCTGATGTGTATGAAATTTTTGCAGGATGGTTCAATGGCGAGGAAGTACCTCATGGAAAGATTAACTTTTGAATTGATGATGAAGAAGATGAGAGTGTAGCAACTAATAAAGATCATGTAGTTGCAAAGATTGAAGAAATGTGTGATCAAACTGTGCTAGCTGAAGGAGTTCCAGCGACAATTGATATTGAAGATGTTGAAGTAGAGACTTCTAATCGTGCCTTCATGGCTGGACAGGTAAAATTTTCTACTAATGTTGAACATTTTTGTGAATTATGTGATGAAAAAGATTTTGCGATTAACTCACTTAAAACATATTACAATAACATGTTTCAAGATTATATAAGAATTAAAGAAGCTTTTGATAAACTTTAAAAATGTGAGAAAAGCTTGTGGGTGAAAATTCTACAAGATGATAAAACAATTTCTATGCTAACTCACACAGTTAAAGATAAACAAATTGCTATCAATAGGCATGTTGATGAGAAATCGGAACTTAAAAAGGAACTTCAATTGATTATAGTTGAAACTGAAACAGTTGACACTAAACTTAAAAGCTACTCCCCCTCATCATATGTCCTTGACCACATTGTCTGTAGGTTCCCAGCCGGATCTACACGGAATGTCTCGTTCTACGTAGGTGCGGAATCCCTACGTAAGACGTTACGAGTGTAGAAGACGATACGAGTTAACACGATCGAACACACGTTACAATAAACAAAGACACGGTGTATATTGCAACCGGAAACACGTGCTCTCAATCACTGATTACAGGACTCGTTACACGTAAACTGAATACTTGTTCACTGAAAAACTCAAACTCAAGCCGTAACCTAGCTGATTATAAAGGCGACAACTTCGCCTGGCATGTTCAGGCGAAGTTGTCCCTAACTTCGCTTAGTTCACAAGTTCGCCTGTATCAGCGAACTTGTGAGCTAACTTCGCTTACATACAAAAACACAAATCTAACAAACTCGATTACAGACACTTGAAACTGAACTACTGACATCATGTACCAACAGAATCCCCCTTGGCAGTAGCTTCATATCTTTATCTTCAAACACGTGTCTTATAATCTTCAACAATCTTGCATCTTCATCTTTAAGCATGAACTCCTTCGCGTACACAAACTGATACAACTCTTTGATATTTCTTCGCTTCGTCTTTCCAAGCAGGAATATAAAATATCTTCTTCTCATTCAGCACCTGCAGATCAGCTTGTGACAAGTTCACTAGATGCATCGGATCATAGACTCTCAGCAGCTCTTGTTCATCTTCGTCTTCCATTACTGCTTCAGCTGTCACACAATCTACATACCACCACTTCAGGTCTTTGAGCACATCCTTGGGCATCTGTTTCATCGGCACTTCTTTCAAACACCGGATCGGTTTATACTTCATAATCATCCAAGGCTTCCCATCTGCTCTCAAACCTCTATCTTTGTCTTCGATAAGTTTTCCCTTTTGTGGTTTCAACAGCTCGAACTTCTTTTCTTTTATACTCTCCTTCCATACAATCTTCCCGATGACTCTAGCCATGTTATCATCACTTCGGTTTATCAATCCCAATCTGGCTAAGTCTTTTACTTCACACTCTAGCAATGTATTCAATGATCTCAACATCCTTTTGAAGTACTGAATACCATCATACCTCTTAATAACAAAGAGCCTCAACTGCTCATCATATATCCAGCATATAATCCCCTTTCTCGATTCAGCATAGCCTCTAATGTTGTAAGTCTTCTTAAACATAGTAGGGACCGCCAGTTTCTTCGTTTTGACGAACCACTGAGCATAGCCTTCTTTCCATCTTGGCTGCTCTTCCCATTCCGTCTAATCACTTCCAATCTCTTTACTCATATCAGCCTTATCCACTTCCGGAATTTCATGCTCAATATTCTCTTCTACTATCTCTCCCTCTTCAATCTCATTATCAATCACAATCTCTTCACCAATCTTCTCTATCTCATCAACTGGTAACACATCATCATCACCTATCAACTCATCATCCATCTCCTCAACGTCCACTACCACCACATCATCACCACCAGCTGCACTTGTCGACTCCCCCTGAGATGTGGAAGTCCCAAGAGCTTGTTCAGTTCTTGGCAACTCTCCACCTGCACCTTTCGATGCATTGGGATCATCGTCTCGATCATTACGTCTCTTGGTCCTCAGCTCATCGCCTTTACAGCTCGTCTCCCCCTGAGATGCCAAGAACTCCTTCAAAGCATCTATGATTTTGCCATGTTCTACCAGCAGGGACGACTGCAACTGATTCTCTGCAATTAGGCGCTGAATAGCCTGGGTCTGGATAAGATTTATCCTTGATTGTTCTGCCACAACCCGTTCAAGTGCTGCTATTCGCTCAGAGACTGATAAGGTTGCATCGAAATCAAACCTCAGATGAGATATATCTTGAGTGTACTGAGGAGGGATTTCCGATGTAACCGGGACCTCAGATGTAGGCATAGACGTAACCGCAGGTGGTATCGTCACCGATAACCCTGCAGTGGCCACAACCGTCGACTCAATAAATCGTGCCACAACCTCCGTTGTAGTAAGATTTGGAGGTGGCAAGGATACAATCTCCGGAGCCGATAGTTGGAATGTAGTTGGTGGGAGGCCAAAGGCAGATGAGGTAGCCACCACGGGAACATCCGTGGCGCTTGGCCTTGTGACCTGTAATGATGAAGGGACCATTGTCATACCGGACAGTGCGGGTGGGGTGAAACGTACCACCCTCGAGCTCTCACCAGCTCCCGATCCTGCACCTGCCCGTTCCCTTCTTGATCTCCGAATCAACTGATGTACCTCTTCTTCATAGTCTGACTCGCTGTCATCATCAGTTCTCTTTCTTTTCCCTTGAACCCGTTCTTGGTTAACTAGAATTCGTCTCGCTACAGCCACATCATCGTCTGAATCAGAGTCAGCCACCGTTGTAGCTGCCCTAGTGATATTCACACTCGACACCCTCTCAACCGAGACTTGCACATTCTCTTCAGGGTCCACCCTCTCCATGTCAAAGAATCCTTGACCGCCAAACTCTGCGTCAAGATCTACGTTCTCCTCCGGTGACACAACAGGAGCAGCAGGTATAGCTTGAGGTGCTCCTGCCTGTTGTGGTGCCGGGTCCCGAAACTCGTCCCCACGAGCAGGCACATACTCCGGGTTGATCAAGTACCCAAATAGTGGAGTATGCCGAGGACGGAGCTCAGGTTTGCTCCTCGCACTGGAGGATCTGCATTGGGCGAAGATTCTTTTGCTCACACTTTCAACGTATCTGATCGGGCGGCGCTGAGGTAGCGTTGGAGCAACATGATTCAAGATCATTTGGAGGAATCTTGGATACATGATAAATCTCTCACGCGCCACCGCTCTTCTTTGTCGATCAATCTCGTAGAACACCATCTGACTAAAGCTGTAACGCTTATTATAAGTCAGAGCAGTCATCGCCGACTGCATGGTCGCGCCCATGCCATCAGTGCCCGCCTTTCTCCCTGACATGCATACAATCATGACATGCATGAGAAAGCGCAACTGGTCAAGCAAAAACCCCTTCCTTCTCTGAGTATCTCCCAAGGGACCAGAGTATCCCCCATCACGGAAAGGAGCCACAAAATCTGTCGGGTCATCCCTCGTCTCATCTCCAAACCGTAAAGCCGCCCGGATCTGTTCAGATGAGAACTGAACAATGTGATTGTTGACTGTTGCTCGCATCACCGGGGGCTCGACCCTACAGTCATATTCCACGGTCTGCCAAAAATCCTCAATGTTTGGCAAGGATATTGGCAGTGTTGTCGTAATCGCGTGGAATATACGCGAGCGTAGTAAGAATGTGATGATTTCGCGAAAATCATCAACTCCGCTCGCCTCCGGGTCTAATGTTATGTACATGTTATGACCCGGGAAGAACTGTCTTTGGTTATCACCACCGTCATCACCGCCTGCACCTCCTACAGCAGCCATATCTGCATCAAACAGACTAAGTTAGATAAACGTCAAAGCAAATCACAAGTTCGCCTGTTACCATAAGCGAAGTTGTGATTTATTCTGTATAGGCGAAGTTAGTGGTGGGGCGAAGTTGGGAACAACTTCGCCTCAACTTGAACTTCGTCTGTTAACTGTTAAGTAAAAAGGTCCAGGCGAAGTTAATGATAACTTCGCCTAACCACAACATCGCCTCATAAACTGTTTCAAAATTAATTATCAGGCGAAGTTAAACCTCAGGCGAAGTTACGGATAACTTCGCCTAAACTGTAACTTCGCCGAATACGAATCGGCAACAGTTAAGGTTTCAATTCGACGTGTAGATGATGAATTTGGAAATTGAGGACTCCGTAACACATGATTTTATGAAGTTTTAGACGCTCAAGTAGATTACGACCACGTAATAACTAGTTTGAAATCGGGTGTTTAAGGTTTCGAAAGACGAGGTCGAGAATCGAGTCGAAACGACCGATGATTAACCTCAATAACATTGATTATACGATACTATAAACCTACACACCTTTAATCGAATTAGAACAGAGAAAGATTAACACAGTGAATCGATCGATAAGTTCGCTTAGGGTTGATAGTGAGTAAGTTCGCTGAGTTTGAGAAAATGATAAAGTTTGACCATTGATTTCCTTTATATAGGGTCATAGTTATACCGGCGAAGTTATGGATAACTTCGCCTAGCTGGCGAAGTTATGCACAACTTCGCTGATATTAAAATTTTTCAAAACAAACCCCATAATTTGAACAATTTGCAATTAAGTTAGAAAACATCCTTTAAAGCGTTAAATGATACGATCAAGACCAAGTAACCAGGTATAAAATCAAACAAATACATAAGTAGAAAAATATTTTAACAATAAAGTACACGGGATCAAATTTCAGTCTCGACAGGGACTACCATGTTTTAGAAAAGATCCGAACAGGAATCATACTAACTACGTGACTGTCACACAGATCCGTGTTCAGCTGTATTATGACATAAAAAACAGGTTGTAAGCAGGTAAATAACTTATAATGGTTTTCATCGTTTCTGTGATACGGGTTAGGTTCAATTAAGCTCAAAACTTAAATGGGCAACAACTCAGAGATTATGATGCCTCCTATCTATTCTCAAATTGTATTTGGCTTTCCCCAAGTCACCCCGAGTTGACCTCGACCCGTAGTGTCTGATGACATAGTAATTACTCTTTGATCTTCAGACTCTTCTTCCCGTTATCTATCTTGCATCTTGATTTAGAAGTCTTATCATTATGAACTCTAGAATGTCTCAATAAAACACACACATTTTTTTTTTTAATATTTACACAACTTCAGAAAAAACTACTGCAAGTCCCGAATCTGGATCACTGCAGTATCTTGACACGCTATCTTCACGGGAATCAGAACACTCACGGGCTCGTGTATGACTGGGTAATCGCTTTTCTGCCTATCATTCGGAAAGATATATATGGAGACATGCACAACTCATAAGGAGTTTCCACATAACATCGAGTAGGTTTAGTTAGTATCACTTCTACTGTTACGCACCATAAAAAGCTACCATGACATACAATGACTGTTCTAAAGTCTTTTAGGCCTAATAACTTCACTAGTTAAGCACACAGAATCAGTATATCTATCACTTTCCAAGGTTGGATCAATTTTCTGTTAAACATAGTAAAGGAACTTCTTACGAAGTAGTAGAATTGAAAAATAATTTTATCTCCCATAAAAAAATTTTAAGTTCTATCGCCCCGATCAAGTCAAAGTCTTCAGGTAAACGGCTATCCTGAGGATCCAATGGATCAGCTGGACCGACCACATACGAGTATGTGTCCTTCTAACTAAGTTTGAACGACTAATTTTCAGCGAAAGAATAAAAACACATCATAAACCGCCCCGGTCACTTTCAGTCATCTGGTTAATGGCTATCCTCATATTCTACAAGTAGAAATGAGGACCAAACATATCCGAAGATATGTCCTTCAAACTGAGGCAACCGACATAATTCTAAGCGATAGTGACGTTTTTTTTTTTTTTTTTTAACAAGTCACAAAACACGGTTACTCGGGATTGATCATCCCATTCAGCTCAACAAGGTTTTGAAAATGATTTTTGTCAAACGCTTTAGTGAACAAATCAGCGAAATTATCCAATATATCAACCTTTTCGAGCACAATCAGTTTCCTCTCAGCACAATCCCGTATAAAATGATGACGGATGTCAATGTGTTTAGTTTTACTGTGCTTTACGGGATTATTAGTTACTGAGATAGCAGCAGTGTTATCAATGCAAATAGGAGTATGAGTGAAATTTAGACCGTAATCGCGCAACTTTTGTTGAATCCAAAGAACCTGGGAGCAGCAGTTGGATGCTGCCATGTATTCTGCTTCACAGGTTGAAATGGTGACTGAGGTCTGCTTCTTGCATTGCCATGACACTAATCTGCCACCAAGAAACTGACATCCACCTGTAGTTGACTTCCGACTCTGATTGCACCCTCCATAATCAGAATCCGTGTAGGCGACCAACTCTAAGTCTCCTCCTCTCGTGTACCACAACCCCAGCTTAGGCTTGCCTTTGAGATACCGTAGAATCCTCTTCGCACCCTTCAAGTGAGATTCCTTTGGGTTTGCCTGAAAGCGAGCACAAAGACAAACTGCAAACATTATATCAGGCCTAGAAGCAGTTAAGTACATTAAAGAACCTATTATTGCCCGATATTGGGTTGGGTCCACGTCTGCATCGTTGTCTGAATCAGCACCCAATTTGTGGTTGACGCAGACTGGAGTATCGTATGGAGTGCTGTCCTCCATCTTAAAGCGTTTGAGAACATCATGGACATACTTAGTCTGATGAATGAACATCCCATCTTTTTTCTGATCAACCTGCAGTCCTAAAAAGAAAGTTAGTTCACCCATAGCACTCATTTCAAATCTCTTCTTCATGACGGCCTCAAACTCCTGACACATGGCGACTTTTGATGCAGCAAAGATGATGTCGTCCACGTAGACTTGCACCAGTAGAAATCGCTCCCTTTTCTCTTAAAGAACAATGTGCTGTCAATCTTACCTCTTTCAAACTCATTCTCAAGCAAGTAATCGGATAAAGTTGAGTACCAGGCACGAGGTGCCTGATGTAGTCCATACAGCGCTTTACTTAGCTTGTACACGTGATCGGGAAAGTCTGGGTCAGGAAAACCCGGAGGTTGCTCAACGTACACAACCTCATCGACTTTACCATTAAGGAACGCACTCTTCACGTCTAGCTGAAATACCTTCATCTCCTTGTGAGCAGCAAATGCCAAAAACAATCGAATGGCTTCCAATCTCGCCACAGGAGCAAACACCTCATTGTAATCGATCCCCTCTTGCTGATTAAAGCCTTTTACAACCAGCCTCGCCTTATTCCTGATAATTATCCCTTTCTCATCTCTCTTGCATTTGAATACCCATTTTGTGCCAATCGCATGCACATTCTTTGGTTTTGCAACCAAGTTCCATACCTCCATCTTCTTGAACTGGGCTAACTCTTCTTGCATGGCTTCGACCCACGAGCTGTCCTTGAGAGCCATTTGATAGTTCTTTGGTTCAATCTGGCTGATGAAGCAGGCGTACAAGCATTCATTAATTATGCCCGTATCTTTAATGCTTGTGTAAACACAGGTGTGCTCATTCAAGCTTTGTCTTGTTTGTACACCATCGGACAGATCACCTATCACGTTCTCTAAAGGGTGATTTTTGTGAATTCTCGTAGTCGGAACCGAACTGACATTTAGATTGTCTTCCAGATTCGAAGATAGCTCATCAATGGGTGATTGTTGTTGAGAGTGAAACGGATTGAAGAATTCCTCTTCTGTAGAGGCAGCAGGGGTATCGACAGCATTTGACGAGGAAGGCTGACATTCATCATACTGCGGTCGTTGCACCAAAGTGTCTTCCTCATCGTATATCATCTTCGTAGCAATTCTTTCATCAACTTCTGCACAATCCAAATAAGGCATGTTAAAAGATTTAAAAAGCCTATCATAGTCGAAAACCCCAGCGGGTCCCGTGCTTGGTTTTGGTGATTTGTAACTTGTGATATCAGTGTTACACACCACCTCAACCTTGTTGGTCGATGTATTAAAGACCCGTCTGTTGGGTGTCCCAACAACGTATCCGACTAAAATTCCTTCGTCGGCTACTTCACCAAATTTAGAATTGGTCTTTAATATCGAACACGGGGACCCGAATGGTTCAAGACCACTCAAGTTGGGCTTTCTCCCATGCATAAGTTCATAACATGTTTTATTTAATATTTTAACAGTTAACACTCTATTAAGGATGTAACAGGCTGTTGCAACAGCTTCAGCCCAGAACACCACAGGAAGTTTCGAATCAGCCAGCATGGTTCTGGCTCCTTCAATTAAAGTTCTGTTCTTCCTCTCAGCCACTCCATTTTGTTGCGGAGTATACGGAGCGCTGTACTGGTGTTCAATCCCTTTCTGTAAGCAGAAGATCTCCATCTCATAGTTTTTGAACTCTGTCCCATTGTCACTCCTGATGTATTTAACTCTTTTCCCCATGATATTCTCAACCTTGGTAATCAAATTCTTTACCATCTGAACCGTTTCAAACCTTTGACTTCAGGAAATATACCCAAGAATATCGAAAGAAGTCATCAGTTATCACCAAGCAATATGATGTTCCTCCTAGGCTTTTTACATTCACTGGACCGAAGAGATCCATGTGAAGTAGTTCTAGGGTACTGACTATTGAGTTAACCTTCTTGGTGCGATGGGATTTCTTGTGTTGCTTTCCCTTTTTGCATGATAAACATTGGTCTTCAAAGTTAAAATTCTTCAAGGGAACACCCAGCCCAACCCATTCTTGACAATGTAGTTCATTTTCCGAAGATGAATATGCCCCATTCTCCTATGCCATAATTCGGACTCCGACTCAGTTGCTTTTGACAGAAGGCACGATTCTTCTGTTGCCATTTCAGTCGACCTCATGTCCATAATATACGTATTCTTTTCTCTTGGAGCCTTCATAACAATCCAATCCTCTGGTATCTTGAAACCAGGATACAGCACGATCGCCTCATTCTTGGTAAAGTGCACGGTGTAGTCTTTGTTACAGATCTGCGAAACACTCAGCAGATTATGCTTCAGTTCTTCAACGAAATTTATTTTCTCTAACGTCATCTTTCCGTTAGTCACAGTCCCAATTCCTGTGATCCTTCCACCACTCTCTCCAGCGAAACTCACTCTTCCTCCCTGAACAGGTTTCCATTCGTGTAACAAACTCTTGTTACCCGTCATGTGCCGGGAACAGCCGCTATCCACAACCCATAGATTGTTTGCAGCCCTGTTCAACTGTTCCTGCATGATTAAAGCAGAGAATTAAAATCTGGGGACCCAAGACCTATTGGTCTTGGGTCGATACATCCCGTACCTTGGCTGTCCAAAGTTAGTATCAGAATAATTTCTGTAAGTCCTGAACGGATACCTTCTTGGAGATTGACTATGAGGCCATCCAAACCTTCGTGAATTAAATGAATTATTACTTATGGTTTGGTTGTTAGCAGTGAAAAACTGAGATCGATTTCTTTGAAAACCTGGATTAGTCCAATTTCTGAACTTTGAAGAGTTTTCATTTTTACCATTATAGTGATTAGTTCTATTCTCAGTTTTTGAAGGTCTCATACCTCTGAATCTCTGCTTCAGAGGGCAATCATCAATTAGGTGTCCTAATTGATTACATCTGAAACAACTCCTGTGTTCAATTTTCTTTTCAATAGTTGTTTTAGATGATGAGGCTGCATTACTGCCCGTTTGTCTCACATATGGTGGGACATGCGGGTTTAGTGGAGATTTCTTTTCAGTTGTTTTATGTTTCTCTCCACTTTGGTAACACTGCCTTTTCTTTTGTCTCACTCGACTCGGACGACTTGTCCGAGTTTGATGAGACAGGACTAGGAGCAGAAATCTTAACACTCGAAACAGGCTTACTTGTTTCGCCTTTACTAACTTCTGGATCTTTAATAGTTACCTTAACCGGAACTGTCTGACTATAATCAACATCAACAGATTTCTGATTACTTGGATCATAAGTGTAATTATGATTGTAAGGTGGTGGAACTTCATGATAACCAATTCCTCCCCTTTTAACTGGGGAACTTTGATCACTAACGAGGTGATCAAGTATAGCGGAGGAATTTCTAAATTTCTCAAGTTTCCTGTTAAGTTCCACCACTTTCACCTGGTGATCAGCTATCTGTTTATCCCTTTCACCTATTAGTTTGGTTTTTTCTTCTAACACTTCATAGCTCAGATTAATTACTTGAATTTTTTCAGCTAGATTTGCTTTAAGACTTCTAATATCTTTCTCACTAGCTTTTATTTTTACCTTGTAACTATTTTCTCTAGCTTTAGTGAAATGATGATCTTCTTTTAGCGTTTTAAATTGAGCATCCAAACAAACAAACTGATCAGTTATAGTTGTCAATTATTCAGACAGATTTTCACACTTAGTACAAGGGAGTTTGGTACTTACCTCAGAGAGCTGGTCTTTCACATCTGCCATGTAAGCTTCATTTTGAGCTTCTGCCATGTAAGCTTCATTTTCGCCAGTCTTTTTCTCACTTTCTTCAGTTACGATGTTCGCTAAATTTGCCTGTTCGAACACCTCTTCAACATACAGATTCCAGTTGTACTCCCCATTCTGTCTGGAAATCATGGCTCTATTCTCCTTACCGCCCCCACTCTGTTGTGTAGACCTATTTTGACTGCGTTCTACACGTTCATTTGTGCACTCCTTCGCAAAGTGGCCATTCTGTTGACAGTTGTAACACCTGACCTTCGACTTATCGAACCCTGGTCTTTCACCAACAAACTTCCTACCTGTCTTCTTCATAAACCTCTTAACCCTTCTCACAATCATCGCCATTTGGCCACTGCAGATCCATCTCTTCCAGATCATCAGCATCGATTTGATCATAATCTTCATCCAAAGTTGCTGGATCAACAATCTTACCTTGAATGTAATTCTCATACGAAGCAATGAAAGATGCATAGAGAGCAAACTGTTGTTCAGCAGATTTAACACTCATGGGCATCTTAGAGTAGTTGTTGTTAGGAACACTTGAAGAGAAACTACTCTTGGTTGCTTGAGGTTTAGAAGCATTTGATCCTCCAGCTACAAAACACACATCACCATTGATGTTGAGAGATACATGACCTTCATGTGTTGAGTTAGCGCCTGACTCTCCCTTTGAGTAATAAGCAGATGATTCAGACTTCGAACTTGAACTTGTGTTAACTTTTGCACCATACATTCCTGGATCCTGAATCTGATCAGTTGGTGTCTCTTTTCGAACCATGTTATGTTCAAAAGTTCTTAGTTTGTTGACTGCTGTTTCCAAGTCATAGTCGGCAAACTCTTTGTCTTCTCTCATCAACACAGTGTACATCTCCCATTTCGGTGGGAGAGCATCAAGAAGCTTTTCAACGATCTCATCTTCTTTGTAAGTAATGGAATAGTTGCTGAGTTCGGTCATCAGATAATAATATCTCGTGATGATATCATCAAGTGATTCATTCTTCAGATACTTGAACACCGAGAATTGAGTTTTAAGTAGTTTAATCTTTGATGCACGAATCCCCACATTACCCTCAAAACGGTTTTCAAGTGCTTCCCAAAGCTCTCTAGCAGTCTTATACTTTCTGAAGGTGTGAAGAATCTCTTGTGGAAGAGCCATTGTGATCGCTGCATGAGCTTTGCTTTCAGCCTCATACATTTTCTTTTTTTCTTCTTCCATCTCTTTGTATTTCTTAATCTGATCACGACCCTCATACTCAGCAGTTGGTGGAATGTAGCCATCTTGTATGCACACCCACATTTTAGCATCTTGGTACTTGACATATTGTTCAAACCGATCTTTCCACGCTACAAAATCAGTTCCCTTAAGCATCTTTGGTGCCTTTGTAGCTGAACCCGCTTCCACTTCCATCTTCACCAGTTCCGTAATGTTTATTGAAGACATCTTTCATAAAACACAAAGAAACCCGAAAAATAAAAATTTTATTTTTTAACAGTACTGTAGGCGAAGTTGTGGATAACTTAGCTTAAGTCTGAACTTCGCTGATTCTGAACTTCGCTCCCTTTGTTAAATTCGCCTGATTCGGCGAAGTTGTGTATAACTTCGCTTAAGGTAAGCGAACTTGTGAGGTAGGCGAAGTTGTGGGTAACTTCGCTTGAGATAAGCGAACTTGAGAAGGTAGGCGAAGTTGTGGATAACTTCGCTTAACCTTATATCTTCGCCGAAACCCTACGAACAGTGACGGCAACTTCGCCTGATGAACACGATGGTTTTGCAGGTTTGATTTCTGGATTTTGCGAGGTTTGTGACGGTGTAATGGGTTGTTTATGATGTTGGGAGGTGAGTAGGACACAAAAACTCGGTAAACTCGTCCCGCGAATAGTCAAACGGAACGATTTCTACACCCGCATGATAATCCCGAACCACAATCACGAGCAAAAGCTCTGATACCAATTGTAGGTTCCCAGCCGGATCTACACGGAATATCTCGTTCTACGTAGGTGCGGAATCCCTACGTAAGACGTTACGAGTGTAGAAGACGATACGAGTTAACACGATCGAACACACATTACAATAAACAAAGACACATTGTATATTGCAACCGGAAACACGAGATCTCAATCACTGATTACAGGACTCGTTACACGTAAACTGAATACTTGTTCACTGAAAAACTCAAACTCAAGCCGTAACCTAGCTGATTATAAAGGCGACAACTTCGCCTGGCATGTTCAGGCGAAGTTGTCCCTAACTTCGCTTAGTTCACAAGTTCGCCTGTATCAGCGAACTTATGAGCTAACTTCGCTTACATACAAAAACACAAATCTAACAAACTCGATTACAGACACTTGAAACTGAACTACTGACATCATGTACCAACATTGTCCCAAAGCATTCTATTGATGACAAAAAGAATGATCCAAAATATCATGTTGTACCGCCACCTATTTGGAACTCCTAAGTTCCAAAAGAACCTGAAGGGTTTCTTAAGGCGATAAATGTGGTGACTGATTCACCACATCTTCATGGATCATCATCTAATTCTTGTGATGAGCAACTTGTTAAGTCTTTCAATAGTTTTGAATGTGAGAGTGAAGTGGGTAAGAAAGTTGTATAGCGAATGAGGTCCATTCGTTAGTGATCTAGGCTAGTTCGTTAAGGTATAAGCCCATTCGTTATGGAAGCATAACGAATGAGGGCTAGTTCGTTAAGCTTATACCATTCTTCATGGAATGTTGACGAATGGAGTCTAATTCGTTATGGAGGCATAACGAATTAGAGTTAACTTAACGAATGGAGCATGTGGCCTATAAATAGGTGGTTCCATGCTCATAATTAAGTGAGATCACACATATGAGAGATGTGAGGTCCATAAGTTATTCTCTCTATAACTTATTATGTATTTATCCATATATATTAATAAACCATATTTAAAGTATTCATGTTCGTATTGTATAATCGATGTATCGGTGCGGCTAGATCCATGGAAGGTTTCCACAATTGGTATCAGAGCAGGGGCTGCTCTCGATGCTTCGATTAAGGTAAATCTGAGCTTTTCGTGTTCTTCGTGTTCTTAGGGTTTTGGTCAGATCTGGAGTAAATTAATGTGTTATAGATGGATTTGAGTGTGAATTCGTGTTTATGGATGGAAAATGAAGCTTCGTGTGTAATTTGGTGTTAAGTTATGGTGTATTGAGTGATTCACCATGGAAGAGTATGTTAACTTTTGATTCGGTTTATGATGATTTAGTGATTGTTAAGTTAATTGGATGATGGATTTGTATTTATAATTGAAATCCACATGTTTTTGTGGATTTTGGTGGTTAATTATGGTGAATTGAAGATTTCACCATTGAAGAGCATGTTATGGGTTAAATTATTTGGTGATGAATAAGTAATTGTTAAGGTAAATTGATGTTGTATTTGGAATCGCGGTGAAATTGTGAGTTTTCGTTGTGATTTTCATGGTAATTTATGGTGTTTTGATGATTTCACCATGGATGAAGCTTGAATTTCCAGAATCCAGCCAGATCTACAATTTTCCGACGAGATAACCACTTTTTTCGGCGAATTTCATTTTTCCGGCGAAGCAGTTCAGATCCAACCACCTGATTTGTTGCTACTGTAGCTAATTCGTTAAGGAAGTTTAACGAATTACTGTAGCAATTCGTTATGGAAAATTTAACAAATTAAGAGTTAATTCGTTAAGGTAATAATAACGAATTAAGTTATTTCGTTAAGTTAATTCGTTAAGTTAAGAGTATAACGAATTAAGGTAATTCGTTAAGGAGATTCGTTAAGTTAAAGTTGACGAATTAAGGCAATTCGTTAAGTTACTTCGTTAAGTTAATTCGTTAAGGTAAATGTAACGAAATAAGGTGATTCGTGAAGATAATTCGTTAAGGTATGGGTAACGAATTAAGACTGATTCGTTATGTATGACGAAGTGTGGACATCCTAACGAATAGGAAGCCATTCGTGTAACTGTTATAACGAATGAGGTTATAACGAATAAGAGTTGGTAATTATAACGAACTGAGTTAGAGAATGGAGAGCACGAACTAAATTAACGAATGGGGTGTATATCTATAACAAATTAGAGAGGCAATTCGTTAAAAAAAAGTAAAATGGCGGGAAAATTTTTCTTGCGCGAATTTTTTCCTGAATACTCCTCGTAAGTGAGTTTTCATTCTTGAAAATTTTTGCGATAATATTTATTTTTCGAAAATTTTCGGTGAATTTTTTGCGGGAAAATCGGGAAAAATTTTCTTAATTGAAATTTTTTTGGGATGTTCCTAATGTATTGGGTACTCTTCTCTCAAATTTTGGTAACATATTTTCTGTCCGACTGTTTACATGTTTCGGCTGGCCGAGGGGGAGATCTCATGTAATTTAAGGGGGAGTGTGTTTGTTTGTGAACCTTGAAGATTATTTAAGACCTTGCCGAATTTGTCAAGAAAAAGGGGAGATAAAACTTTCATTTGAGATTATTTGGCGTGTATCTTCCTACGTTTGCAAGGTTTCTTGAAAATTTACTGCAATTCGGGTGGTAATTCGTGTTTGAAAAGCTACGTTTGACTGAGTTCAAGACTGCAAGTGTTCTTCGATTGGTGATTGATTTGTACAAGATCGAAACCTGACTATGTGGGATACGAGTGTCTGTTCATTTACTTCTTTCTGAGGGACTTTGATCTTGACTATGTTGGCTACGAGTAAATGGCGGATTACTTCTGTTGAGGGGGGCGATTCTCGAACGAGTTGATCTTATTGAAAAATATACGAGTCTTGTCATTGGATTGAAATATTTGATCATTTGGGTTTTATTAATGGAGGTTGGAACTCTGAATCTTATGCCCAAACATTAGTGCATCTTTGCGAATGGGATGTGGAAGAGCTTCAAAGGGTATATTTGGGATACACGTTATCAAGAGAGGGAAAATCGAAGTGAAAGATATTGAATGATCGAGTTGTTCATGAAGATGTGTGATGAGGTTACACGTAAAATATGTTTTTCTTTACCGGTGCTGATGGATAGCTGATGACTTGTTGCTGATTGTTGAAAGATTGAACCATATCATATGCCAATGGTTGATCGGGATGATCTCCAAGAGTTGCTCACATTGAGGGGGTGATCTGATATGAGAGGCTACAAGTTGTTGGTTTGCTGAAAAGATTTAAAGATTGTCTGTCTACCCAAGCCCGAAAATCATCAGTCAAGAGGGTGTCTGTTAGTGCACGGTTTGGTGACTGGTGATTTGCAGTTAAAGTATTCAATATTAAAGTATTCGATAGCCACGGAAAAGGGGGTGTCTGTTAGTGCACCGTTTTGTTGTCCGTAGCATTCGAATAAGTTATACATAGTCTAGATTGTTTATTTATTGTAAAATGGCCATTCGCTATGGATTGTATATCGAATGAGGTCCATTCGTTAGTGATCTAGGCTAGTTCGTTAAGGTATAAGCCCATTCGTTATGGAAGCATAACGAATGAGGGCTAGTTCGTTAAGCTTATACCATTCGTCATGGAATGTTGACGAATGGAGTCTAATTCGTTATGGAGGCATAACGAATTAGAGTTAACTTAACGAATGGAGCATGTGGCCTATAAATAGGTGGTTCCATGCTCATAATTAAGTGAAATCACACATATGAGAGATGTGAGGTCCATAAGTTATTCTCTCTATAACTTATTATGTATTTATCCATATTTATTAATAAACCATATTTAACGTATTCATGTTCGTATTGTATAATCGATGTATCGACGTGGCTAGATCCATGGAAGGTTTCCACAGCTAAAACCAGTTTTATTACAAAAGAAAAGGTATTGGGTTTAAAGAGGGTAACCAAGAGTCTTTAAAACCAAATGTTGGTTTTCAAAAGATTACTTTTGTTAAAGGAGAGACCTTTGAGAAAGAGAAAGATGCCATATTTACAAGGCAATAAAATGATGAGTTTTATAGACTCAAGGCAGAAAGGGAAAGAGGAGATAATCATGTTCATCATGTTAAAAAATTTGTTGATAGGAGGAAATATTTTTTTGTCATGAGTAAGGACATTTGTTCTATTCATGTTCTAAACGATTTTCTAAATCTCTAGAAAGAAAACATGTGGTGAACAAAAAACCATGTGTTAAAGTTCCATTTGTAAAATCTACATCTCCACCCATCAAGATTTTAAAAAGACGTGTGGATAAGGAACTTGTCAAAAAGGCTTTTAAAGCAGGTGGATTTTCAAAAGTTAAGAAAATTGATGGTTTTTATAAGAAAACAAGTTTTGTTAGGAAAAAATGGATGGTTAAGGGTAAAATCAAAGATGTACCTTTTAATTAAACCACTGAGATTGAAATTGAGCATTCTAAAATTGAGAAAGGTGTTAAATCTTTAAAATATGAGCCTTCAAATTCTAATTCATTTAAATCACGCTCATCGGTTGATTCTTTGATTGATTTTGAGGATGATAGTTTTGATGATTGTTTCTTTGAGAAATTGAAACAACCCAAGACCAAGAAGGCTTGGGTTTCCTTATTTCACTAACTGCTTACTTTTGTAGGGCTTTCAAGATCGAATGACTCACGTTGGATTATGGATAATGGAGCCTCTCGACACAAGACATGAACTCTTCATTTGTTAAAGAATGTTAAATCTATTAGAGGAGGATATGTGGTTTGCAGGAAATCAAGGAGGACAAATTGTTGGTGAGGGTACTTTATCGAACAGGAAAGTGATGTTCGAGAATGTGAATTACATCACGGAGCTTGAGAATAATTTGCTGAGTATCTCCTAAATTTGTGACAAAGGCTTTTCAACACACTTTACAAGTCAAGATTGTATGATTCTGAAGCCTGGGTACAAGATTCCAGATGAATGGATTTTGATGAAAGCACCAAGGGAGAATGATCTTTATGTTCTAAACATGAGTGTTGCATCATCGACTCAAGGTACTGTACAGTGCTTTGTCACCAAGGCGTAGGAAAAGGAGTCGGTGTTATGGCATCGTCGAATAGGTCACATCAATGTTCGCAAGATGAACTATCTTGTTCATAACCAACTGGTTGAAGGGGTAAACGTCAAGGGTTTTCATTTGAGTACTGATTGTTGAGTTGTAAGAAGGGTAAACAAAAGAAGAAGTCGCACCTGACGAAGTCTCTCAACTCAATCAACTTACCTTTCGAGAAGGTACACATGGATTTTTTTTGTCCTGTGAATGTCAAAGTATAATCGGGGAACTTTATTTTTTCGTGGTAACTGATGAATATTCATGTGACATGCGTCAAATTCAATTTAGTATTTGTACTCGTTTTATTACGCGTTTGTAATCGGATCGTCGCATTTAATGAAACGTTGAGTTATTAATTATGTTATTCGGTTTTATCTTTATTTACGTGTGACTCGTATTAAAATATTTATAATCGTTTAAAGTATCTATTATATGCACTTATAACCCTTACAATATAAAACTCACCACAATTGATCACTCAACTAATTTTGAGGGACCGTGTTGCAAATAAAAATTTTTTCCCTCTACTTTCCTTCTTCCCGTCGCCAATCGCACCCCCCCCCCTTTCAAAATTTTTATTCTATTAACACATAAATCATGGGATTTGATTAGTTGTTGAACCTTTACAAACACGCTCCATCTCATTATAGTATAACGCGTAAATTGACAGCTAATTCGTATCGGATTGAATCAATTCCGTTAATTAGGGCCGCGGACTGATTTGACCCTTTAACCCTATAAATATACAACCAAAATGCAATTAAACGTGCATACACCACCTCCTCACAATCCCGAAGCAAAACCCTAAGACTATTGCAGCCAATTAGCAGTTATTAACCTCGTTTGACTTCGTATTCGAGCCGTAACCCTAGCCCCGTCGTTCTCCATCTTTCGGTGCTCGTTTAAGGTAATTGAACGTTCATATGTGATCGATTTTCTATAGGTATTAAAAGCCCTCTGTCAATTTCATGAGACAGAGGGCAAAAGGTCTTGCATTGGGATTGATTCGTTCTGGGGTTCTTATGGCTTAAGGGTTAACTGGAATGAAAGGTTATATACTTTTCGTTTCATAATCTAAACGAATCTGCCACTGGCTCAGTTGGCCAGCGTTCATGATGTTTAATCAAGAACCAGCCAGGGGCGCAGGTTCGAATCCCCCTGGTCCGGTTTTTGGTATTTTTTGTTATTCCTTTTATTTCTTTCATTTTTATTATTATTTATTTAAAAAAATGTATTCTTTTTACTTAAAACTTTAATTACATTAACACCTAATAAAATGTACACTTGTTTAACGAACCAAACACTATTAAACTTTCAATAATAAATTCTCATTAAACGTTTTTCGAGTATATATGTATGTATACATATATACATAATCAATTAAAAATATATACATTTCTTTTTTTTTTGTTTTTCTATAACAATAATAATAATAATAATAATATCGACTTTCGATATATTTAAAATTTATTATACGCAAATTTTATGAGAATCCTTTAACGATTTCAAATATATTAAACCCATGTTTGCTCCCGTGTTAGTTCGTTTACATTGGTTTAGATATTTATTTTTGTATATACTTTAATATTTAGGACAAATTGTCGGAACTTCTCGCGGAACCACCTAGTTGCTTTAATCGCTACAATCTCCTCGTTACCGTATTCCCTATTCCAAGTGAGTTCGTCATAACCCCGTTTTAACGCTCTTAATATTTTTGGGGTGTAGCATGTCACAAGTTTTATCTCGTTATTTATGTGCTTATTTGTAAACCGATTCACAATTAGCGTACATGTTAATATTATTCTTACATATTGTTTATGATTATACGTGAACTTGCTTGCAACGTGTTTACTGTTCTTATAGTAGAAGTTACGCAAACGCATACACATACACATAGTGGGAGGGTCCGACGGGACGTACCCGCGCCGTCTAACGTTATGGCTTCGGTTGTTCGTAAGGTGGTTCTCATTTCCCCTATTACTACGGCCTCAGCTAAAGGAACAGGAGGACGACATTAATTGATTTTATTTACTTTACGCTTGAATATTTATTACATTCCTTTTATATATATATATATATATATATATATATATATATATATATGTATACTCAAAAAAACTCATGAAAACTCACCAACTTAATTTTTGACAAATATATTATTTTCAACGTGCTACAGGTTGAATCGATGGCATGCTAAGGATGAAGATCATTAGTATACCTTAGGATATTTGAATAAAGAACTTATTATTGTTTTGATGAAGTGTTTCTTTTTTTGTTTTTATTTATAATTATGAATAATTATGTACTTGTTACGTTACGAAATTAAATGATATAATTATTGTAACAACTCGGTTTTACCAGTTTATATTACCCGCCCATTTTAAACTTGGGAAGACTTTCCAATAAAAATATCACGTCTATCGAGTTAATTATTTATTTTAAATATTATTATGTAATTGTATATGTGATATATATATATAAACAACTTTCAAGACTATGCAATTTTGACCCTAAACTACACTTAACCCTTAAATGCTTCCATCTCTAAACTCCAAGGACTCCATTGCAAATTCTGCATATTATAATCAATAACCCTTTAACCATGACCCGTACCCAGATCCTTTTCACCTCACCAAACCCGTGACTGTTTGTTATAACCGTCCATACAAATCGCGACTTGGACCTCAATTCTCGCAGCTAATTTAGCCAATGAATCATCGAACGTATTATACATACCATATACGGCATAACCGACGATTTAATTTTGTTAACTTGATCAATTATGATTTTTTTTCTTAATATGTGCAGCCGACACCTAATCGAACTCGTTATACATGTATACAATCATATTAATTCAATTAGACTTGCAGTTAGTATCCTTAAACCCTTGCCGTCCTAACCCTTGTAATTGATTGCCTTACCGTTGCTGTGGGGACCTGTTCGTGATCACCTTTGGCCGCCGCTGTTCGTGCACAACTAACCATCGTTTAATCCTCGTTAAAGGTAATTCAACACACTGTTGTAATCGTCGTGACTCCCTCGTCAATAACCCTAAGGTTAATTGTGTTTTCGATTAACGGATTAAACAATTCACGAATTAGGGTTCTTATCAATTTAGTCCAAACCGACACCTTAACTAGTCGTTTTCCGGAACCTTTGTTAAAACATATATTCTACGTGTCTTAAAATATATAGATAAATAAGTTATTTGTAAAGGTTTTAATATTTAAAAGAGTTATTAATCAAAAATATGTAATCTTGTTGATTAACGTACAAAAAAATATAGTTTAGGTATTTTATAAAAGATTATATTTTATATAAACATTATTATTTATCATCCATCATTTATTACTGACAATAAAATGATATATAAGTATTTTAAAATGTATTTTTAGTTTAAAATAAATATGTACAAACGAATCTCTTTTTATAATTAATCCAACAATTTCATAAATATTTATTCAAGTTTTTTTTTTTATATAATTAAATCATGTTATTACGATAAAACTTGATTATGAAATCTATAATAAAAATAATGAAATACATAGCCTTTGTAAGATTTCCTCGATCATCAAATTCGAACCTCTATTTAGTTTTATACTCTTTATTCAATTCGTATTTATTCCACAACTATTGTTACTTAGGATTTCTCGTCGATAACTTTGGAAGAACGTGACTCGTGTTTACTACCGTTCTTACCGCATTCGTTAATCTCTTGCTTATTGCCAAGGTGAGTACCACTTTCCTCTATTTTACTTATTTTCCACGTTTTGGGGACATATGCGTAAATTATATTTCTTATATATACTTATACTCAAAAACTGCAACTTTGTCTTATGTGTTAACAACTTATACCTTACTTGTTTATGTGCTTATTTGCTTTGTATGCTTCCGCATTCAGAGAGGTCCAACATAATCTCAGTCTAGTATGATCATACGCCAGTCGTTAGCTTTGTGCTTCTCGACATCTCAGTTATACTTGCTCATTTGGTTAATTTGTTATTCTCATATGACTTGTTGCAACTACATATTTTTGTTATATACTATATGTGCATTTAAACTGGTGTGCCGCTCACTCAACCTTGTGTTGACAAACTATATTATTTTCAACGCATATGCAGGTTATCGTGTGACATGATTATCAAGATTGTTTGAAGCAACTTAGGATGCATGATAGAGAAAAGATACAAGAACTTAATTTTGGATGTTTAATGTAATTGTTTATTTATAACTTTGATGTACATGAATATTTGTTTGAAATAATTAAATAGATATTGAAACTTATATTGTGCATGATAGTAACCTTGAAAGCTGTGACAATCAGTTCGTGCCCCGACATTTCCGCCGTAGGTTGGGGTGTGACAATTATTGCCGCTTTAAATAGTGTTACGAGCTATGAGTGATCTGTATGTTACACCCGGGCGTATTTCGCTTAAAGTAGGGGTGTTACAGATTGGTATCAGAGCCGTAACTATAAGATAGGTTGTTAGACGTATCGTCCTACTATAGTTATAGTTTATTTTAGGGCCCCGAATTGCATGTATACCCTATGTGCTATGTGCCCGCACTTTTATTAAAAGTTCATTCATACGCTCGAATTTATTACGTTTTATAGCGTCACAAGTACACCTATTCACACACAAACTCCAAGGCTTATGCCTAAACATTTTTTTTATCGACTTATTTATTTAAAAACGATTTTCAATCCTCTTAAAGTTGGTTCTACGTGACGGGTATGTCGTAACTGGAAGGGTGACACGCTTATTTTTCGAACCCTTGACACCAAGGTTTTTAAACCTAAGGATAAGCAATGCGTATAAATCCCAATCAGACGCGGGACCCGGTTGCTTACTGATGTACCTAGAAATATACATCTTTTCAGCATCAAATAATCCCTAAAAACTGCAATTTCTATCTAAAAACATAGCATAAGAGGCTACGTATCATAATAAAACATAATTTCAGGTGAAACCAAGCCCCAAACAAAGAAACAAGCGAAAAGACGAAGAAAAACAGAAGAAAACACAAGAAAACAAAGAAACACGCCCCCATGCCTCAAGAAACACGCCCCCATGCTTCTGAACACGAGAAAAGACAAAATCTGGAAGCATAAGCACGGGGTCGTGCGTACCAAACACGGGGCCGAGGACGAGAACACAGAAAAGACAAGAAGAATTGAGCACATGTCACTAAAAACCACGGGGTCGTGCCTACCAAACACGGGGCCGTGGCCACCTCACAGAAAAGACAAAACAAATCTGGCACATGTCATAAAAATGCACTGGAGCGTGCCCATCAAGAACGGGGCCGTGCCTCACTCTCCAGATTGCCTATAAATAGTGACTCATGTTGCACTCATTTGGTGTGCCTTGAAAAGATATCTATCCGGTTTTCACTTATAAAAACACACACTAAAACTCACCTTGAAGATCTAGTGAAAAGTTTGAAGGCTTGGAGGTCATTACCATCAACCATCATCATCAATGTTTTCAGACCCGGCCCGGACGTCGACCCGGACGCCTTACCGGGTCAACGGTCGGACCGACCCGGGAGGGCGGACCGGTGTTTGACCCGGATGACATATATAATTTAAATATATATTTATATATAAATTAATAACCAAATTGAATATAATGAATTAATTATATATGGACATCACCATCAACCATCATTACCATCAAGATCTAGTGAAGAGTTTGAATGCTTGGAGGTCATTACCATCAAACATCATCATCAACCATCATTACCATCATTAAGAAGGAAGATTCATCTATAATTGGTTAGATTGTTCCAAGTTTAATCATGTATTTGTTATCATCATTCATCTTAATGTTTATCATCATGCTCATTATGAGCTAAACTCCTTTTACCATCTAAAATCTATGAAGAAGCTTTGTTTTACTTGATAATTAATCAAGACATGTGATGTAGTCTAGTAAAGTACATGGTTATATTATAATTATCTTTTGATGAGAAATGTTTCACCATCTTAAATCACTAATTCAAAGTTGGTGGTTGTCAATTCCATTGGCAATCGTTCATGATCGATTCATGTTCTTGAAAGATAGAAATACTTTGATACATTATCGAAACATGGATCCTTATATTGTACTTAGAAATGATGAGATATAAGTTATGATGTATTTCTCTAAACCTTGGTAATCCGAAAATGGCTTTGCTTAGGATATCAAATTAGTTAAAGAAATCATATGTTAACGGAATGTGTAATTATAACCTACATAAATCAACCAAGGGGAGGTTGTGTGATGGACTACAACCACCCAAAGTTGTTAGAATTGGTATTTGAGAAATCGAAGTCAATCCTAATATTTCTACTTTACGAAACTACTTGCCAACTTAAATTGACATCATTGAGATGGCATGACATTAGTAAAGGGTGGACTTTAAAATGCGCATGCTATCTCCTTAGTGCCAAAGATGCTCACTTAAGGTTTAAGGAGTTATCTATCATATATTGCTATGGCAAGTTTATCATATGTCTAAATATTAATTATCAATGTTGAAATGGAGTGGATTCTTGATCTTAGATGGTAACCTTCGCATAATTGAACAACTCATTTAGAATTTCTTGTCTTGGTCACCTATATATTATATATAAGTATTTATATTTTATAAAAAGTTCAAAAATTAACCCCAAGATGATTAAAACCTCCTATTAAAATAAAACAATGATTTATTATTAGAAACATTTGTGTCCACGAATCGATACTTGGTTCTTACCAATACTATTCCACATATACGATAGGTACACTTGCCTATTTTGTGTGTGTTCAGTCTTTGTGGAAATCACTTTTATAAATTTAAAACACGATCTTGTGCAAAAGCAAATCATTCCATCCATCATATTTTATACCACATGCACGCACGCATCACTTACCTAGAGGGTTAGAAAAGGGTGTTGGAACTTATTAGGCCAAATCATACCATGCAAACGTCATACGAACCATAACTTTATGTTGTCAAACGTGGACATTTTCCTTTGTGAATAGAGAATGGTTGCACTCCTGCTCTTAAATCTCATACAAGTCATGGTGGTAAATGGATATCCAAATTTCAATACAATTTTCATGTGATTTTGGTATTATCAATATTTTTATTCAAAAGGTTTAAGTATTCCACTTCTCGAAATCTTCACTCGATAACTCACGCGTGTAGTACTCTCTCTTTTCAGCATGTCTGCTCGTTTCCCTCGTCGTCCTGCAAGAAACTCCAGCCGCAAGATGACAGCCCAGATCACTAAGCAACTGACTGTTGTGCTCCCGAATATGGTGGCTCAACTGCACCAAACCATTGCTTCCAACTCAAACTCAGCTACTTCGGGTTCGAACTCCAACTCTTGTCGTTACAAGACCTTCACCGATACGATTCCTCTTAAGTTTGATGGCTCTGAAGGTGCCACTGCACTACTGGAATGGTACCAAAGTATGGAGAGTACTTTCCTCCATATCGAATGTCCTGAGGACAAGAAGACACGCTTTGCTTCAAGTGTCTTCAAGAAAAGAGCCTTAACTTGGTGGGTTCAAGAAAAATCCACTAGTGGTGCTGATGTAGCCATGGCCTTGCCATGGTAGGAACTTAAGGAAATCATGACCGAAGAGTTCTGTCCACCCAACGAACTCATGAACCTTGAGGTGGAATTTTGGAATCTTAAGCAAGAGGGTGGTGATAACGCTACTTACACCGCTCGCTTCAACGAGCTTAGCGTCTTGGTGTCACATCTTGTCACCCCTCTTTCTCGTGGGATTATCAAGTATGTTCGGGGTTTGCCAAGGCAAATCCAAGACTCAGTCCAAAGCATTCCCCCCAAAACTCTTCGCGAGGCGGTTGTCCTTGCTGCATCCTTGTCTGACAACCACGTTAAGGCAGGAACCCTCAAAGGCAGCAAGAAGAGTGTTGAGAAAACCGAGGCCGAACCTTCCAAAGAGGTAACGGCCGAAGCCACACCCAAACCAAACCGCAACATCAACAACAACCATTCCAAGAAACGAAAGCAAAACTGTGCCTTAACCCAACAAAACGCACCTCAACCTCAATACCAACCAACCCAAACCCTAAACCTTCAAGCTCCACCTACAAAGAAACCTTACCACGAACCACACCCGTTTTGCCAAATTTGCCAACAACACCACCAACTCGGCATCCCTTGTCGACAATGCACCCATTGTGGCCGTTACGGACACCTGCTAGGCGCATGTTTCGAATTCATGCGTATCCATCCAACCCTCACCAAACCACCCCGCACTCCCCACACTTTCAACCAAAATCGTGTTTTAACTCAAGCTCAACCCATTGATCAAGCTTACCCCACCCCTCGAGCGTGTTTCAATTGCGGAGATCCTAGTCATTTCTGCAACGCGTGTCCCCGGCTCGCATATCAAGTCTAAATGGCCACTCCGCATGTGTACCCTGCTCAAGCCTATTAATCTCGGGCCTTTCAACCAGTTCCACAACTTATGGCCAACCAAGTAGTTCAACCGGTTCAAGCCAATCAAGCCTCGACTTCTCAAGCTACACCCGTCGTCCCCAATGCTCATGGGAGGGCATTCGTTATCAATACAAATCAAGCTCAGCATAACAATGATGTGGTGAACGGTACGTTCTTGGTTAATAACGTTTATGCATCCATTTTATTCGATACCGGTGCCGATATGAGTTTTGTGTCTTTTGATTTTGAGCCTATGATTTCGTCGTCTCGTTCTAAACTCGAAAGGTCCTTTACGGTTGAATTCGTGAATGGTAAAACTATCTTGATTGACTCGGTTATTCGTGGTTGTACTCTAAATCTCAACGACTATGACTTTTCTATCGACCTCATTCCTATGCAACTCGGAAGTTTTGATATCATAGTAGGCATGGATTGGTTAGCTCAACATCGTGCCGAAGTCGTGTGCTTTGAGAAGTATATTCATATTCCACTAGACGACGATCGGATTTTGCGTATTTTCGGCGAAAATCCTTCCAAGGGGCTCAAGCTTTTGTCGTGTACTCAAGCCCAAAAATACTTACGTAAAAAGTATGTGGCTTTCCTTGCCTAACGTCTTGGAAAAGAAACAAGAAAGAAGACAATAAAAGACATTCCGGTAGCTCGTGATTTTCCCAAAGTTTTCCCTGAAGATGTTTCTGGTTTACCTCCTACTCGTGAAGTGGAGTTTTGTATTGATCTTGTGCCTGGTGCGAAACCCGTCGCCAAAGCTCCTTATCGTCTCGCACCTTCGGAAATGCAAGAGCTAGCGAGTCAACTCCAAGAACTCTCTAGCAAAGGTTTCATCCGCCCAAGTTCATCACCTTGGGGCGCACCTGTTCTTTTTGTTAAAAAGAAGGATGGTTCCTTTCGAATGTGTATCGATTATCGTGAAATCAATAAACTCATGATTAAGAACCGATACCCTTTGCCTAGAATTGACGACCTTTTCGATCAACTCCAAGGAGCATCTTGCTTTTCAAAAATCGATCTTCGTTCGGGTTATCACCAATTGCGCGTTCATGAGGATGATATACCCAAAACCGCTTTTCGAACTCGTTACGGTCATTACGAAATTATGGTTATGCCTTTCGGCTTGACCAATGCACCTGTGGTGTTTATGGACCTCATGAACCGCGTATGCAAGCCTTATCTCGATAAGTTCGTGATCGTGTTTATTGACAACATTCTCATTTACTCGAAACCTAAATTTGAGCATGAAAAACATTTTCATGATATCCTCTTGTTGTTGAAGAAAGAACAACTTTTTGCCAAGTTTTCTAATTGCGAGTTTTGGTTAACGAAGTTCAATTCCTTGGCCATATCGTTAACGAAAAAGGCATTCATGTTGATCCCGTTAAATCGAAGCCGTTAAAAATTGGAAGACCCCAACTTCACCTACGGAAGTTCGATCCATTCTTGGTCTCGCTGGTTATTACCGTCATTTCATTTTGAACTTTTCCAAGATCACTTTACCCCTCACCGCCTTAACTCATAAGGGTAAACCTTATGAGTGGGGGGCTAAGCAAGATGAAGCTTTTCAAACCTTGAAGCGTCTTTGCGACACTCCTATCCTAGCCCTTCCCGAAGGAAACGAGGATTTTGTTGACTATTGCGATGCCTCGAATCAAGGTCTCGGGTGCATTCTCATACAACGAGGCAAGGTCATCGCCTATGCGTCACGACAACTTAAGGTTCATGAAATGAATTATACGACACACGACCTTGAGCTCGGAGTTGTAGTATTCACGTTGAAAACTTGGAGACACTATTTGTATGGGACGAAATGTGTGGTATTCACCGACCACAAGAGTCTCCAACATATTTTTAACCAAAAAGATTTAAACATGAGGCAACGACGATGGGCCGAACTTCTTAGTGACTACGATTGCGAAATACGTTACCATCCCGGTAAAGCAAACGTAGTAGCTGATGCCGTTAGTCGCCAAACCCATGTCAAAAGAATTCTTCTTGTAAGCGTTGTTATCCAAAACGATCTTCAGCTACGTATCTTTGACGCCCAACACATCTCCATCACTGAAGGCAATATGTACAAAGAGATGTCGTGTGGTGCTGAACTCCAACTCGAAACCAAGCGTGATGGTTTGCTATATTTTCTTAACCGCCTTTGGATCCCATATCGTGACAATCTTCGCACGTTTATAATGGGCGAAGCTCACAAGTCACGATATTCTATCCACCCCGGTGCGGATAAAATGTATTTCGGCCTTTGAACTACTTTCTAGTGGCCTGGCATGAAGAAAGATATCGCTATCTATGTCGGAAAATGTTTAACATGTGCTAAGGTAAAAGCCGAGCATCAAAACCTGCTGGATTGCTAGTGCAACCGTTTATTCCAGTCTGTAAGTGGGAGAACATTACGATGGACTTCGTCACAAAACTTCCCACCACCAAGAGGCAACATGATAGTATTTGGGTAATCGTCTACCGATTAACTAAATCAGCCCATTTCATCCCCATTCGGGTAAAGCATTCGGTCGAGCAGCTCGCTCAAATCTATGTCAACGAGATTGTTTGTCACCATGGTATACCCTTGAGTATTATATCTGATCGTGAAGGTCGTTTCGTGTCTCATTTTTGGAATTCGCTTCAAACCGCCTTGGGAACCCGTCCAGATCTTAGCACCGCTTTTCATCCTCAACGGATGGTCAGTCTGAAAGAATCATTCAAACCCTTGAGGGCATGCTAAGAACTTGTGTGCTTGATTTTGGTGGTAATTGGGATACTCATCTTCTGTTAGTTGAGTTTTCATGCAATAATAGTTATCATTCGAGCATCAAAATGGCTTCATTCGAAGCACTCTATGGCCGTAAATGCCGTTCTCCTATTTGTTGGAACGAGATCGGTGAGACTCATCTCACTGGACCCGAAATGGTAAAAGATACCACCGAAAAAATAGCTCAAATTCGTAATAATCTGCTTACTGCTAGAATTCGCCAAAAGTCTTACGCTGATAAGCAACGACGACCCTTGGAATTCGAAGTCGGCGACCTTGTCCTCCTCAAGGTTTCACCTTGGAAAGGAGTAGTCCGTTTCGGTATGAACGGTAAACTAGCCCCCCGTTTTGTTGGTCCGTTCAAAATCCTTGAATGAATCGGATATGTTGCTTATCGCCTCGAGCTCCCGCAAGAGCTTCAAGGCATCCATCCTGTGTTTCATGTTTCGAACCTTCGAAAGGTTCTAGCTGACGAGAACCTTCATATCCCTCTAGACGAGGTACATATCGATAAGACAATGCACTTTGTTGAGAGACCGGTGGAAATAGTAGATCGAATGGATAAGGAAACCAAGCGTAGCCGAATCCCTTTGGTCAAGGTTCGTTGGGAATCTAAGCGCGGTGCGGACGTCACTTGGGAACGTGAAGACCAAATGAGGTCTAAGTATCCGCATCTATTTGCTACGGATGCTAATTCCTAATTTCGGGACGAAATTTCTTAAAAGTTGGGAATGTTGTGACATTCGTCAAATTCAATTTAGTATTTGTACTCGTTTTATTGCTCGTTTGTCATCGGATCGTCGCATTTAATGAAATGTTGAGTTATTAATTATGTTATTCGGTTTTATCGTTATTTACGCGTGACTCGTATTAAAATATTTATAATTGTTTAAGTATCTATTATGTGCACTTATAACCCTTACAATACACAACTCACCACAATTGATCACTCAACTAATTTTGAGGGACCATGTTGCAAATAACAATTTTTTCCCTCTACTTTCCTTCTTCCCGTCGCCAATCGCACCCCCCCCCCCTTTCCAAATTTTTGATTCTATTAACACATAAATTATGGGTTTTGATTAGTTAGTTGAACCTTTACAAACACGCTCCATCTCATTATAGTATAACGCGTAAATTGACAGCTAATTCGTATCGGATTGAATCAATTCCGTTAATTAGGGCCGCGGACTAATTTAACCCTTTTAACCCTGTAAATATACAACCAAAATGCAATTAAACGTGCATACACCACCTCCTCACAATCCCGAAGCAAAACCCTAAGACTATTGCAGCCAATTAGCAGTTATTAACCTCGTTTGACTTCGTATTCGAGCCGCAGCCCTAGCCCCGTCGTTCTCCATCTTTCGTTGCTCGTTTAAGGTAATTGAACGTTCATATGTGATCAATTTTTAATAGGGATTAAAAGCCCTCTGTCAATTTCATGAGACAGAGGGCAAAAGGTCTTGAATTGGGATTGATTCGTTCTAGGGTTCTTATGGCTTAAGGGTTAACTGAATGAAAGGTTATATACTTTTCGTTTCATAATCTAAACGAATCTGCCACTGGCTCAGTTGGCCAGCGCTCATGATGTTTAATCAAGACAAGGCCAGGGGCGCAGGTTCGAATCCCCCTGGTCCGGTTTTTGGTATTTTTTGTTATTTCTTTTATTTCTTTCATTTTTATTATTATTTATTTAATAAAATGTATTTTTTTTTACTTAAAACTTTAATTACATTAAAACCTAATAAAATGTACACTTGTTTAACGAACCAAACACTATTAAACTTTCAATAATAAGTTCTCATTAAACGTTTTTCGAGTATATATGTATGTATACATATATACATAATCAATTAAAAATATATACATTTCTTTTTTTTTTTGTTTTTCTATAACAATAATAATAATAATAATAATATCGACTTTCGATATATTTAAAATTTATTATACGCAAATTTTATGAGAATCCTTTTTCGATCCCAAATATATTAAACCCATGTTTGCTCCCGTGTTAGTTCGTTTAAATTGGTTTAGATATTTATTTTTGTATATACTTTAATATCTAGGACAAATTGTCGGGACTTCTCGCGGAACCACCTAGTTGCTTTAATCGTTACAATCTCCTCGTTACCGTATTCCCTATTCCAAGTGAGTTCTTCATAACCTCGTTTTAACGCTCTTAATATTTTTGGGGTGTATCATGTCACAAGTTTTATCTCATTAGTTATGTGCTTATTTATAAACCGATTCACAATTAGCGTGCATGTTAATATTATTCTTGCATATTGTTTATGATTATACGTGAACTTGCTTGCAACGTGTTTACTGTTCTTATGGTGGAAGTTACGCAAACGCATACACATACACATAGTGGAAGGGTCCGACAGGACGTACCCGCGTCGTCTAACGTTATGACTTCGGTTGTTCGTAAGGTGGTTCTCATTTCCCCTATTACTACGGCCTCGGCTAAAGGAACGGGAGGACGACATTAATTGATTTTATTTACTTTAGGCTTGAATATTTATTACATTACGAACGTTGAATCGTGCCTTTTATATATATGTATACTCAAAAAAAACTCATGAAAACTCACCAACTTAATTGTTGACAAATATATTATTTTCAACGTGCTACAGGTTGAATCGATGGCATGCTAAGGATGAAGATCATTAGTATACCTTAGGATATTTGATTAAAGAACTTATTATTGTTTTGATGAAGTGTTTCTTTTTTTTTATTTATAATTATGAATAATTGTGTACTTGTTACGTTACGAAATTAAATGATATAATTATTGCCGCTTTAAATAGTGTTACGAGCTATGAGTGATCTGTACGTTACACCCGGGCGTATTCCGCTTAAATCCGGGGTGTTAAACTCACGCTTCTCGTGGGTGATGTTTTTTGAATCGAAAGATAAGACCTTCGACAAACTGATGATCTTATTAAAGAAGCTCGAGATGTTATATAACCTGCCAATCCGAAGAATCAGAACCGACAATGGTACCAAGTTCAGGAACAACCGAATGATTCAATACTGTCACGAGCATGGTATTATTCATGAATTCAATGCTCCTTATACTCCACAACAGAATGGAGTTGTTGAACGAAAGAATATGGCGTTGATTGAAACAGCTAGGGTGATGTTGGCTGATTCGAAACTTCCTATTAGTTTTTTGTCAGAAGTTGTTGCCTCAGCTTGTTACACTCTTAATCATGTTCTAATAGTAAAGAAGTTTGGCAAAACCTATTTCGAGATGCTTAATCGACGAAAGCCGAATTTGAAGTGGCTTGTCCGTTTGGATCACAATGTACCGTTCTTGATCCTGATGGTAAATTTGGTGCTAAGTCTGCGGAAGGTATCTTTGTGGGTTATGCTAGTCCTTTGCGTCATGTAGTTTTACCTAGCATCAACCAGATTGCGCAAGTACAGCATGTTGACTGTCAAAGATATGCTACTCATCTTCAACGAAAGGGCGATGCATGGATGTTTGACTATGACAGTTTGTGGAATTGCTTCTCATTTCCTGAAGAGGAAATCACTGATGAAATGGCCACACTGTTATTTCAACAATATTTGGGTGAAGGGTTTCATGAAGAGAATACACAAGATGTTCCAATCTTTAATATTGATCCGGCACCTGATGTTGATGAACATGTTGATGATACGCCGGCTACGCCATCCTTTGACGATGATGGTGAAGATCACAATGATGTGATTGAGTCTTTTGTTCAACCGTCACCGAATTCTAATGAAGTGATTTCTAATGAAGTGATTAGTGAAGATAATGTCATGAATCTTCCAAATGATGTGGTGGTTCCGAATGAAGTTATGCCTCGAATGTTATCATATCACCCGGAAGAGAGTATTATTGGTGATCTGAATACTGGAGTACGAACTCGAAGTCAAATTGACCAGAGTCTCAGTTGTTAATATACTCAAGTTTCTCCACTTCAAAACCGGTTCTCAATCAAAATTTTCATTTCACAAATTGAACTGAAGACATATAAACAAGCTTTGACTGGGAGAGTTCTGTCAATGCGATGCAAGAATAATTGTTGCAATTTGAAAAGCTTGGGGTATGGAAACTTGTTAATCTACCTGATAACAAATGATGCATTAATACCAAGTGGATTTTCAAGTGCAAAAGAGACGAAAATGGTATAATTATCAGAAACAAAGCTCGATTGGTGGTTCTTGGTTTTAATCAAAGGGAAGGAATCGATTACAACGAAGTCTATGATCCCGTTGCTAGACTTAAAACTATCCGGATTTAGCCTTTTCATCTTGGAAATGATTCAAGGTCCACCAGTTAGATGTGAAGTCTGTTTTCCTTAACGAAAAATTAAGTGAAGAAGTCTTTGTAGGACAACCACCGGGGTTTGTTGATCCTATTCACAAAGACAAGGTGTATCTTCTCGACAAAGCTCTTTACGGATTACATCAAGCCCCGAGAGCTTGGTATGAAACATTGTCTCAACACCTGTTAGCCAATTGCTTTGTTCGTGGCAATGTTGATTGTACACTCTTCACTAAGAAAGTAGATGGCCATCTGCTGATAGTCCAGGTCTATGTCGACGATAACATTTTTTGGTCGACAAACAATAATCTATGCAAAATATTTGAGGAAGTTATGAAGTCGAAGTTTGAGATGAGAGCTATGGGAGAGTTGAAGTTTTTCTTGGGTTTGCAAGTCGAACAGTTGTCTGATAGTATATTTATTCACCAGACAAAGTATGTTAATGATATCCTTGAAAAATTCAATATGGATGAATCAACGTCGATTAGCACTCATATCCCGTTAAATCATGGAATTGGTCCTGATCCCACCGAGGAGAAGGTTGATGAAACACTCTACCGTTCTATGATTGGTTCCCTCATGTATCTCACTGCTTCAAGCCCAGACATCATGTATCCGACGTGTTTGTGTGCCCGGTATCAATCCAGTTCAAGAGTCTCTCACCTAACGTTGGTATAGCGGATATTACGGTATCTTAAGGGATGTCCAGGGGTCGGTCTTTTGTATCCTCGAGACAATGTATTTGAGCTGAGAGCCTATTCTAATTCGGACTATGGTAACTGCAAGCTGAATGCCAAATCTACCACCGTCGGCTGTCAATTCTTTGGTAGCAGGTTGGTGACATGGCAATGTAAGAAGCAGACGATTTTGTCGCTATCTACCTGTGAAGCCGAGTATGTAGCTGCTTCTAGCTGTTGTTGTTAGATTTTATGGATACAACAACAAATGCGCGACTATGGTTTTAAATTTCTTACTACTCCTATTTTTGTAGATAATACTGCTACTATATCCATAACTAAGAACCCGGTAAGTCACTCTAAAACTAAACACATTGAGATACAGTATCACTTCATCCGTGATGGCTATGAGAAGAAGTTGATTACCGTAGACAAAATTCACACAGATGAACAAAAAGCTAATCTTTTTACTAAAGCTTTCGATAAAAACAGATTTTTGTATTTGTTGGCGCTTAACGGTATTAAGAACATGGGCGGTGGGAAAGTGAGTAATCCCTAGGTTATGGAATCCGACCTTTGATTAACCGTTCACCATGTCAATTTTATTTTAAATATTTTTCTTAAAATGGTTTTTGATTTTAGGGGGGGGGGATAGTTTGGGAAAAATACAAAAACATTTGAAAAATCTTATAAGTCAAAAACATTTGAAAAAGTATGATATCCAAAAATATTGAAAAATGTGAAACTCAAAAACAATAGAAACGCTCCTCAAAATGAGTTTTGAAGCATAAAAGGAAAATGATAGTACATTGATCATCTTGTTCCAAATCCAGTAAATGAAGTATAAAAGTCTATTACTTAATGTTTGGTGTATGGTAGGCTTTTGTACAAACAAGTAAGGGAATAAGTGATATACACTTAAATTGTCATGTTGAAAGATGGGTTAGAATTCTAGCAAAAGTCTTGGTAATGAAGGCAGAAATGTAATAATATGTCATACTCAAACCTTATGTTTCAGTAGATCACCAAAATAAAGTATTAATAAAAGTTTTTTTAAGATTCTAGTACACAGTCTACATTTCAATGGTGTATGCTTTTATAGCCTTAAATCCGGTATTAATGGGATGCACTAGGTTTCTGGAGCCATTGAGGTCTTTATGCGGTTTATCATTTGGGTCATTTCGGTGAATATTTAAAAAGGTGTTCAAAGAGCGAACCCTGAAAAGTCATTAAACTTTGATCACTTTGTACTTTGTACAACTTTCACTACTGACTTGATCAAAACACGTTGTTAGACATACATTGTTTCCACCCTTGCACGCGTCTTAATACCAATAAGAACGGACCCCAGGGGATACAATGTCTGCAAGCCGACAGATGAAATCGTGCATACTCATCCATGGTAAAGGAAACTTAGGGTATTGCTTGATAATGTGGGTATGCCTTGTTGTGGAAAACTGTTGCTAAAATTACCAATTTAAAAATTTTAAAAATTTTGATCTGCTGGTTCTAAGGGTTAACTCAAGTTGGGGTGACATGGTAAAAATCAAAATAAGCCTGAATCAAAATTAGAATCTGATCATGTTCTGGTATTATGTGCTTAATTGAACCTTAATCATATCACTGATGTCTCTGAATCTTTTGTTATAAAAGTATAAGTGGACAACCATATTCATGACCGACTTAACATCAGACATAATAAAGCTGAAAACCGTGATGGAAGAACGAATTGATCAATATGATTCCTTGCTCAACTCACAAAAATTTGTTTCTTTATGTTCTTAGTTTTTAATATTTTTGTTTTAGTTACAAATTTTCATTCTTAAACCAAAAATATTTTACATTTCTGTATTATTTTCGATTTTGGTGAATGGTGGATCGGGTTTGGATATCCGAGAATCTGAATCAAGTGGTTGTTTTTTACATAAATATTGCATAATTGGGATTTAAAGTTCAAATGAATTTATTAAGGTCATTAATTTGGACTTGATTAATTTCAATAATGGAAATTGGTTGCTTAAAATCAAAATTGTTAAAAATTTGTGGTCAAAATTTCAAAAGGATTCATCAAGGACATTAATTTGGACTTGATTGAGATTGAAAGTGTGAAATTTGTCAAATTTAAATGTTGAATGAAAGTTCATCGTATAAGAGTTAAACTTATACGGCGTATAAGTTTAAATGACTTATACGGAGTATAAGTCCAATTCATGGCGTATAAGTCTGTGGTGTGTGTGTGTATATATATATATATATATGGTAAGGATCCTAAGAGAACCCTTTGCAAATTGAGAACTTTGAGAACCATTTTGGACCACTAAAAACACTTTTAAAAAAAATATTTAAAAAATCATAAAACAAAAAATAATCAAAATTTTAGAAAAGTAAAAAAAGCAAAATTCTTATATTTCAATCCGGTTTCATTAAAAAAAATAAAAAAAACGTCGTATTATACACATATGTATAATTTTATATAATCATTAGTTACGTAATATACACATATTTACAGTATCATTTATCTTAAATTATACACATGTGTACAAAAAAACATGTAAATGTACATATATGTATATATTATACATATGTGTATATAATTTAGCTAAACCGAGTTTTTTTATGAAACCGGGATGATAAAATAAGACTTTTGGTTTTTTTACTTTTTTCATTTTTGCGTTTTTTTATGTTTTATGATTTTTTTTATTTTTGAGTTTTTTGTGGTCCAAAATGGTTCTCATAGTTCTCAATTTTAAAAAAGTTCTCTCATGATCCTGATCCTGATCCTAATCCTATATATATATATTGACTTTATGCGCTGAACTATTCATCTCTATCTTATGCGCTTGTGTTTGACAGATACGGCAATATTGCTGTACATTCAGTTATCTGTATATCAATGAAATTTTCACCCGTGTATCATCTGATTTGTTGCAAAAGTTGATTCTTGTGGTTGATTCTCACACCACTTGAGTCTTAAAAGGTAAAACCATGTCTTAGTTTGTTGGATCTGATTTTGGTCGTAGATGATGAACAGTACATAATTTGTTTGGACTTAATTGGTCTTATTGACGGAGGGTTTTTGTTCTTAAACTATTATTGATGATAATCCGAACCTTTATGTTCATGTTTGATTGATTATCAGTGTTTGTTTTTGTCTAGATTAAGTTTGACCTAGATTTAGTCTATGACCGCATAAGTGTTATGAACACTTATACGGTGTATAAGTCTAATTGACTTATATGGCGTATAAGGACAGTATACTTATTTACTGTTTGACACAAGGCTCGAGGTTTATAGCCGACAAACTGTTAGATTGTCTATTTATATTCAGATTTAAAGACTGCAACAATCAATGTGTTTCTTCTACTTCTTGATATTCTTATCAGTCTCTATTTCAAGTTAATATCTTTGCTGAAACTGTCAATCTTGAGGTATGTTTATCTGATGTTTTGCATGAGTAATCATCAAAATGAGTCTTTCGGTAGTTGAAGAGTAAGGTGTTGATTGATTTTTTAACCAACAGTTTTAGTTTTAGTTAGAAAAATGGTAAAATTTTTCATTTTTGACTGGGTTTTTGCATATGGCTATTGGGTGCTTCATGACCGGTCTTCTTGAAAATTTGACATATGGTTTAGAGTTGAAGATTGGAGAGTGAGTGATTGCTATTGATGTTTTGGTTGTTGGTGGGTGGATTGTTATTCTGATTAGAAGCGGTCATGGCGTCCGGAGGTACGGGATTTGATTGTTGATGGAGGAGACGTTCCTCATACACCAATAATTTGGATCGTAACTGGGCAAATGAGGTCGGTGTTTCGAAATTCTCAATATTAAGGACAAAGACATCAAAGGAAGGTGAGTTGAAACCATGAAGAACTTGTGATAAAAGATCTTGATCAGTGACCGAGTCACCAAAGGATTGCAACTGGTTAGCCAATTTTTTTGGCCGCGTCACTGTAGGTTGTGATGCTTTGAGTATTCTGTTTAAGAAGTTGAAACTGAGTCTTATATTGAGACTTCTTGGCAAACACTTGATCAAAAAAAGTGGTTTCTATAATGGACCAAAGGTCTGTGGCAGTAGTGGTACCCACGACGAGATGTGCAATGGAGGGATCAAGAGTGACATTAATACAAGCACACACATATCCATCGTTGCGATCCCACTCGGTATGGTCATCGATGGGGACGAGGGGTCCGGGTGAGATGTGCTCGAGGAGACCTATGGTTCTTAGAATAGTAGTGATTTGATGTTTCCATGAAAGAAAGTTATCGTGGTTCAATCGCACACTAACGAAGTTTGCGATATTAGTAAGGGGAAAACGGTGTGGATCGGATGGAGGATTTGGAGGGGGGGCTATTATCAATAGATGTTGTCATGGCAAATGGGGAAAAAAAGGAAGGAGATGTTTTCAACATGGATTGATCGAATGGCTTGATAGCATGTAGAAACGTAAAGGAAAGGATAATTGTTTTGTTAGTTATCTTGAAGTTTTACAAAGCATATATATACTACTACATGAGGAAATGAAAAACTAGAGAATAAATTATATGGTACGGACATGGGTACGGGTACAGGTACTTTTGTGAGAGAAAGGATGAGAAAGATTGATGACAAGGCTTTAACAATGTTGAAGCTATGTCTGTCTTGGGAAATACTCACCAAGGTTGCACATCATCCCAATGCCAAGGCAATGTATGATGCAATACTTGAGATGTTTGAAGGAAATGTTGAACTCAAGAACATCAAGAAGCAGAGATTGAAGCAGCAGTTAGAAAGATTCAAGTATAAAGAAGGAGAAAGGTTGAAAACGATACTCGCTTTGGTACCCCTTTGTTTTTTTTTTAAATCTCCACTAAACTAGGTAACGGTACGATACCGACAATCAATTATCTATAATACCAAAACTGTAATACCATAACCATAACCGTAATAACTGCAACCAAAATATAATACCAAAATAAAAAATAAAACAAATCAACCATAATATAAAATCCATTCAAATCAAGTAATAAATACCAAAACATGCAAAGTATCAAAAAAAATTATCAAAATGTTTAAAACAAAATTAACTTATACAAAGAAAGTCAACATTCGTTTAATCTTCACTAATCATCTTTCCATTTTCCCTTTTCCTTTTTTTGTTTATTGTTTCCTCAATTTTTATAGAAAAACAAGAAGAAAGTTAATATATGCTATTTAATTATATACACAATTACACATACATGAAATAAAAATATACGAATATACAATATATGAATATATACATATAGATTGAGAATGAACTTATTCAACTAATATATATTATGTTTAAAAAAATCCCACTTGAAAGTTAGTTCATGAGTGTTGGAAACCTAATAAAAGCCCCTACATATTCTAAATGGGTACCAGCACCCGTACCTGTACCCGTACCTGTACCCGAAAGTACCAGTACCTATAATCAGTAAATTTGGGTACACATACCTATACCCAATAGACACATACGGGTATAGGTACGGGTATAAGTACGGGTACTGAACAGATACAAGTACGGATATTCGGGGAAAAAAATCTCATCCCTAGCTCACACGAGTTTGTTGCCCATGACTTGCTACATGACAAGGAACACAAATTTGAAGCTTCCATAACCTTTAAAGTTGTTTTAATTTATGTTTACAATATCACTCATAGATAAAATAATGTCTTAAACCTATTTAACTTTTTAGTAATTATATTTGTATCTAGTTTATTTGTATTCATTAATGTTTGTTAAATAATAATAATAATAATAATAATTGTATGTGCAGTTTTGATTAATCTTTCTCTTAAAGTTCTGATATAAATTTTATTAAAAACAGAGTTCAATTCAAACGAAGCATTTCTTAGTATCATAAACCATATTGAGTGTCAATACCGTAACGGTACGTGACGAACTAAACCGATACCAACTGAACAACATAGTACCAATGTCGATATAATCCGGATCAATATTATAATATATTTTTGTGGCTTTCAGTCAATGTGAAACACACGATGATCACATTTAAACGGTAACCCTTAAATTTATGCTTATATTTGTTTACATCCGATACTATGATTATTTTTATCTAGTACCAAATAAATGTTGTAAAGAGAGCAAAAAGATATGGTTATATAACATATAACATAAGTTTAAAAAAATAATGATAGTGTTTAAAACAGACTAGATGGGTGCCCGTGCGATGCAGCGGGTCTTTGAACGCGGACTCTATTAATCACGTAACAATTATGAGTGTTCATGGTTCGGTTTAAAACCTTAAAACCGTTTAAACTAGTCATCGGTTTGGTTTCACGGCTGAGTTTTTTACTTTCAGCCGGTTTTTTACTTCCTTTATCCTTTCAAGTATCATATTTTGACTTAGTTGGAATTGATAATACGGTTAAATTAATAATTATTTTAAGCAAATTTTATTATCAAAGCTTACATTGTTAAGCCAAATCAGAACCAGACTGTTAATAACATTTTGGTTTCAATTTTCACTGGTTTAGTTTTCGCTTAAAAATAATTAAAACCGGCATTGAACACCCCTACGTAACATATTAATTTTTTCAATTGAAAAAAATATAATAATATTATACTAAAATTAAAGAAAATAAAATACTCGTTTTTATAGTGCAATATTTGTACAAAAATATTAACGTATGGAAAACTTACTGTCGTTTAAAAATCATGGGTGAGAAGTTGGTTTAAAGTTGAAACTAAAAACAAGATATGGTTAAAGATGAGAGGGCAAGCTTGTAAGTTGGGTGAATTGTTTTTAAAAGACAAGTTTACCCTTAATTACACATGTACTTTATGCATTAGTGTTTGCACAACTCTTAAAATCAAGTGTCTTAATTTGCCCTTGTTTGGTGTATTATATATAGTATAGAATAGATAAAACTTAAAATAAATTTCAAAACACTTTTTGTTAGTATTTTTAAATATTGATCAACGATGTAACACATATTCTCCAAGAAGACATCATTGCCAAATGTTGTCACAAAATTCTTGCTCACTAAATTTTTGTCAAAATCTACAATATATGCATAAATGTATTTGATGCATAAAACCTATGATTTCTGTGTATTTCTTGGATCCGCGGTGTGCTCCTTACGTTCAACATGCTTGTTACCTCCTGATTTCCACCTTTTTGCAGAAAGCCGCGGCCTCAACTACAAGACACACAAAATGAGTACAATGAGAATTTCATGTTAAAAAAATAAAAAAACTAAAGACTATAAATAAAAAAAAAAGTGTAGACTTTTAAAATTAAACGGCTTTAGAATCTTGATGTGTATAATTTAGACCGATTTAGAAGAAAGATGCCGAATTTGTACACAAAAAAAAAGTCTACATGATATATTTAGTTTTTTTCATACAAAATTTAGTTTGTCAAACATGATTACAAACAAACTATATTATTTTAATAATATTCTAATTTGTCGAATAAAATAAAATGATTTAAAAGTTCTATGCATTAATGAATATACCATCCTACTTATTGTAACCAATAATCATAATAATATGATTTAAGTAAATTTTGGCCCGTTTGACCCGTTCACTTTATAGTTATTTTTTTTTTATTTTTATTTTACCTGTTAAAGATAAAACATAACCTAAAATGACCCATTTGTAACTGTAAGTAAATGAATCACTAACGCACGATGCAGAATGGCAAAAACATACCATTTCTATATACTTCAACTGCTTTAGAACTTCATCAGTACCAAGCTCCTGAAGAACCATTTAAAAAAACAAATTATCAGTTGTTTTAAATATATGGAATTCGAGTTATAATAAGTTCCAAATCTTATTGCAATTTGATGCTTCACAAAACGAAAGGCACATGAAACCATAGTAATAATAAATTCAAACAACTTAAAATAACTAAAAAAGGTTCAAAAATGGCTGCTAAACAACTTCAAGTTAAAAACATATTCGTGAAAACGATTGAAGATATACAATCAAACACAAGTTCTTAAATATGTAAACCTTTAATCATCAATATTCAGACAAATATCATCAGAACATTTTAATGAACAAAAAAAAATTTAAATGTAAAAGATAAGAGGGATGTGGAGAAACGAGGTCACGAGGAGAGGGCCAGTGTTCCGGTGGAGTAAGGGCTAACTAATCTTGGTCATGATTAGGGGTGTAAACGAGCCAAGCCACACATGAGCTATTCGAGATCGGCTAGCAAAACCACGTTCCAGCCTGAGCTCTAGCCTAAAACTAAGCTTGTTTAATAAACAAGCCCGAGCATCACTTATCGAGCTCAAGCCTATATTATCTACATAAATTTTATTTAATATACTAAAGAGTGAATTACGGTTTTCGTCCTTGTGGTTTGGTCATAAATGTTCGCTTGTAATTTTTTCAGTAAGAGTGAGGGTATTTCAGTCCTTTTACTTTTAAGTACAAAATGTTAAGTAGAATGTACAAGTGAACAAATTAACTAAAAATAAACAAATAATTCTCTCTACAAGCTTATGCCATTTCCAGCTTTTTATTTAACTTGTTTACATGTACATTTGCTTAAAAGCTTGTACCCAAAGTAAAAAAGACAGACATGCCCTTCTAACAGAAAAAAATCAAAAATTACCAGAGTTATTTAGTTATATTAAAATGGCAAAATTGGAAACCATAATGGCTCTCAGGTAAAAAAAAAAAAAGAACAAAAGGCGATAGAAGTGGCAAAATTATGACCAAACCACATAGACGAAAATCGAAATTTACTCAATGTTAAAACATACCTGTGGCACCGCACAATCAGCATGGGTTGGATCCCAGAGAACAGAGCTGAAACACTCCCAGTTATCACTTTGAACTTCAAAAAGAGGAGCCCTGAGATTAAATATTTTTAAATAAAGAAAAATTCACAAGTATTTTCACGAAGTGCTAAAGATGTCAAGTTTGTGGGTCCGGCGGGTCCAGCCCAACATGAACCCGAAACTATGACACAAACCCAAAAATTGTGTCAGGCATATGAACCCAAACATGACACTGACACGCGAACACGACTCATATAACCCAAACTTAGTTTATTTTTCAGTTTTTCTTCGCGATATTAATACTTTAAAATCACAATTTTACAAAGAAAAATACTAATATAAAACAATGATATTTTATTTATTAAATCTTATGTCAATATATCTTTTAATTTTAAACTTTGGCATAACTCGCCCAACCAATTTAACTTATAACACGGGTCACAGAACACATTTAAAAGTATAGAATATAGTTCAAATGGGTCAACCTGCAAACCCACCTTTTGTCTAGTTCTTTTATACTACAGTATCTCAAGTATGATTACAAAAGTTGTATAATTATAACAATAATCTAACTTTCTGAATAGAATGAGTATGAAATTTTTGAAAAAATAAATAACAAGTGTTAATAACTAAAAGACACAAAGGATCACCTGCGCCATTTTCCACAAACGGACCCGTCAACATCATCTACCACTTCTCTGCATTGAAGCCAATTCCCAATAGAACTAAGACTTGAAAGCTTTCTTGAAGCACATTCCTGCAATTATTATGCACAATATTATTATTATTATTATTATAATCTCATAAAAGAATCTACACAAACCACTGCCAAACAAAATAATAATAATAATACCATTAAAAAAATCTTACTTGATAGCTAGCAGACTCCAAAGGACTTACTTCCATAGGTTCAAGATAATCACTAATTTCACTGCAGCATGATATGATAGCCTTGTTAAAACAGAAATAATAAGTAGCCAAAAGTGACTCCAAAATGAAAGATATGATGGAATATTTATTTGGTGAAATAAAGAAAAACCTTTCAGATTATATGAGTTGTATCAACAAGTAAGACGCTTGCCGGTCTATCATGGCTATAACAGGCAGAGATAACAATTTTGGATGATGTTTTGACTCTTATGCAAGAAACAAGTCAAATGAGTCGACAACGACCCTAAGTAAATTTTTAGTGCATAAAACCGCCTATGTCATTATATTATAGAGTATCATTCTATTTACTTCCTTTTCGAATGAATCAGAAATATTGAACATAGTAAAGAGAGGAGAGAATAAAGTGCACCTTAATTGTAAATATACAATATCCCTCATTTACTCTAAAACACAGAAGGAAACAAGAAACTTTTTATAACAAGTAGTTGAGATACAAATCCAAGGAGCTTTGGTTACAAGTCTCCTTAAGCAGCAATAATTATACAAAAGAAGCTAAACAGAACACATACTTCTATTGACTTATGGAAATCAAAGAGGAGGCAGTTCACTCTTAAAGTCAACTATCGGTTTCCAAAAAGACCAAGTGATTGAAAATAGAGAGAGAAAACTTGGGATTACAACTAAAAGTTAAGCTCTCGATGAGCAATGAGCAAATCAAACAAGAGGCAAAATAAGTTTAATTTACACTATGCATTAGTCCCGCTGTGATGCATATAGATCAAGGAGAAATTGGTAATAATAATAATAATAATAATAACAAAATTTTTAAAAAAACAAAAAAAGAGGATGTCTATGAATGTTGGGAATGAATAAATGGTGAGAAATGAAACATGCAAGATGCTTAAGTAAAAAAATAAACAACCCCTATGGCTAGGGTTTTGAAGTATGTCAAACATAACTAGAGAAAGAAATCCAAACGAGTGGAATGCATACATGCAGAGGCAGTGGTTTAGCCAGACATGGTTAAGCAATGTACGCATTTATTTGATATAATGCAACTATGTTTCCGCCAATACGAGGGAATCAAAATACTTTGCCCTACTTAATAAAAATATAAACTTGCGAATATACAAATAGTTTTCGTCATGAGCTTTTGCGTTTGTGAGTAAAAGCCATGGCATCTACACACTAGATCATTGATTTTTAGAAGTAATCATGTTTATTACATCAATTATTCATAATTTCTGGATAAACTGAACAAGAAAGCACTAGCAGATCCACCAACCCAACCCAGTTTCTCTTATTCCTCTATTTGTTTTCTTTTCACTAGTTTTACTTCTATATGTTCTACACTCGGACAACCAACCAAGAGTTTCAACTTTCAACATCTCTTCTCACTGATTGCATTTTGTACTTTCACAAGTCGCTCTTTACTTATCTTTGCTCTTTGTCCGTCCTATTAATTTATATCCTATCACTTCAAAATTTGCTTATATGATCATTTAAAGTATTTTAGCCTGTATGCTTTTACCTTCACCTCCTAATTCTAGAGTGGTTAATAACCTTTGACTAACAGCATAAGTTCGACACTATCAGCTAGATGTTTTGACTTCAAAATCTATGCATGGGACGCATCTCTTTTGTGATATGACAAAATGAATGTGGATACTAGGTCTCCTACAGAGTGTGATTAAATCATCAAATCAAACCACATACTGATTTTTGACCTCCCACTATACGACTTCGAAAATTTTGAGGTCAAAATCAGTTTGTTGTTTGATGATAGGAAATAGTCATAAATGATTGAATTTGAAACAGTCACATTCATAATCAACTACATCAGTCCATATGCATTTGAAACAGGCGGTTGAAATGGGTCAAATACAGATTGTATTATAAATAGGCTTTAGACAACTTTCAACCATTCATCCCGTTTAAAAAAAATTATTAGTAAAAAAATAAAATAATCGGATTGAAATTGCAACCTTTTATATCAAAATGTATACGCGAAAAAACATACTCAGTTAGTGGGCCAGACCAGTCAGGAACCTCTGCTTGAAAATCTTTACCAATACGAACACTTGACCGAAATCGGCCAGTAACATCTCTCAACATAGATGATGTCGGACCCAAACAATTTCCAGACGATTTACCCGAACTCGTTTCCATTTTCTTTAACTTCTTTCTTGAACAAGAACCACAAAACCAACCACCAACCGGTACCTTCTTTACAACAGGGTTGCAACACGACATATGAAACGGGTCTTCACAAAGATCACAAATCAGCATCTTTAACGTGATTGCTAACTGATCACACACTTTACACGCCTTAAAGCACCAAACATCATTGTTCAAATCTGTTGGTTTCTTGGTGGAAGCACGTCTTTTAAGCCCCCCATGTTGTTTAATAAACGAGACGCATGATTTTGATCCTTCCATTATCACGACACTAGAAGACGAACACTCGCCAACATCATCCACTTGTTGTTTCAATAAACCAACCGACCCATGATCAAGATTTGATTTTGATGACGAACAACTGTCGGTTATATTTAAACCCAAACATTTTTTAGGTTTACTTTTTGGGTCCGTATTAAAATCCCCGTCAACGGATCCTGACTTTGAACCTTCGCGTTGAACCTTTCGTTTTTTGTATACGAGAGTCGGTTTGGAACTTGTCGGTGGTAAAACGTTTCTTCTTTTGTATACATAGTTAAGAGTGGATGTTTCGGACATGTTAACCTCGGTTGATAACTGAGAAGAGCTTAAAAAGTTCTGAGACCATAAGGTGTTATCTTTATCGTTGTGTTTGGTTACCGGGATAGGATTTGTAAGTTCCTGCCATGATTCTGATTCATCGCGCAGGAGCCAAACACGTGAGCTTTCTTGCTTCGGATGGTCATCAATGGAAGTAGGAAGAGAACGTATCAACATCATCACCAAAACTATGAAGATGTGTAATACCAATCAGTTTGTTTCATTATCACAAGTTTTTGGAATTAGCAGCTTTGTAAAGTTGATGCACAATTGTAGCCAGAATGAACCTAAGCACAATGAAAAACAAATATCATACACATGAAGAGAAATAAAAACATTTGAACAAAATTTAACCCTATTTAACAAAAATACATGCCAATTTCGACCCGTTTAAATACGAATAGATTGATTTGAGTTGTGTTTTCTCAACGGATTGAAAGACGTCAAATATCTATTTTTAGATAAGTTTAACCTCCTTAATCATTTTACTTAAAGATCTCAAGTGTTATTGTAGTAATGTTGTTTTTGTAATCATGCAACTAGATAACAAAAACTCAAATAGGCCATCATAACTCAAACACCAGGTGTAATACTAAGAATTTATGCTAATAACCGTGCATCATACAGCAAGATCAAGCTTATAAAACCAGATGCTTCATACCCTTTTACTAGATATTGCAATTGTACAAACAAATAATCAAATTCCTTGTAAAATTTCATAAAAAACAATTATTTCAATGGAGCTTAAGGCACTTTGTAATTTGCAAGAGTATGATATTTAAGCAGACTGTAAATCACACAAAAATAAAAAGCAAAATTAATACATAAATGAATAAATAACAATGAGTTTTGCAGTAATTGGTTTTCAAACAATTTGCAAGAATCATAATCTTGATATAGGCACGAATATAAGCAACAGAAACAAGTTCAGATAAACACTTTCAAGTAATAACATAACAAGGCTGCTCCCGCTGAGACCTCGGCTCCAAAGAAAACAAAACAAAACAACTTTTTTACCAGGTCTATCACAACAAACAAAGAACTTACCTAGTATAATCCCATTCACAGCAGTATCGCTATTTTTTGGGTCTAGGAAGGGTGTGATGTGGGCAAGCTCTACCTCTATCCCACGGAAGCAAACCCCAGCTTAGAAAACCCTTTATGGCCAGATCTATAACAACAAATAACATACGTGACCTGTATAATCCTACTCATCGCAGACTAGCAGTATCGCTATTTGTTAGATCTAGGAAGGGTGTGATGAGAGCAAGTCTTAACTCTATCCCACCGGCTACAGAGGCTGCTCCCGCTGCTAACACACCCGCCTCAAAAAACCCTTTTCTCTTAACCAGATCTACGATGCCCGAATTCTATCTAAAGAACAAAACAACTCGTATTAAAGAAAAATAAACTGGCTACACTTTTTCTTTGAATTAAGGTAATTCGTCTTCTTTTCACCAGATCTATAACGACAAACAACTTACATCCCGCTCATACCAGTACAGCTATTTGTAGGATCTGGGGAGGATGCAAAAAGCTCAAGCGTTACCTCTATCCCACCGACTATTGACTAAAGAAGCTCTCAAAAAACCCTGTTTCTCGAAACCAGATCTACGAGACCCGAATTCTGTCTAAAGAACAAAAGAACTCGTTTTGACGAAAAACAAACTAATCATAGTTTTTCTTTGAATTTAAGACCCAAAACCGGTCACTTGCTTTCCGTAGGTTTCTCCTCTAAATACTTCCCTATGTATATGTATCCAACTCTACCATCCAATAACAATAATCTTACAAAACAAAAACTAGGGTTTCACATTCTAATCATCAAACACACCATCTGCATCACACCAGTTGAATATAACAATAATATCAAGAACAAACTACAAGAGCATACAAATCTTTACTAAACCCTGATTTCAAGAACCATGAATTGATAATAAACTGTGTGAACATAATAAAGAGTCAAACCCACATGTATAAAGACAAATATAAGCTATGAAATTCAACAGCTTTATTACCTAAGAAACCATGGAATAAGAAGTTGTACGGGCTGTATTGATTAATAGATTGAAACCCTAAACCCCAAATCCCAATTTGTAGTTTGAATTCCACACACAGCTTTGGTTCTGTCTGTCTTTGTTTCTTTCTTTCTTGTGGTGGTTTTGTTTTGTTGGGTTGGAAATTGATGGAATAATAAAATGAAATAACAAGAATAATGGATACCAACTTATATTAAAATTTATTAATACAAAGATTCAAATTAGATTTATGTAATCTTTAGGTGCTTAGGCTGAGCTTAATAGGGTTTTATCGTAGCGGGTATTCAGATGGCGAGTTTTACTTGGAATAGAATAAGGTGGGCTAACACTGCCTGCGGTCGCGAACGTATAAGGTAGCCGGGTTTTATTTGTTGTTTGTTAAAAAAATAAATAAAAGTGTGAAAATGAAATAATAATGGGACCCGCTTTTTATAAATTTATTAATACGAAAATTTTAATTAGATTTATGTAATCTTTAGGTTATTATTAGGTTTGTAAAAATGTTTTAATATTTGTCCGTGAGCTTTAGCTCAACTGGTATTGAAGAGGAAGTGAAGATTTGTGTTGGAGGTTGCAAGGTCTTGAGTTTAAGTTTGAGTCTGATCTCAGTCGGGTTTTATTGTATTGGGTTCATGAGGCTGGTTTTTTCCGGAACAGGAGATGTGTGCAGTCGCAGAAGTATTGTCATTTGGTTACCTCGGGTAGCCGAGCTTTATTTGTTGGTTGTTAAATAAAAAGTTTTATACTTGGAATCTTGGAAATTTAATGATAAGATTTGAAATCTAAAATATTATTTAATTAAGAATTTATAAGGGTTTTTAACATTTAATATCTTAGATATTGAATGCGAGGTTACGTGTAGCGTCATCAAAAAACTGAAAACCCGTGTGTTTGTCTTATTGTCCCCTTAGAATCTTTGGTCATCGGTTCATCTTTTCATAGAAACACTGGATAAGTGGGTCCAGCCCCAACTCTTCATTAGTGAAAAAGTATAGACACTTCTAAGTTACATCTTTTTTTATTATTTTCGTTAAAATACTATGTAAAGATATAACTCGTGTGTTTTAATATAATTTGTGCAGATGTAATCTTTAAATAGATTTAAGTAATAACTACTATGATTGTCAGATTCAGTCATTCTCCTTATTATGTCATTGGCTACTGAATGATGAAATAATAAGATGAGACTCCTAACTCGAATACATGCTTCATGTGTCTTGTGGGTATTCTTCAAACTAATTGAAGCTTTGGAAGTTAGCATGCTTGCATTCTTAACTTTGGCTATGAATTTGGTGGAAACAAGCCAAGTCGAGCCCGAACTCCAATAAGATCAAGCTCAGCTCGTTTTAACTTATGAGAGCTCAGCTTGTTTATTATTTATCAGTTAATTTATATACGTTTTTAATTATTTTTATATAATTGAAGAAAAAATTTAAACGAGCCTAAGCTCAGCTCGAGCTCGTGTAGCACATTAAACGAGCTTAAGCTTGGCTCGAGCTCGACTAGGCAATGTAACAGAAAAAATCTAGAAGATGTGAAACTTAAAAAACACAAGGCATGTTAAGACTTGACAAGCCTAAACAAACTTCCATACAAGAATAGGGCTCAATAAAAAAACGAATTTTATTTGAGGTTCGGGCTCGAAAAATCTGGACTCGTTTTGAGCTTTTTATTGATCCGAGCTCGAGTAGCTTACAAGCAGCTTGACTCGTTCACAAATTAGAAATTTAAAACTAACTCATTTAGGTCAAGAGTTTAGTTTCATCAGGCTTTGGGTTTTATCTTAGTTTTATCAGGCTTAGTTCCCAATTCTCATAGCCAAAAAAGTTGAAAAAAAAATAAAAATAAATATTAAGAAAGATAAAGAGTAGTAGTTATTTTCAGAAAATGACTGATATGTGAGATTACAAACAGTATTTTTACAACTGTTGAATCCATGTGTCCATCAGTCACTCTTGTGCTGTAAAGCCTACAACACTTTACAATTATTAATATTACTAAATTATCCTCCAACAATTTTTATGACTAACAATTAAACATGTTTCTTTTAAAACAAATCAAGTATTTATGTGTTTATAAAACACGAGTTAAAGATAAATTACAGAATGAATCTTCCCAAAAATGGGGTAATTCAACTGTAACATTTAGTAAAAGAAAATTGGTTTAATAAAAATCATTTAAAGACAAAACAAAGTTCTTTTTTGGTAGGGAAAGATAATATGCTAACTAAGTTGGGGTTCTTATATCTTATGAGTCAAAACCATTATGACTTATTGACTGATCAAAAGTCTCTTATGAAGTGTCTTAGTTTCGAAACCTGATTCAAGGTAGCGGGTTTCCTTCTTGATGATGTTCTTACGTGAATCAAACATGAAGTGTCAAATTAGTATGGACAGTTGACGTTTTGTCTATTGTAAAAACAAAAGTCTCCTATAAAAGTTAAGTAATCAAGTTTTGACAGAGATGATAAACGACCCTTTCTCACATTTCTTATATAGATCCTCCCGACCGAGAAATCCAAAACTCAAAATATAAGAGACTTGTTATCGATTACGAAGTTAAATAATGTATTTTTTTTCCTTGTAAAAGTACATTATTTTGAAAGAACTTGTTTTTTTTAATAAAAAAAAGGTTATCGGAATTTAAGAAAAAAAAAACTATTTTGATTTTTTTAAAGTTAAATATTCTAGGTTATTAGAGAAAAGTTAACTAAATTTAAATGAAATTCTGAATAAAAGCGATCTCTCTAATTTTGATTAAAGTTTGGCTAGTAACATTAAAAAGAATGTTATTAGCGATTGCTATCAATTTCTTAAGACGAAATAAAGTGTCATTACTTACTAGTTAGCCATCTTTTAACCAGTCATACGAAGACTAAAGAATACTTAAAATTATCCAAAGCTACATAAATGAAACTAAATTGGTGGGGGGGGGGTGTTTCAAGTTTAAAATTTCATCTATAGCCAAATCTTCTAATCAATCATATAATGTTCCATCACACGCATTCGTTTTTCACTTTCCATTTGTATAACCTATTGCATGTACCTAAAAAAGGAAAAGAAGAGTATGATGATGGTATACCCACATAATCGTAGTCGTTGTACCCGCATGCACCCTCACCTTCTAACTCTGATCTTTATAACTCATTTGTTAATCGCCACCAAATTATTTTAATTTTTACTTTATTACCCTTTGTTAATTTATTTTACTATAACAAATAGGGGTGCAAATGAGCTGACTTGTTTTCGAACCATTTGAGATTGGCTCGTAAGAAAGCTTAAACAAGTCTGGGCTCGAGTTTAAAAATAAATTCATTTAATAAATAAGCTCAAACTAGAAAAACCAGAAACAAAAAGTCACACGTGATCGGCACGTGTTATACCTTCTCAATTATAATAATCATGAAAAACCAGAACGAACAACGGACTTGGTGTGAAAATGGTGGTGATTGAGTCCGCCGATGATACAACGTTACCGCCACAACCGTCAAACTCAACAGATTCCGTCAACGGCGATAAAGCCACAACAACCGCCGGATACGCTTCTGACGGTTACGAAACGGCCAGCGAGACGGAACTCGGTGACGGTGCCGATAATAATAATAATAATAATAATAATAATAATAATGATGACGATAAACCACACGAACACCAGCCGAAGGATCAGACGTATGAAGATGCGCTTAATGATGATGAACTTAAACAGGTTTGTTAGGCTTCGTGTTCTCCAAGTTTCGTTTACTTTAATTGATATATACTGTGTGTGTGTGTGTGTGTGTGTTAATGTAAGCGTAGGCCCTAGGGTGTGTAAGTTTGCCAACAGGTGGATTATTAATGCGCTAGCTGCTAATGGCTAGGTGTTCTTAATTGTCTAATGTTGAATAAGAGAGGTGTTTAAATCTATTAGGTGCCTCAGTATCACGGTATGGTTGAGTTTGTAAATAATATATCCTTCACATTGGATGGAATATGATATGGTTGTTACTTGTTAACTTCGTAGAGGCGTTTATATATGATTCATATGGTTAAATTAGCAATCATCCAAAAGCATAAGAAATGTTGATTTACTATTTGTATATTTAATTGCTATGGTGTTTAATTGTATTTCTACTCATGAGTATCATGAGTTAGGTTATAGTTTGTCATTGTCTAGTTGTAAGCGTAGGCCCTAGGGTGTCCACCTAATAGGTATCAAGTTTGAACACAGTTTTGCCAACAGATAGATCATTAGTGTTCTAATTGCTAATGGCAAGATGTTGCATTTTGGTATGCTTGTTAATTTAGCCTCATGTATTTTTTTGACTTAATTGGCCTTATATTGTCTAATGTTGATTACGAGAGGTGTTTAAAGCTCTTGAGGCCCTTTGTATGTTTGAGTTTGTAATTATCCTTTATGTTGGAAGCAATAGGACATGATTGTTAACTTTGTTGAGGTGTCTATCGATGATGTGGCTAAATTAACAATTATTTAAAAGCATAAGAAAACGTGATTTAGTATGATCTTGGTGTGTGGGCATGCAGTGTTTGAAGCTTGTTGGTATATTAATGGTGGGGTCGTATAAATAGAAGACGGCACCATAGCCGGCACATCGTCATTGCAGAGTAAAAGAGCTTGTAGTTCTGTTTAGGAAGTTAAACTTCCTGATACAATTTGTTTCAAACTCTTTGATGATTCCCAAATTCTTTAAAGCCCAAGAAGGATGCTTTTCTTGAAAGAAGAAGATAAAGTTAAGGTTAAAAGTACTTTATCCAATCCTAGTATGATGATACTGCTTGTAGATGTGTATGTTGCTCTGTGAGGCTAGGTGAGAAGTGCATTGCTGAGTGGTTAGCATCACATTATAGTCAAATGATGTGATGCTGTAGTGACAATGTGACATGGGAACACTGCATCTCCTTTTCTACTTCAGGTGTTGATAACATAAATACTTGATAGAGATAGCTGATAGGAAACTGTAATTGCTAGTTGTTTTTGAGTTTGGCCATCATAGTAGCAACGAAATCAGGGACTTTATTGACATATACTTTGAGACTTCTAAGTACCAAACGTGAGTGCTATACTCGATGCTTCTTAGCCAAATATTATGTATAGCCATCACTACAATGCATATTTGTTTTTAATACACTTACATATAGTTTATCTTGGTTCACAAATTTGTCCAGATCCATCTAAGTTCATCATAAATCAAATCCAAAAGAATTTCTTTTTGACTATCAGATTTTATAATTTGTGGCTAAGGGACTTAAGTAGCACTGGCAATTCTGGCCTTAAGATTTCAGACTGCATCTATTTGGACCTAAGTACGAGTGTAAGATATGTCAGTTAGTAGCTGAATTGGTAATTTGGTATGACCTCCAAATAAATGTATCTCTTTTCCAGCCAAGACTGTAGAGACTTTGATAGCTACAGTTATACGTGTTTACAAAATATTCTTCTACGGGGGATAGATTCTAAGAATCAATTTGATCTTTTACATTCATAAGTATAATGTACCTTAGATTTAATATGTAATTGACAGCCAAACTGGGATGCAATGGAGAGTAGAAATTTTGCCTTGTAAGTTCTGATATATAATTTATAATTATTGCCTATGGCAGTATGGTGTGTTTCTTAAACTCTTCATTTAACTAGACTTGCAAGCCACAAAAGTTTTGTACTGAAAACACATGTAATGATCTTAATGTTATTATACATTTTTAAGCAACTTGCTAGCTGTGTTTTTATTATTTAAAGGTGGTATATTCACTAAGATTTCTTATAGCCAATTTGCACCAACTTTTTTGGCAGTCTTAACTCAGATATAATATTTAAATCAAAATCGTCTGCAAATTTCAAGTAATTTTGCATGCTAATAAACTTGTAATTGTATTATGAATGGTCGATCATAATTAGATGATTACATGGGATATAAATAGAAAATATATTTACACATTGTAGCCCTCTAATACTAAAGTATATTATTCTAATACTAAAGTATATTGTCTAATATTCCCCCGCAAGCTAAGGGCGGGTGACGACCTGTAGCTTGGCTCGTAAATCAGTGAATCGTTGAGATGGCAATGGCTTAGTAAAGATATCTGCGATCTGATCGTTTGTAGAAATGAACTGGACATAGAGTTTCCTTTCAGCAACCTTTTCTCTAACAAAATGGAAGTCCACCTCAATATGTTTTGTGCGGGCATGGAAGACAGGATTGGCTGAAAGGTATGTTGCACCCAAGTTATCACACCATAAAATTGGGGCTGATGTCATAGGAACCTTGAGTTCTCTAAGGAGGGCTTCAAGCCAAGTGAGCTCTGCAACTGTGTCAGCTAAGGCTTTGTACTCAGATTCAGTTGATGACCGAGAGACAGTTCGTTGTTTTCTAGCAGACCATGAGATAAGATTAGAGCCTAAATAGATGGCAAATCCCCCGGTGGATCGGCGGTCATCCGGGCAACCAGCCCAATCAGCGTCCGAGAATGCATTCAGGGATGAATTGTGAGCATCTGTGTAGGCATGAAGAATGGATCCGGATGAATGCTGGATTAAGAGACCATAGTCGCATGTACCCTGAAGATACCGAAGAATCCGTTTAACTGCAGCCCAGTGGTTTTTTGTTGGGGAATGCATAAACTGACACACTTTGTTAACCGCATAAGTAATGTCCAGTCTAGATAAGGTGACATATTGTAAGGCACCAACAATCTGGCGTTAGCGAACCGGATTTTCAAACAAAGGGCTATCACCGAGAGATAAATTAGTAGTGGTGGTAATCAGAGAGGAGACCGATTTGGCCTGCGAGAGACCAGCTTGTTGAAGCAGTTCCAATATGTATTTTTTTTGAGACAAAATCATGTCGGATCCTCGTGAAAGAACCTCAATGCCCAAAAAATACAATAGAGATCCCAAGTCTTGAATAGCAAATGTCTGACCCAAACTACTTCTGATGATGCGATCTATCGCACTAGTATTGTTCCCTGTGAGAATTATATCATCAACATAAACCAACATATAAAGAAGAGTTCCTTGAGAGGAGTAAATAAAAAGAGAGGGATCAATTTTGGATCCTCGAAACCCAAGAGAGAACAAAGCCTTGGTCAGACGGTTAAACCATGCACGCGGGGCCTGCTTGAGACCATATAGGGATTTGTGAAGCAGACACACATGATCCGGTTTTAGTGGATCAATAAAACCCTGTGGTTGGCGCAAATAAACTGTCTCATTTAATTCGCCATGTAAAAAGGCGTTTTGAACATCCAATTGGCAAAGTGACCACCGTTGTGTCACGGCAATACATAGAACCGTGCGAATGGTGGTAGACTTCACAACTGGACTAAATGTTTCATGGTAGTTAACCCCATGTTGTTGGTTAAACCCTTTTGCCACTAGGCGTGCTTTGTAACGAGTAATTGCACCTGTTTGATTTCGTTTGAGTTTGTATACCCATTTACAGTCCACCACATTTGCATTAGGAACAGGTGGCACAAGTGACCAAGTTTTGTTCCGAATGAGGGCTGCATATTCTTCAGCCATGGCACCCCGCCACTGAGGAGATTTGTTGGCAATAGCAAAGGAGGTAGGTTCAACACATATCGGGGTTGTAGTGGTAGTAAAGGCTGATGGATTGTAGGGAACACGTTGTTTGGGATGTTGGCGAAGGTTGGCAGGCCGGTTACGAGGAGGGACAGGCATGGCAGATGTTGTGGAGGTGGGGGGAGGTGGTGTAACAGGTCGAGTTTGTGGCTTAGGTGGTTTGGGTCGACGGCTATAGGTTTGTAAGGGAGGAGAGGGTTGATTATGTTGTATAATGGAAGGTGTAGATGTTGTAGGTGAAGGGGTTGGTGATGGTGAAAGTGGGCTGGTGGGTGGAGTAGGTGATAGTGCATCGAGTGAGGTAGGGTCGGCATGTATGGTAGGTGATGGGTAGGAAGAGACATATGGATCAGATAGAGGGGTTGAGGTGTGGGAGAAGGTTGTAAAAAAGGAAAGTTTTGTTCATTAAAACGAACATGACGAGCAATGTAGATACGATCAGTTTTCGGGTCAAGACATCGATAGCCATAGTGAAGAGGACTGTACCCAAGAAACACACAAGGAAGAGAACGGAAATCCATCTTATGTTTATTGTATGGACGAATATGAGGGTAACATTGACAACCAAAAATACATAAAAAGGAGAAGTCGGGTTTGCGAGAAAAAATATGTTCAAACGGAGAGACATTAGATGACGTACGAGACGACATTCGGTTTATTAGATAAACAGCCGTGTCAAAAGCAAAGTGCCAAAAACGAGATGGAACACCAGATTGAGCGAGTAGGGTAAGGCCAGTTTCCACGACATGTCTATGGCGACGTTCAACAAAACCGTTTTGCTCACTAGTGTGTGGACAAGATTGACGATGAATGATGCCAAGAGAAGAGAAAAAATTAGAAAGGTTTCGGAATTCTCCACCCCAATCCGTTTGTACGGATTTGAGTTTGGTTTGAAAATGTCGTTCAACCATGGCAAGAAATTGTTTAAAAACAGGATATACATCTGATTTTTGCTTCAAAGGAAAAATCCACATGTAGCGAGTAAAGTGATCAACACAAAGTAAAAAATAATTGTGTCCATCATAAGAAGAAACAGGAGCAGGCCCCCAAACGTCACAAAATACTAAATCCAAAACATGAGTACTTTTAAAATTAGAAGATGACAAATGCAGTTTTGATGATTTCCCTATATGACAAGCATTACAAGGAGAATTCAAACTATTATTCAAAACAGGTAGACAAAACTTAGATAACATAGAATGCAAAAGTTGTGGATGAGGATGCCCGAGTCGTTGATGCCATGCGTGAACAGAAGCACGAACAGCTGTGAAGGCAACTTTAGGAACTGGTTGAAGTTGAATGGAGTAGAGCCCATGCTCACTTGGACCCGTGAGGAGGATTGTGCGTGTAAACTTGTCCTTCACAGCAAAAAAGAAGCATGAAATTCAAAAAAGACAAGACATTATTATCATGACAAAATTTTTGAACAGAAAGAAGATTTTTTTTTAATTTGTGGGACATGAAGTGTTAGGATTAAACGCACACACGAAACCGAACACACACACGAAAGCAGTAAACGAACACGAGGATTTAACGTGGTTCGGTCTAAACTGACCTACGTCCACGGGTGGCAACTAGGTATATCTTTATTGAGTGACCAATATTACAAGTACATAATGTTGTTTATATAGAGACTGAACTAGGGTTAGTAAATTATTATGCAAGAAATCTAAACCGGGCCGGGCCGCCCACACCCGTCTCCTCTTTTGACTTCATATAATAAACCGGGCCAACAAGGCCTACGAACCCAACAATCTCCCACTCGGAGGCCTTGAGTACTCTCGTCTACACTCCTGATTGTACTTCTGTAATCTGAACATTAAACTTCTTCTAGTTACCACCGCCTTCTCATCAATTAACCTGAAGGCCCGTTGAAGCTCCCCGGAGCTCCAACACGTCAGTCACGGCTAAAACTGCCCCTGACCCGTTCTCTGTCCCTACCGGCTCCCACTGTAACGAACTACCGGATCCTGAGATAACCTGAGAACAAACACTCTCCATATTCAGCAAGTAATTCACTGGAGAGACTTTTACAGCTGGAATACTGGTTTTCTTAATCCACTGTCGACCTGGAACTGTAACTGAAACACGACATGTGCTCCCACTGTCACGATGTCCCCCAACTGATTTAACCTTCCTAGCTCGTTCATCCTGAATCTTCACTTTGGCTCTGGGTTTGTTACTTGCAAAACGAACCTTCTGCCCACGAGATTCTGTGAACCGGATTTTGTCTTTCACCAAAACTGGATCCACTCCTTTCGGTGACATATCGACCATATACAACGAACCCATTTTCTTGCCACGAGCAACCACGAGATTCCCTTTGACTACTTTCCACTGCCCATTATCGAACTTAACATCGTGCCCTTGGTCATCCAACTGCCCAATTGAAATCAAACGTTTCTTCAAACTTGGAATAACTCTCATGTCTTTCAAAGTCCAAGAAGTACCGGCTGAAGTTATCAAATCAACGTCTCCCATACCCGTAACCTCTAAAATATCATCATTCGCTAGTCGAACCTTTCCAAAATCCCCAAATTTAAGATTCTTCATCGTTTCACTACAGTGAGTGGCATGAAACGATGCACCAGAATCCATCACCCAAGCATCAACGCTACTCTCAACACTACAAACCAAAGCCTCATCACTACTGACCCCGTCATCTGTGTCGTCTTCTGTAACGTTCACCTCTTTCTTACCATTCGGACACTGATTCCCGAAGTGTCCTTTCTCTTTACAACCCCAACATTCAATATCCTTACGAGTCTTAGACTGACTCCTCTTCCTGCTCCCACTGCCTCGCTGTTTTCCCCTACCTCTACCTTCTGTGACTAGCATATTGCCTGATGATTCACCTGAACTTCTGCGTCTTGAATCTTCTCCCAGAATCAGATCTCGAATCCCATCGAAAGTAATATTTGTAGACGAACTACAAACTGCAGTCACTGTTTGCGACCAACTGTCGGGCAAAGAGGATAATAACAAGAGGCCTTGAACTTCATCATCAAACTTAATGTCAACTGACACTAAGCGGGACAAGATCGAATTAAGATTATTGATATGAGTTGTAACTGACCCACCCTCTTTCATTCGAGTTGTCACTAGCTCTCTGATAAGATAGACCTTATTCGCTGCCGAAGGCTTCTCATACATGTTGGATAGTGCGTCCATCATACCACGGGCTGTGGTTTCTTTTATGACGTTAAACGCCACATCTTCCGACAACGACAATGTAATACAAGCCCTAGCTTTCTTGTCTAACTTCTTCCAATCTGCTTCTGACAACTTTTCTGGTTTTTCATCCTCAAGAACTACATCCAAGTCTTTCTGACAAAGTAGTGCCTCAATCTGCATCTTCCACCAACCGAACTTCTGTCCGTCAAACTTCTGTATCGAAAACTTTCCGTCTTCTGCCATAACAATGACTAAAACGAAAAACTGGATAAAAAACAGAGACAGACACAGCAACACGAGCCTGAACTTAACGACTGTTCTACTGAACTTTGTTAAACAATCAACCTATTTAACGTGGAGCGGAATAACGAACTGAAAATCAGAAACTGAAACTTTAAATTGAAACAATAAAACCTGACAAACGCGGTTGGCACTGGTTCTCGGTTTCTTTAACGTTTCTTCCGATTGACAACGGTTCTTCAATAAAAATAAGATCTTGATTTAACAGTTATTGACTCGTACTTTGCAAAGTAGGATCTCGACCCAACTTTATTCTTGGCTAAGCTGCCCAAAACTTTTGTCCCACAAAATTAATCAAATAGGCATACTGCCCTTTTCTTCACGATCCAAAGCAACCACAAAGGAAAATTAATTTAGATGACCTAAATTAATTCAACTGGGCCTCCTGCCTTGCCTATGACAATGCCTCCAAAATAATATTAATAATAATATGTGATCCAAACAAAACTGGGTCTCCAACCAATAAAGAAGACACTATGCAACTGTCAGGAACTTGCGTTCGGAACCGAGCGAAGATCAACAGCGTCTGCGGAAGCAAGGCTTTGAATGACGATGACTGGTGGTGACAGCAAGCAGCGGCGGCGAACCCTAGCGCAGTAGGGTGGCGGCGGCCGTAAGGTTTGGCGGCTCAACGTGTTCTTCGTTTGATCCCGAACCTAAGCTCTAGATACCACTTGTTAGGATTAAACGCACACACGAAACCGAACACACACACGAAAGCAGTAAACGAACACGAGGATTTAACGTGGTTCGGTCTAAACTGACCTACGTCCACGTGTGGCAACTAGGTATATCTTTATTGAGTGACCAATATTACAAGTACATAATGTTGTTTATATAGAGACTGAACTAGGGTTAGTAAATTATTATGCAAGAAATCTAAACCGGGCCAGGCTTGGGCCCGACCGCCCACACCCGTCTCCTCTTTTGACTTCATATAATAAACCGGGCCAACAAGGCCTACGAACCCAACATGAAGAATATTGGATAAGGAAAAGGTTTTGGTGGGTGAATAAAAACGGGTGGAACCAACATGGAGAATGGGTAAACCCTTACCATTGCCAACATGAAGAGCGTCCTCACCTTGGTATGCTTCAGCAGTCCCTAAGACTTGAAAGATCATGTGCTACATGGCTATTAGAACCCGTGTCGGGAAGCCATGAAGATACCTGCGAGCGATATTCAGCATGATTGGCTGAATGTTGTGACCTGGGCCGGATAGTAGCAGGGTCGCGGTTGGGACACTCGGACGGCAGGTGTCCAATGCCACACCTATTACACGTACCATAGACCGTGTTCTGATTGGATGCCCAGTTGAATTGACTTTGGTTTCCCCGAGGGTACCGATTGTAGGAACCACGACCTCGACCACGGTTATTAGTGGCACGGCCACGACCCCGGTTCTGACTTGAATAGAAAGCCTGTGAGTGCTGTTGAGTTGTAGGTTGTAAGTGCAAACCAAGTTGTGAGGCCAGCTGAGTAAGAACCTGTAATGGATCTTGTTGTGCAAATCTGGTGTATTGTGATGTTCCAGCAACGGTGGCAGCAAAGGCTTGTGGTGAGGGGACAACAGGGGCAGATTGTTTCACCATGTAATCATGGTCTGCAAGGAGACCATGAAGCTCAATAAAGGCGGTGGGAAATTGTCGGGTAAGAATAGTGGATTTGAATCCGTTATACTCATCACGAAGACCTGAGATCACGAGCATGACAAGGTCCTTTTCTTTAAAAGGTTCACCAATATTCGCTAGAGCATCAGCTTACTCTTTTGCTCGATTGAGATAAGCAGAAGATGTTTCGTCACCTTTCATCGCCAGCTTTAAAAGTTGAGTCTTTAGGGTGTATTCTCTAGAAGATGTGTGAGGTGCATACGCACGTTCTAAAGAGAGCCACAGTTCTCTAGATGTTGTACTTTGAACATGTGGGAATGAAGCCTCTGAGATAGTAGAGATGATCAGCATACGAACATGGGCGTCGTTGGCAACCCATGTCACATAGTTGGGATTTGACAGCGGTGCGCGGGCAGTCTCCTTGTCAGAAGATGCAGCCTGTTCGATCAGTGGTGGGGGACAAGGAATTGTGCCATCGACATAGCCAATTAAGTTGTTGGTAACAAGAAAGGGTTGAATCATTGTCTTCCAGAAACCATAATTTGTGGGAGACAACGTGAACCCAAACTTATGAGAGTTGTGAGAGGTCTTCTCAATTGTGGAGAAAGCAACAATCATGGCCATTGTTTAGCCAAGGAACTGATATAAAAAATTGTGGGAGTGGCTGGCAGGAAGAAGAAGGGTGGCTGCAGAATTAGGGTTAGGGTTGTTCTGGCTCTGATACCATAATAAACTTGTAATTGTAATTGTATTATGAATGGTCGATCATAATTAGATGATTACATGGGATATAAATAGAAAATATATTTACACATTGTAGCCCTCTAATACTAAAGTATATTATTCTAATACTAAAGTATATTGTCTAATACATGCTGATATTAATTCAATGATGACATCACTTTCCTGGTCTCTGTGGTTGAATGAACTCTAAATTCACAGTAGATTTTTCTATTTACAATGAAATTTCATTGGTTAAAATGCTAACTATCACATGGAGTAGGCTCAGATTTACCTACACTACAGTGTGACTTAATAGTAACATAATTTTACTAATTTGTTGCTTGTTTAATATTATTCACCTACTTGTTGGGAATAAATGATGCCATCTCTGATGACATCCTTAAAAGCATAATAATCTCTTATACTTCACATGCAGAAAATATTGGTGCAAATGAATGAGGCAAAAGTTGAAGGAAATAAGTTATATGGAGAAGGCCTGTATGAAGAGGCATTGTTGAAGTATGATTATGCTATCCAACTTGCACCTGAGATGCCATCTTCTTCTGAAGTTAGGTCTATCTGTCATAATAATCGTGCTACATGTTTCTTCAAGCTGGTAAGTTAGTAACTTTTCATCCTTTTAATTTGCATTTGTTGTTGAGTTTGAAGCTCCATATATGTCAAGACTTCTATGTTTTTATTTTATGATGTTTTGTGTTCAATCAGAAACCTGAATAAGAAATTGCGACATGAACTATTAAAAAGTATGTTTCTTATTTTGCTATATAGAGTCTCATTAAAAGAATTTGTTGCCACGTAAAAAATGAATCCTGTAAATTAGATCATAGCATGCAGTCACTTGTGATTCAGAAAACTGTTATTCTATTATTTCTTGGGTATATTTGTATTTCTTAATACTATAATAAGATTACGGTTGACACTTAACTATCACTAAGTATTTACTTTTCTTCAAAAACTAGTATTTTCAAAGTTTTTCACAGCAAAATTACCCAAGCACCTTTACTTGTTCGTAAAAAAGATGTGTTCTCAATTTGTATAATATTTAGCCAAAAATGTGTAGGTTGTGCTTTTTACATGAAATGATTCTGGATATCTTCTTATGCAAGATACTACCAACAGTCTTGTTTGACCAAAATGATCATAAAATTGAAATATTTTGACAGAACGCAAGTTACTTGGCCCTTTTTATTAAAAATATTAAAATATGTAGTTTGTTACTAAATGATCATTACTAAATCTTACTAACTTCTATTGTATTGATCTTATATATGACTTATTATGATAATAGAGTTAAATTATATATAATAGTGCGTGACGTTGTAGTTTGTGATTTTGTTATCATCAAAATAAAAGGAGTGTATTTATTCGTAAATATCCATTCCCTCATGGCATTGCTTGTTTATGTCACAGGGCAAATATGAGGACACAGTTAAAGAATGTAGCAAGGCACTGGAACTAAATCCTACATACTTGAAAGCTTTAATTAGAAGAGGAGAAGCCCATGAAAAGCTTGAAAACTATGATGAGGCTATTCCTGGTCAGTTCTTCAGTTGATATCATATTTATTATACACTGAAACTTCCAATTTTAATGTCATCTTGTTTTACGTTCCACATGTTAGTACACAAAATAGCAAATAACTTTTACCACATTCTCATTTTAAGGCAAGCTGTTTTTTTTTTTAACACAAGTTCAGTTTTGGGAAACGACAAACCGAGCCGGTTGGACTGGTTGGTCCTAGTGGTATAATGGTTTGGTTTTGGTGGTTTGACATTTTCAATGTTTTTCTTATTTTCCTTTAAAAATCGTTAGCCTGTATTTAAAATTATAAAATTATAAAGATGATTGGCCGGTTTTGACCAAATTTTGGTCAGAACTGCTAAATGCAGAATACAACAAATCAAATCAGCTGGTTTGGTGGTTTAATGGTTCGGTTTTGCTGGTTTGATTTCTTTTGTTTTTTAAAAAGTTTGTGATTGAAGTTTTAAAAAGATAATGATGGTTCGTGGTTATGTACATATACATAATTTGTAATTACATAACTGAAGTTTTAAAATGTTAATTATGGTTCATGGTTATAGTACATATACATAATTTGTAAGATCATGTTTCAAAATTATTTTTTTTTATAAAGTTTATAAAGGCTAAACAGTCGATTTGGTGTGCATGCACAGTTCCAAACTCCAAACAGGACCGAATCGTAATCGAACCGTTAAACTGCCAAATCGTAATAACCGAACCTTTCGGATCTCAAACCGTCATAACCGAATTTTCGGATCTTAAACCAGCCGACTTGCTTCGGTTGAGTGATTTGGTCTGTTTCAACGGTGTGAACACCCTGATAACCTACATATTTGAAAATGAAAAAAAGAAGGCTAAGCGACTGGTTCGGTTAGACAGACGGTTCCAGGTACCAAACGTTTGGCCAAACCGTTAGCACGCCAAACTAAACCGTACAGATCTCAAACCTTACTTTGGTTTGAGCTGTTCGGTCAGTGAAGACCCTTAACCCTTACTTCTAATCACGTAACATAAGAATCAAACGAAAATAGGTTTCTGCTTTATGCCATTTGTATTATTATAGTTCCATACATAGTTGCTCTATCAGTATCATAGTAACTTATTGTTACTTATGCATTAATTTTGCAGATATGAAGAAAATCTTAGAACTGGATCCTTCAAATAACCAATGTAGGAGAACAATTTTCCGATTAGAACCGTTGGCCATAGAAAAGCGGGAAAAAATGAAGGAAGAGATGCTCGGTAAACTTTAAAATCCCAAATTTATAATTCTTTTAGAGGTTGGGATGACCCGCCAACATTTTTTTTTCTTTGTAATTAGTTAAATAGTCTGGTAATAAATATGAAATAAACAATATTATTGCAACAATAACCTAGACCTATGAATAAAAACACAATTTAGAAGGTCATCAGCAACTATCTAAATTTATTTGACCCGTTTGAGATCATCATGTATGACCCTAATCTATGTGTGTAAACGAGCCAAGCCGCTCGTGACATACTGGCTCGCTAAAAGCTCGAATCAAGCCAAGCTTAAACAAGCTCGACTTAAAAGTAAGTTTGTTTAACAAACGAGACCGAGCCTGACGCCAAATTTCACACATTGAGTTTCAATAGGTTCGCAAGCCTAAACTGGCCAAATATCTATATAATATGTATTTACTGGTTTAATTATATATTTACGTAATGGTTACTAGATATATATAGGGATAAATGATTTTAGGGATAAATGATTACCCTAGGGCTTCTATTTTCCTTTTTTTGTCACACACCATAATGATATTTTCTTTACATATATTATTATTATTATTATTAATGTTTTTATTACTGTTGAACTTTGGTTTCTTTGTATTGCTTCATACATATGTACTTTAGAGCTGAGGGTCTCTCTGGAAGCCACCCCTTTATCCCTTTGGATAGAGGTACGGTGTGCCTATATCCCACCCTCCCCAGACCCTACTTATAGCTTTGCTGTTGGTGGGACTTCACTGGGTATGATTGATTGATTTACTAGATATATATATGATTATTGTAAATTAACTAAATACTGTGTGTGTATAATATGTTATACAAAAAATACAACTTTGAATATACAAAAATAGTTATAAATGTATGTAATTAATTTGAATATAAATAATAACGAGCCCAACTTGAGCTTGAAAACCTACTCCCGAGCCAAGCTCGAGCTTTAGAGAATGGAGCTCGAGCTTAAACAAGCTTGGGCTCGGCTCGACTCGACTCGACTCGTTTATAACCCGACGGCCATATGGACCATAATTTGAAAATAGTAAAGTTGATATAAATAATAAAAATACATACATAATTGCATATTTTACAAAGAAAAAAAGGGTTTAGTGACTCGCTGGCTGAACCGTTAAACCGCCTGCACGCGTATGAACGGGGGTTTAACTTTATTTGGATTTTATATTTGTGTAGGGAAGTTGAAGGATATGGGGAACTCGATTCTAGGACGATTTGGGATGAGTGTGGACAACTTTAAAGCAGTCAAAGATCCAAATACTGGCTCGTATTCGATCTCCTTTCAGCGTTAGAGTTAAATATGGGCTCGTGTTTATAAAAATGTGTTAACGATTCGGTTTGTTTTGGTTCGGTTTCAAAATGTGGAAATAATTAATATAATGGCATTCATGCTCTGGATATAATATTGTCAGTTTTTTTTGTTATTGAAATATGATTCCAGGCTATTTTGCTCATTTTTCTAAATGTGATTAATAAAGTAGTTTTTATAAACGGAAAATCACGTGTACTTCTCGTCATAGAGGTGTGGAAAATGACCGTTTCGGACTCGCCCGGGAACCAGTTCCGCGTCATACTTGTTGGATCCATTGGTTCAGACCCATTTATACCAATCCGGAACCAATTCCTTGGAATGCCCGGTATTAAAATGCCCGATTTAAAATACTTAGGTGGAACCGGTTCCAATTCTAAAAATACCCAACTTGTGCACATATGGTCTAGAGGTGTACAAAAAAACCGGTTCTTGACCGACCTGGCGGTTCCTACCCGGAACCACATCCGACACTACCATACCCGCGGGTACGGACCGGGCTTTCGGAACTGTACTCGTAGTTAACCCAGACCCGGTGGAACTGGTTTCACCAATACCAGGTCAAAACCCGACCCAACTCTACCCAAAACTCAAAAAAAAAAAAACCAGAAACCCGGTCAAATACCCGACTTTTCCAAGAACCGGCTCCTACCCTACCCGGTTTTGACTTTTGTTGACCATACCCGGAATCAGTTCCTACCCGGTTCTGGATCCTGAAAATACCCGTTTGTGCACCTATACTCTAGTTTACTATGTTTTGTTTGATAATATGCAATTATGCATAAATCATGAGTTATGTAAGTATAAAATATTAGATGCTATAGTTTAAATAAATTTAGACGCTTGTTTTTGAGATAAGACGAATCCAAAAGGCATATTAATTCTGACGTGTATATAGAAACACATTATTTTTATGATACACTAGTAAAAGTAGTTGTGTGATCAAGACATAGTGTATGTATCTCATAACTAGACATATAAAATAGCACATTAAAATAACTGGTTTGGTGTGTAGAATAGAATTGCAAATTAAAATCATGTATCGTTTTTTTATTTTGCCTTTTTTCTATCATAGTTGGTTTCCATTAAAACATAAAAGAGTTATGTTTGTTTTTTTTTGTCTCTTTGGTTTAGTTAAAATTGTCACTTTCATCCAATGGTTTAGTGAAACATTAAAACTTATTATGAAGGTATTTTTTTAATAGTTTATAAATAATTTATCTTTAGTTAATTGCATCAAAGAAGGAGGCAATCATGTATATATGTGTGAACCCTCGGGTGGGCAAAAGTGAAATTGCACTAATTTTGACGTTAGTTTACTAATCTCGTGAAAATAAGGTTAAAAGTGACGGAAGGTTAATCAAGCATCATGTAGTGGCGTTGATAGCCGAAAGACAAGGGTACATGCACCAATCAGCCGGTGTCCCGATGATTGAGTGCTATGTGCCTTATGTCCAAGGCTTGAGGCAAAACTACTATCGAGCCGGGGGTCTTACCGGAAGCAACCTCTCTATCCCTATGAGGTAGAGGTAAGGTTGTTTACATCTTACCCTTCTCAGACTCTATCATAGTTTTGCTATTTGTGAGATATACTGAGTACAATAATGATGATGAATGATGAAAGAAGGAAGCAATCACATGGGAAAAGTGGCGATCTTTTAACATAGAGTGATACGGGATTGTAATGGGCCGGGAGTAGTCTTTGTTTTATAATTGATGTAAATACCAACCAGACGATTATATGTGCCGGGGTTAGTTGGTAACTTGCTATATCGATGGTTAATAGAATTTTTATTGGTCGTTAAAATAGAGTTACTTGATTATTTACTTGTCATTCCCCAACAATTTGAAGAGAGAGACCAGAAATTTTAATTTGTCTGTTTTATAAAATAATTACTAAAGGTAGAATTCAAATAGCAATTCAGTTACGAGAGTACTCAATACATTAAATATCATATCAAATGTCATAACCATAACAATGCAATTACTTCATACATTTGTAACATATCAAATTCCTTAATACCTCTCTGTCTATATAACATTTTCTAAGCAATGCCATTATCAAATAAATTTTTCTGCTGATCATCTTAGCTATGTCAAAACTCACCTTATTTCATGTCATCTTCGTTCTTCTCAGCATCTCGGGTACGATTTAAAATATTAACTGGATTTTACATGCACCTAAACATCAAACTCATGTTTTTGTTTTCCAATCTAATGTGATGCAACTTATATCTTTGAATTGAAACATAATTCTACAGTAATGCTGGCGACTGCAATAGAAGAATCTGTCATCGAAGACCGGGTGCATCCATCTAGAACTAAAACGTGCAATAGGTCACTCGGGCCTTGTTCATTTAGGTGTTATACAACGTGTTGTGCTGATAATTGTAGACAAAACTTTCACGGATCAGGGATTTGTGTTAGCGTTGGAACAGGCGTTTCGTTATGCCAATGCACATATCCATGTTGACGGATGTTTATATACATTTTGTTTTAGTTTGTAACCCCTGAAAAGATGGTTAGAAAATAATAAAGATACAAAAAAAATTATCACACTTTGTTGAGTTTGATAAGAAATATTTTATTAGCCATGAGACTTAAATTAGACTATGTTTTGCTTGAATTGTTGAAACAAATGAAAGATATAACTATAGTTAGTATATCAAATAATGTTTTACTCACAAGTGAGTCGAGTTAAGATTAAGATATTCGTAATTGATCATCACTCGCACGCATGCATGTTGTCGTCTTTAGCCCTTCGGTTTTGATGTCGATTGATTGTTTTCTATCATTTCATTCGATGTTGTTCGAAACATTCTTTTATTTTAGTTTTTCTTTATCTTTCGATAATAAATAATCTAGTATTTAGTTTTTATATATCTAATTTCCTTGAGTAATAAAATTATATAAGATAAAATAGTAATTAATGTATTTAGAAATCTCAACAAGTAACTTTTAACAACCTAAAGGTATATCAAGTACCCAATGGGTATTTACCGGGTATACACCCAATGGTATTTGGCCGAGTATAAGACGTAGTTTTATGATCGGGCATGAGAATGAAATTACCAATACCCGCCCTAACACGTCCCATTGTCGTCCCTAAATATTAAGATTTGATAACATATTCAACACACTAGTTGTTTATAATAATAAAATAAAAGTTTGATAAAAGAAGTACTTAGGATCAATTCAACCTGACCTGAAAAAAAAAGAGATGTTTTGATCCGCTCGCTCATGTTGTCACCTTTACTGCTTTGTGTAACAAATGTTGAAATTGTGAAGAAACCAAAATCATTTTAGACACTTTGTAAATGACATATGAAGTTCAACATGCAATTATATCGAATGAGACGTGCCCTCACGGGCTAAAAAAATTAGACGAAACGTTACTAACGTCAACCAAAAGCGACAAACAGATATGATCCCGTACTATTGGTGTAGCTGGAGTATTGGGACACCACTCAAAGCCAAGGTGTAGTAGATATGTTAGTTCTGACTATTTTCATCATACAGTTTTTAAAGTAAATCATTTTGACTTTCAACTTCGATCAGTTTGAGATTCAAATCATATATGTAAATATATTTTAGATCAACATTCCTTTGTTACGCGATATACCTTAAAAATTCTAATGTGTCTGCCTATTTGACCTTTCAGATATGATATATCCTAGTCGATATCAACGTGGGAATAGTTCGTTTGACCCCAAAAGTTATATTACACCATATCCGAAATGTCGTGTAAACAAGCCTAGTTGAGCTAAGCCTAGCCTGGCTCAAGCTTGACTTGTTATATTTAAAAGAGCTTATCTAACTTAAATCACGAGCCCGGCTCGTTTCAAGCTTTATTTTTAAAAGTCAAGCTCAGATCGTTAGTAGTTTTTCAAGCTCCAACTCTACCCGTTTATTTGTTTAGTAATTATTCATTAGAATAGTTATAATTATAATTGCAAAAACATACATAGCATACATTAGTTTTTTTTATATATATAAATTTATATATAATAACAATTGTTGGGAAAGTTAGCGTAAAAACTGTATTAAACATGCAAATTAAATAGCATAATTATATATACAAGTGGTATACTTACATATACATTGTAGTATAATTACACCACTATAATTACGCTATGTTTTATATAATTACATCAATTGATTCTTCTCACAATTAGCACGTTAATTTAATTTGCATTTGATCTAAACCCTAACAATTATTATATATATATATATATATATATATATATATATATGTATATATATATAAATATCTAAATATAAAATTAAAAACCAAGTAAAATAATAGACTAACTTAGGTTAACTAGCCAGCTTGAGCTCAACAAGTGAAGTATAAACTCGGGCTCGCTTATTAAACGAGCCAATGTGAGTTGACCTTTTGATGGGTAATCCACAAACACCCAAAATGAAAGTTATTTACATCAATAATTTCATGTAATAAATCACATCTTCAAACAACAAGCTTTTTCCAAAACCTAAGCAACGTACAACCACCACAAGATGATGTACAACTCATCATAACATTAAGCCTTCAAACATAATATACAGCCAAGCCAACACAAAGCCAGGTCACGATGAGTCGGGCCCACTTTCCAAAATCGCTGTTAAAAGATTGAATTCTCGATCCAACGTCCACGAAGACTCGTTCCGATGGTTGATATTAAGCACGTATTCCAAGAAATACCCGCTGTAGGTAATTATCGATATTGTGGCTCTAAAAAGAGTAAAATAACTATTGTGTTAAATATGATTAAATACTTGTATTATTTCAATAAAAATCTTTTTATAATAATTGATTTAAAAGAATTTTTATGCGTTAAAGATACATTATGGTCGATTTGAGCCGATAGAGATTAAACATAATACAATCCGAACCTAAAAGAGCTGAAATTGGCACCTATATAGCTATAAGGCCCGGGTTAAACAGCTCAAGCTGGGTTGACTCAAAACATATTTTTTTCAAAATTTTAGAAAATATAATGTAGAGAAAATAACACCAATAGTCCCTGTAATTTTCCCATTTTGCATGTTTGGTCCCCAAATTATAAATTGCAAAATTAGTCAAAACATTAATGAGAGGGTTGCATGTTTAGTTAAATGACAAATATACCCTCAGTTTTCCATCAAAAACTAACTAGATTAGTGGTGGAACTAAACGTGCAATCCTCTCACAAATATTTGGACTAAGTTTGCATTTTTAAAAAAACTTGCAAAATGGTCAAACCACATGAACTATTTACGCAATTTTCTCTATAACTTATTGGTTACGCAACGACAGGCTCAGTAAATATGTAGCCAATTTTCAACCAGTTCAAACAACAACCCATTTAAAAGTAAACGGGCCAAAATGGCACATTATAATAAATCACAATATAAAGAAGATGAGAAGCTTTGTAAATGCAAGTTACTCACCTGCAAGGTGTGGATTCAGATGATGGCGTGTCAGAAGCTCGGTCAACCTTGCGAATCACCGCATAACTGTCATAAAATCACAAAAACCTTCAACTCTAAAATGGGACCCACAAAATATACTTCACAAGAAAAGGTTTCAGAACTGAATATTATTCGCGTTACCTTTTAACTCCGGGTGCAACAGCGTTATGAAGAACATGATGATGCGTTGCATCGAGTGCATCGCCAACTGTATCGGGAATTATTGACCCAAGAAAAGTAGTTGACCTTTTACTTCTGGTAAATATAACCAAATAATTTAATTCAGAATAAAAAAAAACTCTTAGTTATAACATTAATTTGGAAGTCATAGCACATAAATGGTAAACTATATATAGCTATGCCTATAGACATACCGAACGAACACGAACAGAGCATATTTCTCGTTTGTGTTTGTTCGTTAAGAAATTGAACTTATACGTGTTAGGTCATGTTTGCGAATGGTATAAACAAACGGACATAAGTGAAATAGATGAATGAGCATAATTGAATATAAAAGTGTTTAAATGGATCATAATCGGATATATTAGCGAACGAACATAAACAATTAAACTATCGAAGATAAATGTATGTAAACGAAATGTATTTAAATGAACGAACGTTCACGGACATTCATGAATAAACGAGACGTGTTCATGTTCATTCATAAAACTAAGTGAACAAAAAATTTTGTTCATGTTTGTTCGTTTAGTAAACAAACAGATATAAACGAATTTCCTGCCAAACGTTCGGTTAGTTTACAGGCCTGTTCATGGCCCATCAATTGGATAAAAATATGTACCAAAAAAAAAACTAATAAGTTCACAATAAAAGAAAAATCATCTTAGTAATATATATAAATTTGCTTATATCACATAGATTATTGATAACCCAAAAAACTGGATTAAAATATGTTCGTGGGTAGGCCCAAACTAGACCTGGTCCGCGTGTCACCCACATTAAAAAATCTGTATCGACCTATTACCCGACTTGACAGTAGACCTCCCCCACCAAAAAAAAAATAAATAAATAAAATAATAATAATAATAATAATAATAAAACAAATTAATAAAAAAATATTTTAACCTGTACTCTCACCTTTGATGTATGGCCAACCCAAGAAAGAACGCGTGAACCGAGCCCGAAGAGCTTGTGGCGAGAAGTATATCGGGAAGCCCATTAGATGGCCCGAATGATAAAGAAAATATAATTGATGGGTATGTTCCCCTTCGGAAACTATAAGACTGAATATGATGAGAAAAAAATGAGAAAAAACAGTTATTTAAAGATTATGGGAAATCATAATTACAAAGATGAGTGATGTACGTAACGGGTAAAAACAGGTTCATGAATCATTATTACACGGTTCATTATTGTTGTAAGGGAAACGGGCCGTGGCGTGTTGTTAAGGGTGTGAATTTCTGACACGATACGAAACCAAACATGAAATTCACAGGTTTGGGTTTAGTCTAAACGGATTCGGGGTCGGTTTCGTGTCAAATAAAATGGGTTGTGTCTTCTAAAATGTGGTTATCCAATAACTTAATCTGTTTCGAGTGATTTATGCCCAAGTTTTAAAGTTAAAAAAAAAGCTGATATATTTTAAGCATAATTGTTTTACAAATATAAAAATATGTAAATTTAGAATTTTAAAGCATTAATATAAAAAAAATTAGTCAATTCTTTTTCAGGCTAAAGAGGTCGTGGGGTTCATGGCAGGTTCGACCCGCCAGCCCGACCCATTTAGCAGTCCTAACTCCTAAGTGTTATGTTAAACAGCAAACACTCTTTTTGTCTAGAAGTAAAACTAATTATAATCAATGCGTTAATTACTTTCCAAAAATAAAAAAGACAATATCATTACAAAAATAATCAGTCTTTTAACAAAAACAATTTGGTGACTCTCAACCCATTTGACCCGCCAGACGTAGTCCTGTCCCTTCTTAACTCTTAGCTATATCTTTATTTATGCGTTTAAAATGGGCTAAATTAAATTGCCATTTATACATACATACATACATATATGTGTGTGTGTGTGTGCGCGCGCATCAGTTTATGTATAATGTCTGACCTTGGTTGCATCTGAAACAGAATGAACCCTAACTATAGTCCCGTGTTCGGATGCAGTAGCAATGTACATCCCATTTGAAGAAAATACTATTGCAGCCAATGGTGACCGATGTGCATCTATCTGTATTTTATTTAACACATTAATAACCACAGTTGATTACATAATGGTTAATAACTCACATCCCAAATTTCTAAAATAAATTTTCATCAAATTTCACACTTGCCAATTCAGTTTTCATTCAAGATCTACAAGAAAACCAAACCAAAATTTCATTTTTGAGTGTTTGAATAAGTGTTAGGTTTCAGTTTTTTTGGTTTCGGTTTTGGTTTTTTTGGTTTTGCCATTTGGGCTTAAAATTTTAGGCGAAAAAGAAAGTTTTGGCCCAAAATAAGAACTTCGGCCTAAATTTTTTTGTTAGTTAATGATTATTTGATTATTATACAACTGGGCTAAATATCTGGGTGCTACTTATTAAATTCTTGTAAGTTACTTAAAATTCAAAACACAAAATGAAAATCCATTTGGTTTGATTCGGTTTTGATTACATGCAAATCCGGATCAAAAGAAAACATAAAACCAAACCGTCGGCTTTTGTTTGGGTTTCATTATTTCAGTTCGGTTTTTTTCAGTTTTAATTACATGCAAAACCAAAACCAAAACCAAACAGAAAGCTCTGTTTTTGTGAAAACATAAAACTGAAACCGTCGGTTTTTGTTTGGGTTCGTTTGTTTTAGTTTGGTTATTTCAGTTTCGGATCGATTTTTTTGTTTTAGTTACACACAAAACCAAAACCGAAGCCAAAGCGAAAATTTGATTTTTACGAGCACATAAAACCAAACAGCCGTTTAGTCTGGGTTCACTGGTTCAGTTTATTGGCTTCGGGTTGGTTTTTTTTTTTTTTGTTTCATGACCAGATGTTCGGTGAGACAGTGACAACAACAAACAAAACTTTGTTTTTGTGAAAAAATATATGTTTATGTACTGACTTGTGGGTACAAAAACAGCAATTGGTTTCCTAGAATTTACTTTCGGCGAAATATTGACTAATTTTGGGATAAAATGGATGGCTTTATGAGCTGAAGTGATGAAAATTTTCATCATTCCATGAAATAATAATAATAATTAAAAGTTGCAGTTCAAAAAAAAAAATAGTTAACCTCACAATGTGAATGGAGATCCATAACATTGTAAACTAACACAGACCCTTTTGTGGTGCTTGCTGGAAGAGCTAAATAGCAACCATCCAGACTTGGAGAAAATGCACAAAGTCCTAAAAAAATAAATAAATAAATAAATACATAATCATAGCATTATATCAATATCAAGTATGTTCAAATTTAAGAGAAAAGGAATCACCTTTCAAATTTGGCACTGTGTCTATTGTGTCTAGAATAGAAAGACTGTTTATGTCATATATGAATGTTTGGCCTTGCAAAACCACTATCAGCCTGCATGCAAAATAATATGACCATTATACCCTTCTATTTCTCCTTAACACGCCAAATTCTCATATTGATGCAAGTTTTTAGTAAAATATATGAAATTATACCAAAACAAATTAGCTATATTTAAGTTTACAAATTATTAAGTGAAACTGATTATATACGCATATAAATATGTAACAAATTATAACAGTATACCTTTTTTTATTTAAACAAACAGCAAGAATTGAAGTTAAAAAATTTAGTTCATGCAAAGCAGTTCCGGTTTCAGTATTGAACAAGCATAAACGCCTTGGAGATAAAGACGCCTGTTATAGTTAAGGAAAAATTATGATGCAATTACATAGGTTATGTTGTGTAACAATAAATGAATTAACTAACATATCTGAACTACCTGTTCACCAGCTCCAACAATGGCAAGAAGATTAGAGGTGTAAAGCATTTCAACAATAACAAATGCTCCAATAACTGAGGAATAATAATAATACTGAGTCATCTTAAAACTGATTCAGACTAATACATCTCAATAGTATATTCATACAAATAACTTAAAACCAATTGGAGTGTGCACACTAGAGAAGTGCTAGTAGGGCTGTAAACGAGCCACACAGCTTGTGAGCTACTCGAGATAGGCTCGTTAAAAGTTTGAATCGAATCGAGCTTAAACGAGATCGAGCCCAAAAAAGCCTGTTTAATAAATGAGCCCGAGCCCGAGCTTCAAATATCAACCTCGATCTGGCTCGTGAGCTTAGATGAGCCAGTTATTTATATATTTTTTAGTATATTAAACACACATTTATACAAAAAAAATTATAATATGTTATAATATATATAAAAACTATAATTAAAATATTAAAAATTCAAACCGTAAGAAAATGAGCATCCCTGATGCACATGCAAATCAACAATAACCAGTCAAAATGGAAAGATTGGGGGTCCGACAGTTATAACTAAAAGAACAATATTATTACAATATAAATCTAATTATTTCAAAACTGGCCATTTAATTAGTAAATGAGTCAAAACTAATTATAAATGGAAAGTACCGAGAACCACATAAGCACTTGTACATACTGCTGGCAAGCTATAATAAGAGAAACAAAGATGTGGTTTTGTGGTATTGATATTACATAACCATGTTATGTATCACAGTTAAAGCAACAAAGACAAGTTTTTATACAGTTCTTGTAGTTTTTTTAATTGAAACTAGTGCCCTCTAGTATGTAATGTATCATATTTGTTTTATGTATGCTTTATATCAATAAGCCCATGCATACACACACTGTAATCATTGAATTTTTAGATGAATTCCACTATATAGTAGTGTAATTGCAGCATTCAATTCTAATAACTTTCATGATCTTGTGATTGATCAAAAAAATTCTCTTTGTCAAATTATGTGTTTGCCATGTTCCATATACTTTTAATCAAAACATTTTAACTATATTTCTGTGTGTTCTCAAAGGAAGGAGTGCACACGTGCCAAGCTGCTCACGAACTAGTTGAGATTAAGTTCAGTAAAAACCTCGAAATGAGCTGAGCCTTTTCGAGCTCGAGCCCAAACCCGAGCCCCAAATAAAGTTCATTTAGTTATCGAGCCCGAGCCGCTCACGAGCTACTCGAGGAGATCAGATCGATGAAAAACTCGAAACAAACTGAGGTTTTTTGAGCTCGAGGCGAGCCCGAGCCTCAAATAAAGTTCATTTAATTATCGAGCCCAAGCTCGAGCTACTCGAGAGATGCAAACGAACAGAGCTGCTCATGAGCTACTCAATATCGGATTGATAAAAAGCTCGAAATAAACTGAGCTTTTTCGAGCTCGAGGCGAGCCCAAGCCTCAAATAAAGCTCCTTTAGTTATTGAGTCTGAGCTCGAGCCTTGTCTGCTTCAAAGTTTTACATCTTTTAGATTTCTATATTAATTTCATAGTGCATAGTCAAAACAAGCCAGCCTCGACCTTGGACTTGGCCGGCTCGAGCTGGAGCTTGAGCTTGGGCTCGTTTATTAATCGAGCTTAGTTTAGGCTCGAGCTTTTTCACAAGGTGATCTCGAGCAGGTCAGCCCCCTGCATTTATACAACAGTACACCTAGGGTTTAACCGTTACTAATGCAACACATCTTTCAATATATAAGATCATTAACTCCATAATTCATACACATAACTGCTAACATAAACCCTAATTATTTCGATATGATATCACAATCACATACCGCGTTCATATAAGAGTCTTCCTGTACTGGAATTGAAGATTCTGAAGCCATCTTTTGTTCCAATTACAAAGCAGCTGCATTCATTCGTTCGTACAATTAGCAAATAAAACCCTAAATTGATCGTAATAATTAACAGTCGGAATAATAATAATTAATACCTGTTGTCTTGATTGAAAGACGCACAGCGTATTGGATTTGATGCTGAACTACTTGCTGCTGCCATTTGATTTCTAAACTTACCTTTCACTTTAAGCAATGGTTATGGACTTGCATATATAATATTCATCATAAAACATAATTTTTTTTATAACTTAACATCTTAATTTCTTTTTTTTTTAAAACGATTAATAAAGTGTCAGTTTGAATAGCAAACCAAACTCGATTAAAAATGAAGTTTTGGAAAGTAGGGGCCGAAGAATTGTTATGCATGACTTGCTGAACCTGGTAAGAAAATCCATAGCTTATGTGACCAGAAAATCAAATATATATAAAAAAAAACAAAGGGAATAAATTCGTGTTGATTTGCTTAACAAGTTTTCTCGTGTTGAAGACACATTTAACCATTTTATCATAACTAGGGACTGTTATTCCATGTAGAGATGTAAGCGAGCCTAGCTCAAGCTTGAGGTTGGCTCGTTTCGAGTTCTTATTCTAGAGCTCAAGCTCGGCTTGTCAATTGTTTTCTCATACTAGGACTCAGCTAGCTTATTATTTTTTATTTAAATTATATGTGTTTTTAGTTATACACACAAACACACGTGTATAATGTACGTGTATGTGATGTGTATATGTATCTGATATATGCAAGTGTCGTATGTTTATGTTTGTGTAAGTATATGTATTCTAGCTTGAGATCGGTGTAATGCACGGGTAATTAATTACAATAAAATATTTACTACATAAATAAAAATACAATTTTACTAGTATATTAATTATATAAAGTGTTAATATAAAGTCATCGTACCATATATTTATCATACAGTGTTAATACAAAGTCATTTGTTAAGATTAATTTGGGTATGCCAAGTGACGAAATATATTACTTTTTATTAAAGAGTAGTATATCGATAAATATTATACATGATATGGTTAACTATGTGATATGTGTATGTGCATGTTTTGGGATTAGATAGTTACACTTAACCAAAAACCACACACGTAGTTTCTCACGAAATATTAAGATTGGTTGAATCAGTCTTTACACTTGCTCTCACGTTTAATATGTCACATTGATCTGAAATAAAATACTTCTGAAATGACATAAATTCAACTTTAAGTCCCAATGTTTATTTCTTTATAAAGAATTCAAAGTTTTGCCAAATAGCAAAAACACTCTTACATATGTTACATTAACATTTCAAGTATACAATTTAGAGTTATCACTCACGGATATCAAAGCTCAAGATCATAACCATTGATCTTTAGTACAAGAATCGGTAAAATTTGTTGATCTAGGTTAGAGGTGCACATACATGAAACTCTGCTAAAGGGGGCGACTTTGTTTTTGGGGTGTAATGGTGTAGGGGCTACAAGTTGGGTCCACAGTATCTTTTTTATTATTTTTTTTTATAATTAAACTAATCAAATAAAAACTAATTTATTTAAATAATAAAATAAAAATGCATTAAAATTAAAAAGAAATACAAAAAAAACATAACTAAAAAAAATACATAACTAAAAATATAAAAAAACATAACTAAAGAAAAAAATAAAAATAAAACATAACTAAAAAAAAGAAACTAATATCCGTAATATTCGCGTATTTTTTCACGTCGTCGTTGAAACAATAATGCGGCATCCTCGTGAAACCCCCCCGCTCTGAGGGATTCATAGTCATATTTCATTTGACGTAATTTCAACGTCTGATTAAGCTTTTCTTGTTGTTTGTTGGATGCTCGAAGGTCGTTTCCTATTACCGTGGCATTTGTTTCCAAACGACCGACCAACTCATTTATTTCATCGGGCGCTGTATTGAATCGTGTTAACGACGATCCTTCCCTCTTATTTTTTTCTCGATCTCCCGCATGGTCGAGACAACTCCTCTACTTTTTCGTCGTCGGCTATATTAACACCGTCCGATAAGTTAATTGTGTCGTCCAGGAAGAAGCTACGAGCATCGGAGGGTGTGTTTGGTGTGCTCGGATTTGTCGATGACGATATCTTCGACTTTTTTGAAGGCTGGGATGAGTCGGCTTGTCGGGCGGCCGGAACGTTTGGTGCCCCGTTCCATTTCGCGCAACGACGTAGCTTTTCCCAACAATTCAAATACTTGAACGGTTTCCTGGGCCACTCAAAAGTTTGCCCTGAGCTCGAAAGTCGCTCAAGGCTTGACTTATAATGTCGATGTCGTTATGCCCGCTACGCCAGCCGGACCCCTGCAACCGGTTAACTATCCCGGCAAATTTTTGACAATCGGCGTTAAGCCCATTCCAGTGGGCTTGGGCCGCTTCTTTTCCCCGGTAGTCTTTCGGTTTATTGGTTATCGTGAGCCAAGCTTCAAAGAGTTTCTTCCAAAACACCCCGGTGGCTTGAAAGTTAGCTACAAATTAAAATTATTTGTCACAATTAGTATACATTTTAATAAACACTAAATACATTTTTAATAAATACTTAATATTAAAAAACTTACCAACGTTGGGATCCTCCGAAATGATGACCCAAGCCCTTGCGAGGGCCACCTCCTCCTCCTCGCTCCAATGCTTTTATGGATCACGTTGCGCCATCGGCTCCCCCGGTTGTTTCTTTTTGTGTTTACGGGTCGCCTTTTTGCTTGAACCGGAGGCCCGTGACGTTTGCGTCTCCGGCACCGTCACCGGCTCCGACTCCGGTGGTGTAGACCCGAACGTCGGCATTGTGTTTTGGGGGCTAAGATAGTTGGCGTACATGCTTAGGTTCGGGTCGGAAAATTGAACCGGATAGCTCGGTTGATTTAGGTTCATCGGGTTCCATTGTAAGTTCGGTTGGTTCGGTTGGCTCGTTGGCTCGGTTGCGAACCATACGTTTGACCGAAAGCAAGGAATTGGTAGTTCGGTTGGTTCGGGTTGTTTTTAGGATTCATTTTGCTACTTTTTTGTAAGAATTTGGGTATGAATTGTGTATAAAATTGATATAAAATGGAGGAGAAAGGTGTATTTTTATATATATATATATATTATTTAAATTAAATATATATATATATTTTTTTAAGTTTGACCGTTGCCAACAGTCATATATAGATGATATTATTTTTTTAACACACAAGCGACAAATAAACCCCGCCCCCGCCCCAATTTGCCCACATATCGTCGGGGGGTGTTTGCGCTCGTTCTCGCCCGAGCCCACGCCCACTACACTCAGCCTAATCTCCTTTCTATACTATATATGATACACCAAACAAGGGCAAATTAAGACACCCATTTTTAAGTAATTTACAACACTTAAAGCATGAAGTACATGTGTTAGTAAGGGTAAACTTGTCTTTTAAACACAATCTATTCAACTTACAAGTTTGGTCCCTCATCTTTAACCATATTATGTTTTTTATTTATGTTGTAAACTAACTTCCCATCCATGCTTTTTAAACGATTATAGCCTTTTCAAACGTTAATATTTTTATGAAAAAATTACACCATAAAAACGAGCATTTTATTCTCTTTAATTTGGATATGATATTGTTATAATTTTTTTGATTTTAAATAAATTAATATGTTACGTATGGGTGTTCAGTGTCGGTTTTGATGGTTTTTAAGTTACTTGTGAGTCCAACCGTTAATACTGATTTTTTTGTCGTCCAAAACCATACTCAACCATTGAAAGTTGCAACCGAGTCGTTACTAACGGTCTGGTTCCTATTTGGTTTCACAGTTTAAATTTTAATAATAAATTTAGTTTAAATTATTTATTAATTTAAACGTACCATCAATTTTAACTAAACACCAACATAATATGATATTTGAGAGGATCTTAAATAATGATAATTTTAGCCACATAGATGGTAAATATTAATGGAATATCTAGGACGTGAAATAATAACAACAAAGATTATAAAATGAATCATACTGCAATTAGGTTAATTTGAAATTGTATAGCCAAGTTATTTGTAATAAAAAGATTATGTTCAATTAAATTTTAACTATATCTAATATATATTACAAAACATATCTAATAATTAATAATAAAAAACATTAAAATGCATTCAACATTTACAGTCTGGTCTGGTTTCGTATGACCGGTTGCCAGTATAAACCGCGAACCAACCGTTCACTATGTTTTGAAAATTTTGAAACCGACCAACAAACCGAAAGTAAAAAATGAAAAAGAAAAAAGAAGTCAAACCAATGACCGGTTTAAACGATTTCAAGGTTTTCATCAAACCATAAACACTTATATTTGTTACGTGATTAACATATTCCCGTCTAGTAATACTTTATACACGCCTAATTAAAACCATCTACTTATACAACTCACCTTCAACCGTACCTCACCGGAAACCTGCAAATAATAATAATAATAATAATAATAATAATAATAATAATAATAATAATATGGTGGTTGCTTCGGGTACAAACTCATTCGCTAAAGAGATGACCATTCGCAAACGCATCGGCAACATGTAATTCGTTATCATTATTATTATCACATCTCTCTTTCCATTCAATTCTAGGGCTCAAATTACAATCTTATTAATAGTAAATTACTTTATGCAAGCTTAGGGTTTTGAGATTTAGGGTTTATTAGCTCTAGGGTTATAATTAGGGGTAAATTAGTATCTGATTCGAAGTTAAGAGTAAATAAATAGTGTCAAATTTGTAATGTGGTGATGGCTATACTCCATGCACTCAGTATCCGTGCTATGTCGGCTATCATTACCATGTGAAATATCTATTAGAATATCGGTATGGATAATATTGACCGATATGTCACTGATTTTCCCGATATTGGTACTGATAATATTAGTTCTACCATTTGTCTTTCTTCTTATGGCTGCTATTAGTGTTTTAAGTCTTAATTCTCAATTGTTAGTGTCTTAAGTATTAATCAGTTCCTAGTTGCTACAACTGTTAGTGTTTTGCAAGTTGCAAAAAGTTAATTTGTTAATGGTAGGAGACTATACTGAGTTGCTACAACGAGATGACCTGCCCAGCTTTAACGCTCGGCACACCGTGCCGGGGCATTAAAGGCCAGACAGCAAAGGGAGGGGCTTCAACACATTAACGGACGACAAAGGAGAAAATGGTGGGGCCCAAATGCTTAATGGTGGGGCTTTAACGTGGTAATGGGGCTTTAAACCATAACACTGTGTTAAAGGGCGGAGCTATAACATGACATGGCGCTTTAACTTGAGGTTTAAAGTCCCTCCACAACAACCAGCCTTAGTGTTAAATTGCTATATATATAAATTCTGCATGATATTAAAATTACCGGTATCCCGCCGCGATACACTATATCTCATTTATCTGTCCTTGACCGATATCCGATTTCTTTTACCACATTAACTGCATATACCATGAAACCCTAGGTAGCATTGAGTAAAATTTATATGTTTGTTGTTATGGGGAATGCATAGATGAAGAAGCAACATACCGTGTTATCAGAATTATATGAAAGAAAGTTTTAATATGTGTTGAATGTTATTTTTTGATATAAATTGTGCATTGAGAATATACACTGCTAAAAGAGAAAATTGTTATGATATGATTTTGATGGAAGTTTTTACCTTTGATATTAAATGTTGTTATATGTGTCGCACTTTGATGTTTACTTCAGTACAATCTAATATTATTAGTTATGGTTATACAGATTTAATAAAAGAGTGGAAGATTTTCCATCATTAAGAGAGTATAATGACTACTTAGAGGAAGTTGAAGACATGAGTAAGTTAATCTTTAGTTATCTTTCAATAAACCAAAAATAAGATTACCATTTTCACTTGCGTTAGTTGCACCGATTGTTTTTCAGTTGTGAACCTGGTTGATGGAGTAGATGTTCCTGCAATTGAAGCAAAGATTGCACAATACCAAAGAGAAAACGCAGAACAAATAATGAATGCTCAAGCTCTTAAGGTTTGTCACACGATGAATCATGAATCCTAGAAATTGGCGTGTTATGATTTTTCACATTATGCTAAATAATTTTGTTTGGTTGATCAAGTAGGCTGAAGAATTTGCAGCGGCACTTGCAGCAAGCAAAGGACAACCTGCACAGACTGATGTTGATATGGTTAGTCTTCCTGTTTCTGCTGTTTAGGCTGGTAAACGATCGTGAACAGTTCAGCAGAAAGTTCGTTTATGTTCATTTATTTAATAAACAAATGAACATGAACAAAATTTTAGTTCATTAGTTAAACAAACGAACATGAACCCGTCCCGTTTGTTCATTTATGCTCATGAACGCTCGCTTATTTACGCTCGTTTATGTTCATTTGTTTATGTTTATTTAAGTTCATTCTTTATTAATAATTGATTATTTTAGGATCATTACAAGTTAGTCTAGTTTTATTAATATTTTAGGCATGATGTTCATGTTTACTTTTAATTGGTGTTTGCTCGTTATGTTCGTTCTTCTATGTTCAGTCATGGTCGTTCATTTGTGTCTGTTTACGTTCATGAACCATCCTTATGACATTTACAAATGAACACGAGCACACTCATTATTTAACGAACGAACACAAAACAAGAAAACCTCGTTTGTTCAATTGCTTGTGTTCAATCGTTTGTTCGGTTGAAGTTAAATGAACAGACACGAACATGTTCCGTTCGGTTTGTTTACATTTTACAAGCCTAGTTTTGATACCTGGTCAGCATAGCATATTTGCATTGACTTCTTATCATGTAAATCACGGTGATCACTTTGTGATGGGAGATGGTGAGTTGGAAAACTGGTTAGGCTGGTACCGGGCCAAATGGGCCTGGGTCAAAACGGGTAGTTATGTAAGGGTCGCCTGGGTTGACCCGAAACACTTTTTTTCCTTTTTAAATGAATAGGTAGCGTGCTAATAAGATTAAGAGCAACTAGTTAGAAAATATCAGGAAGGATGAGACTTAGGACTAATATTAAGCACTTGGAAGTATTTGCATGCACGTTATTTAGTGTTTACCTTGCAGGTTAAAAGAAGTTTCAAATAGCCTGTATATAGTACCTTTTATTAGTATATTTTAAGGCAATTTTGAGGATTCTTATATAATTGTGCAATATTTCAGCCAGTGTGTATAAGTTATAAGATATATGTAACACACGTTTAAGCTCGATTCAGTTCGAGCTTTTAGCGAGCTGATGTCGAGTAGTTCACGAGCGACTTGATTCGTTTACATCTAATAACGAGAGGTAGCAAGATGGTAGGGTTGGGTGAATGGTCAAAACGGGTCCGGGTTTAAACGGGTAATTTTGTATGCGTTGGTCAGATTGGATCTGGCCTACCCTTTATTATTAGAACTGTATTTTGTAAGTAAGTAAGAAACTAAATACGATTACAATAGCTACATTATCAAAATGATAAGATACTGCTGTTAACACAACGATTCATGACACCAATCATGTGAATACACATTAGGTTACTTTTGATCCGTATCACCTTGTTCCATTTTTAGCTAAATACAACCTGTATCTAGAGCTGCCAGTTCCTGACACGACCCATTAGCACAGAACGACATGAACACGATGCCTGTACTTTTAGCGAAAATATAAATATATAAAATATATTATAGATTGTTGCGAATCATTGTTTTAAGGATATTATGGATTGTAATTTTTTGGTGACTTTTATTTTCTTTTGTTGTTTGTTAACCGTGTCAAACATGTCGTGTCCTTTGTGTTACTGAACAAGTTATATTTTATGATGCTCAAAAGGTCGTGTTTGTGTTTGGTCTCCGTGTTAATCGTGTTGTGTTTGACCCGTTTAACACGATTAGACACGTTTTGCCAGCTATTGATATTCGATCTGTTTTTCATTACTTTTTTTACATAATGCCATGACAGATCACGGGAACAAGTTCTCAGTTCGGGGTGTCAACCTCAGACGGGCATTATGTACCTGCAGTTGCGGGAGGAACAATCCCACAACCTCGACCCACGCATCCGGTCCCCATGGGGTCCGGGGACGACCTGCATGCATATCATATGGATGATGAAGAAACAATGAGATTAAAAGCCGAACGAGGTGGGAAAGCTGGTGGTTGGAGCATAGAATTAAGCCGAAAACGAGCCCTTGAAGAGGCTCTCGGGAGTATTTGGATCTAAACTTTAAATTAATCCAATATTTTTGAACTTAATCATCTTAAAGAGTGTAAAGATTAAGATTTCTATGTAACAGTTGTTTTCGACTTCGAGACCGAGAAGACAATATCTAAACAATTTTGATTAATTTTGTAATTTGAGGTTGTAATTCGGAACATATGTGATGGGTTGAACTGTATGGGAAGATATTGATGTTTGTTGTTGCAAGTTTACAATGTATTACCAAAGCTTTTATAAAATAGTTTCATTTTTTTTTGTGGAAAGTAATAGTCTAGTTGCATTATATTTACTTAAATAAACAATTAGGAGCTTACCTTTTATTTTTATAAATTAAGTTAAAATTCTTAAATTAGGATCTGAAACTAATAAGTTGCAAGAGCTGATGTATTTACACAGGTTAAATACGTGTTTTCTAAAAATCTATAAAACATTTAATAAAAAAATAAATGAGTTATAATTTAAAAATATTTACCCTTTTGAATTATAATGACGACATGTTAGATATATCTTTGCATTATTATTGTTTTCGTAAATAATAACTGTTAGTTGTAAATAATCAGTAGTCTAGGCATTTCTATATAGGGATGACAGTGAAAGCCGAACCTGATGGGAAAACCGAAACCCGGCATCATTGGGACGGGTTGAGATTAATTTTGAATTTTTTCACGGGTTTGGGATTTCTAAATTACCTGATAGTCCGATAACACTTACCCATTTACCCGATTTTTTATGTGTTTATTTTAATTGTTCTTTGGTTTCTAAAACTATATAGTAGAAATCACAGCAGTTTTATATCCAACGGTTAATACTAAATAGGAGAAATACTATTTTTTCTTTCGGTTCATCTTTTCTTCTTTATGTGTTGAAGCTAAATAATATATGAAGTATTTTGTACATATACTATTTATATTTAAAGTGGTGATTACGTTTGGACTTTGAAAGTTCAAGTTTGATTTAATAATGTAATCTCAATATTGAAGCTAATAATATTATCTAATATGACAAACACGATTAAAACCCGACTAGTTTTTTTCACCAAACCCGATAGGAATCCCAAAACCCGATGGGAAACATGACGGGTAATTACCCGATAAATACCCGACGGGTTTGGCACGAGTTTGGGAAGGGCTAATAATCGGTTATGGGTTTTAGAATACCTAAACCTGGCCCATTGTCATCCCTATTTTTATGTTATTAGTAATTACTCAAAGGCCCCTCTCTAACTCTATAAATAGAGTGAGTCATCTCTTGTATTTTACACACTTTATTAATACAATACCCGTTTACAATAACCATTGCAACATTTACGAATGCTTGTATGATCATGATCATGTGTTATTAGCAACTTTCCATATGTTTCACTTTCTACGCATAGGATGAACATATACGTATGTGCTTACGAAGACTGTATATATCCTATTTATCCACATGTGATCGGTGTAAACAAACTTGATTATGCACGTTTTTGACCCGTTACTTCAATATAACCCATTTAAGAGATTCTAAGATATGGCACCTACCTTTGACATTGGACGATCTCGCTTGATGATCTTTGAGTTTGATCCGTCCTATTGATCATCTACATTGTTAGAATTCATTTCCATCATATATTGTATCAATTTGATTCATCAACTCAACGATGTTTTTACCCATCCTCTTCTAAAATGCATGAATGTCAATAGATTCTTCATGCATGTTTGCATATATAAAGTCTCTTTACATATTAAATTTAAACAATAATGTGACATAGCTTGTAAAAACAATATAAAACTTTTTTTTTTTGGCTTTCAGATCCATAGTCGTCTGATACAAAATTAATATATAAACATGAATAATAAATATTGAAATTCCCTATAAATACAAGAAAGATAAACTGAAATTGAAGGTCAAGTCATCAACTCAAAAGTGGACACACTTGATCATATACTAGTGTAACTTTGTTGGATCATTTACGTGTGTTGTGAAGGTGATAACAAGTCATGTGCATTGGGAAATTAAAATAAAAACATGAATTAATCGAAATATCAGTTGTTACATCAGTAAAAAAACAAACACATTAGAAGGAAAAAAAAAGTTCCATAATATTTTTTATAAATTATTTTATATTATTGTCCAAAGTCAACATATGAATGGAAGTTTTAACGTGTAAATAAAAGTGATGTAACGAGAAAAAAAAAGAAAATATAATAAACTAAACTGCCAAAACTCATGTAATTTTTAACCTATTGTCATCATTACGTATTATCAAATGTCATACTCTTTCTTATTCTGCATTTAAATAAAAAATAAAATAAAAAATACTACCTACTAGAACTCAATACTCAAAACAACCACGACACGTTTTTCCTATATAAAGTATGTTCTTGTCTCATCTATTAATCATTTATTAATTATTATCTCTCTCACCGAATTAAATCGGTTCATGTTGCTACTTTCTAGTTCGTTAAGTCAATTTATTACTCCATCAAGCTATCAATTTCAATACTTTCTAGATTACGTTTCTAAACCCAACCTAATTTAGATGTTACAAGTAAGGGTGCAAAGAAGCAAAGTTTGAGATCAACTTGTTTTAAAAAAAATAATAAATAACATTGAAAAAAATATGGAAAAATAAAACTACAACTATTTGTCGTCTGAATCTTTGTTCCACCCTGGTAGGGTAGCAATGTGTTCCATGAGATCGAATCGAAGTTTGAAATTCATGTTTTCATCTTCCATGCGCATGGAGGTTGATTAAGCATACCCCATCTAGATTTTCAAACATCAAATTCATGTTCGACGTTTTTTCTTACCGATTATTGCATCTTTTTTATTTAGGATCATAGGGGAACAAAAATGCTTTTATAAAAACACACCAATCGGCTAAATTAATCCCGTCATCAAGAAAGTAGCCACGTTGCCTTGTCGGTTGTTAACCTGAAAAGGACAGTTCGGGGCAGTTCCATGCAAATCACTATTTAACAACGAAGATTGATAAAGAACATTGAAATCGCTATTCGAATCGGCAGGATTGAAGTACACATGCCAAAACCACAAGTTATTTGAAATCACTGCTTCGAGCATGATCATTGAATATTGGTGATCACCTCATAACTACTATCGGATATAAAAATAGTTCATTTTGTTTTAAATGTCTAAACAATAATATGATTGTTACACCCTAAATATCAAACTTGGGGGGGGGGGGGGGCAAGTACAGGGCCGGCCATAAGGTGTGGCCGGGTGGTCGACGGCCACATGCCCGACACTTTGCTAGGCTCGATTTTCTTTTATATTATTTGTATTTTTATTAAAACAATATGTATATTTAGTGTTTAAACTAAATTCCATAACAACTAGTTTGATTTAGTGGTAAAGGGGTATTACTCCCTACCAAAAAGTTATGGGTTCTAATCTCATTTGAAGCATGTTTAATCTCATTTTTTTACAAAAGTTTTTTAAATAACTCAATTATAACCAAGTAAACCCATATAAAAAATAAATTATTTAAACCCAATAAAATACTCATTTTATTTAAAACAAATTTTTGTTTTCACTTTTGACCCAAGTTTTTTTTGCTTTCTTGAAGCCGACCCTACCCATGTATCCACCTTACTCGCCAACTCGATGGACATACTCAAATGGTCCAAGTAAACCACCCATCTTACCCTCATAAAGTTTGAGACATTAATTTCAAAGTCTGTTTATAGCTAGAGCTTGATTTATAAGTGATTCTTTAGGCTCAATCTCATTTATCATTTTATGTATATACTTATATATTTATTTATATAATTTTATAATTATAATACTTACATATAAAACAATATATATTATTTAGTTTTGTTTATCATAATTCCATATCTAATGTATTAACTAAAAGTTATATAAATAATAGGCTCGCAAACCTATTTTAGCTCATTTAAGCTTAGCTTGAGCAGAGTTTTTAACGAGTCAATCTGTAGGAATTCATGAGCGGCTTAATACGTTTACACCCCTGTTAGGACTGATATTTTCTCTGCTGAGGATATATTATCCTTGAAGATATGTCTGGATCAGTTACCTCCTGAAGAGATCCAGAACCATGTCAAAGATCAAGGAACCTCGGAGGTTAATATTATTAACAATTGTTTCACGTATGTAGGTTATTGTTCAACAAAGGTAACGGCTTTGTGACTTGGTCCACCTTAAATCTCGCTACTGGAAGCTACCAGCACGTGGTCAATGAACGTTGGAAGAGTAGTGGAATAGTGGCGGATAAATAGGAATAGTTGTTATTTGTATTTTCTATATAAAACATCGAGATATGATCGATTAGAAAACACTTGTACTCTCGCACACACTAGAGAAGAATAAATAACTCTCTACTCACTAGCTTACTTTGTAACATCGATCATAATCTCCAAACCATTGTAACCTTTTTTGATATTAATAAATTGGTGATCGACGAGTTGTCATCACCCGAGGTTATTTTCTTTTGATCTGAACAAGATCAAAGGGTTTTTCCTCGCAACAAATCGCTGTGCTCATCTGTATTTCGTTCATATAATCACTGTTACCATTTTAGCACTAAACCTCACATAACAGATTTGGATACATTATCCTTAGCAGATTTTTGTCCAAAACAATTTGGCGCCCACCGTGGGGCCATTGGTGCTATACTCCAGATTATTTTCTATCAATTTTCAATCTTTCACACCCATATCACTATCAATGACCTCTAAATCAACCTCTGCTTCATCAACCATGCCAACATCGGCTCCTCTCTCATCAAGAACTTTGTCACTGATGCCTCCGCCAATCACGGGAGCACAACGTCCTGCTGCTGGAAGCAAAACGCAACTACTAGTCTTCCAGAGCTCAAAAACCGCTGCTCGCTGCGCCGGTGATTAATACTAACAATGATGTTTCATCTATGTTTTTGCAGGTAAAATCATACATGGAGCAGCAGAACAAGACCAACCAGAGGATCCTTCGTGAGATAGAAGATCTCAAGAAAACTAAGAGGCCAGCTGAGGATCACACTCCTCTGATGCCCAGGATGCTGGATTTCACTAGTCCAGGATCCATGGCTCAGTTCTCGCAAGGATCATCTATCCTTCAACATGGATCCATGGTTCAACAGACTCAAGGATTCTCGTTGGTTCAGCCAGGATCATCTATCCTTCAACAAGGGTCCATGGGTCAACAGACTCAAGGATCCTCGTTGTTTCAGCCAGGATCATCTATCCTTCAACAGGATCCATGGGTTAACAGACTCAAGGATTCTCGTTGGTTCAGCCAGGATCATTGATGTGCTAAAAACAGTCAATAAATATTAACTAAATTAAACAAGTAATAAAAATTAGACCTAAGACTCAACTAAACAAAACACCGGCAAGTGAACCGGTCAATTGTACTAAGCTAAGTAAGTCCGGAATATCGAACCCACATGACTCTATAAATTACGTTAATTAACTAATTAGACTCGAATTACGACACGACTATTTATTATAAATGTTTTAAGGGGGATTTTAAACTAATATTAAACTAAGAAAACAAATAAGCAAGTAAACGAGAAACAAGCAACCAAACACAAGATCGGAACCAAATAGAGAATGAATCTACCTAGGTAAGAATCCCATGCATCAACAATCATCAAGCAATGGACAATTAACATGATTATCGAAACTGATTTCTAAACGTATTCATCTAACAAACCCTAAGGACCCTTGACTGAATCAAACGAAATCCCAAAGAACAATTATTAGATTATTAAGCAATCAGTTTTATTGATTTTCGCAAAGTCATCAATTAGGGTTAATTAATAGTATCTAAAGCAAGCAATCTTACGAAACACTAAACCCTAGATAACTTGATAAACTAACATGACATCATGAACATGGATCAACACAATAAGCAAGAATATTGTCACTAACTATCCTAGCATGCAATTGACCAAGACACATGAACAATTCCTCACCTTACAGCTATTGGAATTTAGCAAAACATTCAAAATCTTAACCAACTATTAACAAGCTTCTATGATCTAATAGGCCTATTCAACCATAATAATCAAAACACCAAGTAAAGATTAAACATGAACCCTAAGATCTAAAGAACACAATCAATAGAAAACAAAATCCATGTGAAGCAATAGTTAATAATCAACCAAGATAATAAACACTTATACGCATCATGAAAGCAAAACCAAGTCTTTTACTATTAATAAAACGAAACCATAATCAAACAATTGTCCAAAGCAAGAATCAAGTTAAAAACATGTTCATAAAACCTAGGTAGACATGAAGTCTAGCCTAGAATCATTATTAAAAACAATTCTAAACAAGTATTAAAAACAAAGAGGAAAGACATGACATATAATGAACAAGGAACGAAAGTTAGAGCGATAAAACCCTTTGCGATTGATCCTTGAACATCCAGATGAAAGAACTCTTGATCCTCCTTGGTTCCTAGCTTCAAATCACCTTCAAACCCTTGATAATTCTCTCAAAACCGAAACCCGGCATCATTGGGACGGGTTGAGATTAATTTTGAATTTTTTCACGGGTTTGGGATTTCTAAATTACCTGATAGTCCGATAACACTTACCCATTTACCCGATTTTTTATGTGTTTATTTTAATTGTTCGTTGGCTTCTAAAACTATATAGTAGAAATCACAGCAGTTTTATATCCAACGGTTAATACTAAATAGGAGAAATACTATTTTTTCTCTCGGTTCATCATTTCTTCTATATGTGTTGAAGCTAAATAATATATGAAGTATTTAGTACATATACTATTTATATTTAAAGTGGTGACTACGTTTGGACTTTGAAAGTTCAAGTTTGATTTAATAATGTAATCTCAATATTGAAGCTAATAATATTATCTAATATGACAAACACGATTAAAACCCGACTAGTTTTTTTCACCAAACCCGATAGGAATCCCAAAACCCGATGGGAAACATGACGGGTAATTACCCGATAAATACCCGACGGGTTTGGCACGAGTTTGGGAAGGGCTAATAATCGGTTATTGGTTTTAGAATACCTAAACCTGGCCCATTGTCATCCCTATTTTTATGTTATTAGTAATTACTCAAAGGCCCCTCTCTAACTCTATAAATAGAGTGAGTCATCTCTTGTATTTTACACACTTTATTAATACAATACCCGTTTACAATAACCATTGCAACATTTACGAATGCTTGTATGATCATGATCATGTGTTATTAGCAACTTTCCATATGTTTCACTTTCTACGCATAGGATGAACATATACGTATGTGCTTACGAAGACTGTATATATCCTATTTATCCACATGTGATCGGTGTAAACAAACTTGATTATGCACGTTTTTGACCCGTTACTTCAATATAACCCATTTAAGAGATTCTAAGATATGGCACCTACCTTTGACATTGGACGATCTCGCTTGATGATCTTTGAGTTTGATCCGTCCTATTGATCATCTACATTGTTAGAATTCATTTCCATCATATATTGTATCAATTTGATTCATCAACTCAACGATGTTTTTACCCATCCTCTTCTAAAATGCATGAATGTCAATAGATTCTTCATGCATTTTTGCATATATAAAGTCTCTTTACATATTAAATTTAAACAATAATGTGACATAGCTTGTAAAAACAATATAAAACTTTTTTTTTTTGGCTTTCAGATCCATAGTCGTCCGATACAAAATTAATATATAAACATGAATAATAAATATTGAAATTCCCTATAAATACAAGAAAGATAAACTGAAATTGAAGGTCAAGTCATCAACTCAAAAGTGGACACACTTGATCATATACTAGTGTAACTTTGTTGGATCATTTACGTGTGTTGTGAAGGTGATAACAAGTCATGTGCATTGGGAAATTAAAATAAAAACATGAATTAATCGAAATATCAGTTGTTACATCAGTAAAAAAACAAACACATTAGAAGGAAAAAAAAAGTTCCATAATATTTTTTATAAATTATTTTATATTATTGTCCAAAGTCAACATATGAATGGAAGTTTTAACGTGTAAATAAAAGTGATGTAACGAGAAAAAAAAGAAAATATAATAAACTAAACTGCCAAAACTCATGTAATTTTTAACCTATTGTCATCATTACGTATTATCAAATGTCATACTCTTTCTTATTCTGCATTTAAATAAAAAATAAAATAAAAAATACTACCTACTAGAACTCAATACTCAAAACAACCACGACACGTTTTTCCTATATAAAGTATGTTCTTGTCTCATCTATTAATCATTTATTAATTATTATCTCTCTCACCGAATTAAATCGGTTCATGTTGCTACTTTCTAGTTCGTTAAGTCAATTTATTACTCCATCAAGCTATCAATTTCAATACTTTCTAGATTACGTTTCTAAACCCAACCTAATTTAGATGTTACAAGTAAGGGTGCAAAGAAGCAAAGTTTGAGATCAACTTGTTTTAAAAAAAATAATAAATAACATTGAAAAAAATATGGAAAAATAAAACTACAACTATTTGTCGTCTGAATCTTTGTTCCACCCTGGTAGGGTAGCAATGTGTTCCATGAGATCGAATCGAAGTTTGAAATTCATGTTTTCATCTTCCATGCGCATGGAGGTTGATTAAGTATACCCCATCTAGATAAACGCAAAAACCGCGATCATCGATATTGTTGTCCACTTAAACCCATGCCTTAATCTTTACCGGGACAAATATGATCCGAAAATAATAGTACTCAGTGGTTTACACAATTAAGACCCGCTTATTTTCAGCTTTTACCGGACCAGACCACCCCAACTTGACTTAAACCTCAAAATTAGCAGATTTAAAACTTTTGTTGCTCTATTTTTATCATGAATAGTTAAGACGATCAAGGGTATTGTTTATCTACCTAAGCTTAAGCATCAAAGTCTACCAAGCAGCTATTAGATATGATTAACGTTCAATTAATTTATAGCTAGTGTTCCCCACAACATGACATACCCCCGTTATCAAGCAATACACCGAACCATTACCATAGGTGAGTATGAAAAATTCATCTGTAGGGCTTACATGTGGCGTGTCCCTTGTGGTCCGTTTCTTAATGGTAATGAGACGCGAGCAAGGGGACCCCACATGGCTAACAACGTGGATGATCAAGTCTGTAATGAATTTGTACTTTTGTACTTTTTGTGATTATGTTTAAAGACTTAAGTGGCAGAAAACTGCGGGTTTGCTCTTTTTTTTAGCTTTATTTTAAATATTCACAACCCCATTTGAAATTGTGAATACCCAGATGAATAATCGGCATACAGACCGATGGTCTCCTGACCCGGGGCATCCCATCAATACAAGATTTAAGGTTATAAAACCATACGCCAATGATGTGTAAAACACTAAAGCTAGCAGTTTAAGATTTATATCACAGGCTACACGGCATACTCTAACGTTAAACCTACCCAAGCATCATATGATAACGTATTCAAATTTTTTAAACTTTTCAAACTTTATAATATTTCCACTTTTCATACCAAGAATTGAGGCTTGAGTATGGCCCAACCTTTCATTACTTATTTTCTACGGACAAAACGCTTTACCCACAAGAGATTTCCGACCCATTTTATCAAATTGCCATTTCATTCTCAAGGCTGAGCCTACCGACACATCCCAAGTTAAGTGCGTTTTATTTTATTTATCTCATATTATTAGTAGTTTGAAAAACCAATTTTCGATAAATATCATCATCTCCCACTTTAACGCAAAAAAATTAGATTCAATGGACATTTTAAACATTTTCCAATTTTTTCAAATTTTTTATTTTCAAACAAAAACTCAATTTAAGCAATGACTCAAATATCTTATCCCCACACTTAAATTATGCATTGTCCTCAATGCAAGGATAAGGATGACATAAAATAAAAATAAAATTAAAAATAAAGTCGGACTACAAAAAACTAAAAATCTAAAAACTAAAAACAAAAGCAAATTATAAAGTTAACAAGCTAGATAATGGAAAAGACTTAGCTGGTAATATGCACATGAAATATGATGCCAGAGTCTTCTTCCATGAATGCCCTCCAACTACGAACGTGCTCAGCAAATGGTAACTCATTCTTTCACACACGAACGTAAGCGGCAAAACAAAACAAACATATCTAAAAATATATCTTATCATAATGATAGATATTAAGCAATTAAAGTGTTTCAACAACCGAAAAATAACACATGAATAATTAGCAGCAAATCATAAAGTATACGGCTCCACTGCTACTCCATCCCCACACTTGTCTTTTTCAATAAATTCTTCCTTGGGGATCTTCTCTCTAGCTCGCTCAATCTCCAAACTAGTAAAACTTAAAAACACAAAACAAAGTTGAACTACAAAAAACTACGTTAGTGACTCAAAGAAAAAGAAAATAAAATAAAGGAAAACTAAAAGAAAATAATACAAACTCTACCCTTGAGTTTTCACTCAAGAACGCATGTTATGTGAATCACGTGGTGGACCGAATGGAGCTTCCTCCACCTTGGTAGAACTCCAATGCCCTCAAAGATGTCGACTCACTATCCGACCATTCATCAACCTTCGTCTTCTTCTTTTTAACCCCACGAACCTTTTCAAACTTACGCTTTCCACCACCTATTTCTCCAACACACTTTACCATTACCCGAGAACTAGAAACCTCTCGCTCCTTCCCCACACTTAAACTCTCCGAACGGGAATCGTCAAGACGAGAATCCATGCCCGAGATAAATGATTCTATCGAGTAAACTGGATGACATGGATCAATGAGACCATCTTGACCACTCGGATGTCTCATGGACTTAGCCAAATAAGTGGCACTATCATCACCGGCTCTAAGAGTTATCTTGCCTCAAACACATCGATGATTGCCCTAGCGGTATGTAAGAATGGACGACCCAAAATAATAGGAACTCTCTCGTCGGCCTCCATATCTAAAACAACAAAATCAGTGGGAAAACTAAATTGTTTAACTTAACAAGCAAATTCTCCACGACACGCCTCGGATACTTAACAGAACGCTCAGCTAAAGACAACGTCATACAAGTAGGAGTGAGCTCTCCGAGACCCAACTTTTCATATAAAGAATACGGCATGAGGTTAATGCTAGCTCCAAGATCAGCCAATGCTTGACACGTCGTCTCACTTTCGAAAAGACATGGAATGGTAAAAACACCGGGGTCGGGTAATTTCTATGGTACTTTATTCAGAACCACCGCAGAACACTCTCCATTTAGCGGTACAGTCGACAGCTCCTCCAACTTATACTTTCTTTTAAGAAGATCTTTCAAGAACTTGGCGTACTTCAGCATACGTTGGAGGACCTCGACGAACGGGAGGTTGACATTTAATTGGCTAAACATATTAAGAAAATGCTGTAATCCTTCGTATACTATTGATGTTTTAGACGAGCGGAATGTGAGACATAGGCAGGGTTAATGATGTGTGGTGGTGGCCGGGCTCCAATTGGCTTCTTCTCGGTGTTTTTCTCAACTTGCGGCTCTATAATTGGTGTTGTAGCTTGTGACTTACCCGGAGCCTCTACCTCTATCTCCTCATCTACCAACTCATCGTCCCCATTTTTCCCTATTTCTTTACTAACTACCTCCGGACCAAAAACCCTACCACTACGAGTGGAGATGGTTTTCAATTGAGCAGTCGGATTAGTTTGAGGAATACCCAAAAACTGACCTGGTGTCCTTTCTTCCAACCGACGAGCAATATCACCAACAGTTCTTTGAATATCAAGAATAGAATATTGTTGATTCTTGAAAAGCAAATCGTGCTCGGCAAACTTTTTATGTGTAACTTGATCTCTCTCCAAGATTAGCTTCATCATCTCTTCCAAACGCCCAATTCCACCGTTCGAATCTTGCGCATTATTTTGAACATTAGTATTATTGGTATTATTATCATTAAAATACTGGCCTTGTACTGGAGCATAAGAATTTTGAAATCCTGGCAGTGCGCATGACGGACGCCAGTTGGAATTATTCTGATTCGGGTTCTTGTAGGTGTTCCAACTCTGATTATTGTTGCTGTAATTATTGGGAAATCTATTCTGACCAGCAACAAAATCGACTTGTTGATTCATTACCGGGCACTCCAAAGTACCATGTCTACCTCTACAAAACTCACACCTGTCCACCTTGGCCTTCAGCTCCTTAACCTCTCTAGTTAGTGATTCCAAAGCAGCTGCCACACTAGTATCCAAATTAACCTGGTGTACACCTCGAGCGGATGAGGATGTACTTCTAACGGGAGTGGAATTCCCGCGATGTGGCACTTTGGCAAGGTCCGATTGAGCGAAGCTCTCAAACATCTCATTACACTCGGTGACATTTTTCCTCGCCAGTAAACTTCCTCCCGCGGCCGTGTCGAACCGAACTTGGGTTTCGTAGTTCAGCCCGTTGTAAAATTTCTCCACGAGAGCCCATGGTGTGAGACCATTTTGTGAGCAACGAGCCAGCAAGCTCTGAAAACGCTCCCAATCATGACAATATTTCTCCCCCGGCTCCATGTGAAACGAGTGAATCTGATCGCGAAGAATAGCCGCTTTAGCCGGTGGAAAGTATCTATTGATAAATGCAGAACGCAATGCTTCCCAACTGGTGAACGTGCCAGGTGGCTGAGTGTCAAGTCAAGTATCTGCTTTACCTGCAAGTGAAAACGAAAACAGATGTAAGAAAATAGCATCTTCGGTAGCACCTTGTAAATTAAAAGTTTTAAGAACGAGATAAAGTCGGTTAATGTGAGCCGGTGCATCCTCGTCATCACGCCCATTAAACTGATTAGTTTGGACGATGTTGTTCATGACGTATGACGGAATCTGCCATGAGTTGGGGTTTTCGATCTGGGGAACGACGATGCATGATTGGTTTCCGGTTAAGCCATCGAAGGCTTGAGCAGCAATTGTCATATTGTCGGCCATTTGATCTTGACGTTTAGGACTTTCGGGTGGTGAACTGTGTGGTGACGACTTTGGTGTAGATGCGGGTTCTGACGGTTGTTTTTCCACTGACGAACTAGCCTCGGTCTTCAACGGAGAAAATCCAAGATTATCCAGCGGTGGTCCTTGCGAACGAAGATGTGGCATAAACCTGAAATCGCAAAAGACCAAGTGAGTAGACTCGAATACTTAAAAATAAACTAAAACTTAAATTAGACTCCTACGACTCAAACAAAAATAAAACAAATATCACGGATGTAGCAGATAAGTCCAAGTAAAGCTAATAACGCAATTGCTAAGAGTCCCCGGCAACGACGCCAAAAACTTGATGTGCTAAATACAGTCAATAAATATTAACTAAATTAAACAAGTAATAAAAACTAGACCTAAGACTCAACTGAATAACACACCGGCAAGTGGCTGACGAACCACCGGTACATCACCAGGCGACTCATCATGCCTTCATTTCTCACCTCAATCCTTATTTTCTCTCTTCCTTCTCATTTAAGGTTTCGATACGGCCTATGTTAAACTTATAAATTGATGATTATGATTGATTTTCACAACGTTTGGGTGTAACTATAAGTATCTCTAATCAAATTGAAATAAATCGCGAACTGCAACTATCACTGTAAATTATCACAGTTTCTGATCCATGATTTTTCACATTGCGTTGGAATAAGGTAGCATTTCAAATTGTGTTACCAATATGGAAGTTGGTTTCTGTTTCTTTTCTCCTTCATTAACCATTACTAACCATAAGATCCTTAGATTTAAGATTAATTTGGATGAAGTCTTAAAGATTCATGTGTAGAGCAATATGTTAGTTGTTTTTTCTTTACCTATCCAGATAACTAATGTATGCTCATACGGGTTAACTTATTTGATGATGACCCTGTTAGTAAAAGTTTGTGAATTTCTTAAGCCGGATTTTTATGGATCACTAAACCATAAATATTCTAAGCATAAAGCAGTTATCTACATAATATTTTTATTCCATTGTAACAAATGTGTTAGAGATGGATAGAATATTCTGAAAGTGTTATTGAAGAAATCAGTGAGGAGGCTTGATGAAATGGAACCCAACTTCGATCAATTATGCAAGAAACTAGATCATATATGAGTAGATTAATTATGTTTTTAGGAGAAAATTGTAGAGAATACCAACATTGTTGTGGGCAATGATGATAAGATCTCAAATTTGAAGTTGTATTCGGTGATTGCAGCAACGAAAGGAGTTGTTTGTAGGTGGCAATTATGTACTTCCGTCATTCAAAGATCAGCGATGGGAACTAAAGAGGTGTGTCGTTTTGTTATAATTAAAGCATGTCACGATTGTGACAATTGGGCATTTTTGTGTTTTGATTTAGATTTATGTTTTTTAATAAACATGGCTCCTAGATTATTAGATAAAAAGACAAATACTCAAATTTTAAGTCAAATGAAACTGGACCATATATAGTGTTTATTATTAACAAACTGTTTTGACCTGAATCTAAATGATAATTTTTTGAAAAGTGATTTTTGTGACTCGAACCTTTTGGACCCGTTACCCTCCTCAACCCATCCCACTCGCTATACTAGGTATAGGTTTTTTTTATAAACTATAATATTGTTTTTTAATTATTTGTAAGTAGATTAAACATGAAAATCATAATATGTAATTTAATAGCTATCCTTTTAAATTTTATGCGCAGAGGTATGTTTTTTTTGTTATTTATTTTTTAAATAGTATGAGTTTTTAAACAAGGCAACTTAAAGTTGGGATTATTTATTTGGAGGACACGAAAAATAAGATGTGGCTGAAGAGCTTGCTTTTATCAAAGGACAATATAGAGAAAGAACTGAATGGTAGTGACTGTTGCAATGAGGTATTAGTTATCTATCTATTTTTTTTTATAATTTACATTTCTTTTACATATATTATGTTGCCAAGTCAGAGTTGATACATTTTATATTACAGTAGCTATATTGATGCATATAACCTCTTGTATCTTGTAATATGTTTTTTTTTTATTTTTTTACAATTTAAGTGTTCGCTTTGAAATTCTAAAAATTAGAAGGCAACACAACTACAGAAGGTTAATGTTCATGGGCAATAATTATTTGATCCACAACCCTACATCACGAGTTCATTCTAGACTTTGAAGTTCATTATTAATACACACTAGTAATATTAATATATACTTAATGTTTTCAAGTTCTAAAGGAAGCAAACTGATACCTAAAGCTCTAATGTTGACTTCTTTTTAAGGTTAGCTGCAAAGAGTGGACAAGATGAACTACCACTAATTTTTGAAATCGGGTACTCATGCGTTGAATTAGGTAACCATATTACATGTGATTGTTACACTATTACCCATTTTTTTTGTAGTGTAAGCAATAATGCTATTATTATTCGTGTGTATATTTGAAGGGAGCTGCAAGCCATTTTGAAAGATAAACTGATTGTTCATGGGGTGGTTGTCATGGGAAAGAAAAGTGTTAAAAATGGAGTTGATGACTCCGCCATTCGAAACTTATGGCAGTAACTTAAAATTTATTCCATTATTTACTTTAGTATATTAAAGTAAAATGTAGTCCATTGCCTGTTAGAGTTTTTCTTGTTTTGGCAGTCTTTTGTGGACATCATTTTTGCTTGTTGGAACCGGTCAGAACTAGAGAAAGCATCAAGCATCTAAATCATCATTTATTCATAACATGTTTTTTTCGAGAAAAAAAAGATTGAAATGCAAAGAGATTGAAGGGGACCATGAAAAGAAAACGACTAAGTTAGAAGCTATATGTGAAGATATTTACAACCAACGAGAAAAAAATGATGCTATGATGACTAATGAGACACAGGCTTATGAAAGAACTACCTATCCAAGAACAAGAGTAGAAGGTGTTCATTGCTTTTCATAGTTGTAATCGACAACTTTTAGTTGAATACATTGTTAGTTTGAAGTTGAATGTATATGCTACAAAGTTGCGATATAGTGTAAACAAGGTTGCATTGTTAAGTACTAGAAATTGTAAAAATATTATTGTGTTTATTATGAAAAAAGTTGCATTTTCTAAAAATATGGTTGCAATTGATTGTAAAGAAAGTTGCATTTGAGTGTAGAAAAGGTTGCATTGTGTGTTAGAAAAGTTGCAATTAAATGTAAAAAAGTTGAATTAGCATGTCAAAAAGGTTGGATCCTAAAAAGGTTGCAATTAAGAGCATGTTTGGGATTGCTTCTTAAAAGTGCTTATGGCTTTTTGGAGAGGCAAAATATCCAAAATGCCCCTCCAAAAGCACCTAAAAGCTCCAATTTTGGAGCTCTTAGGTGCTTTTGGAGGGGCATTTTGGATATTTTGCCTCTCCAAAAAGCCATAAGCACTTTTAAAAAGCAATCCAAAACACCCCCTAAATAGTAGATGCAACTCTTTCATAAAAGGTTGCATTATCTAATAAAAAGGTTGCATTAGGTCTAATGCAACTTCACCTAACGCAACCCTTGATAAAAGGTTGCATTAGGCCTAATGCAACTTTTTTAAGGCTTAGTGCAACTTTTTACTGGTGTTGCAATAGCTTCATTTTCTGGTAGTGAGAAAACAAAATCCATGTGAAGCAATAGTTAATAATCAACCCAAATAATAAACACTTATACGCATCATGAAAGCAAAACCAAGTCTTTTACTATTCATAAAACGAAACCATAATCAAACAATTGTCCAAAGCAAGAATCAAGTTAAAAACATGTTCATCAAACCTAGGTAGACATGAAGTCTAGCCTAGAATTATTATTAGAAACAATCCTAAACAAGTATTAAAAACAAAGAGGAAAGACATGACATATAATGAACAAGGAACGAAAGTTAGAGCGATAAAACCCTTTGCGATTGATCCTTGAACACCCGGATGAAAGAACTCTTGATCCTCCTTGGTTCCTAGCTTCAAATCACCTTCAAACCCTTGATAATTCTCTCAAAATCGGCTGCCCAAAGTTGTATATTCGGCTAGGAATGCAATAGTATATATATATAAACGAGCTGGGCTTGGAATTGCAAAGATGAGCTGACCAGGAGGCCTAGGCGCCACGCGGCGGCGCCCTCCAAACATAGCCTACGAAATTTTGTTGTTATTTCTTGTTAAATCTTTGCCAAATCTTGATAATTAGCTCCCTTGATCTCCAAGTAATGATGAGAAACTTCTAGAACTTGCTTCCTTTGCTTCTCCAAGCCACCATATATATGAAAACATAACTAAACATTAGTGAAGCAATCACGTAACCGCTTAACGAACAAAACGAACATAAGCACGAACTTAACCTTCACATGATATGATAGAAAGAATTAAAGCTTAACATTCAAGACACCAAAAGATATAAAACATAATAAATAGATAAAACTTGACTCAAAACCTTAAATAATAAAAGATAAACGGAACTCGAACTAAAACGAACTCAAAACATTAAATAGACATAACTTTACAAGGGAATCGAGATGTATAAATAGATGTATATCAATCATCTATCCTTCAACAAGGGTCCCTGGGTCAGCAAACTCAAGGATCCCCATACTTCCAACAAGGATCATCCATCCTTCCACTAGGATCCTCGGGGTTATATCTCCAAGGATCCTATAATTCCCAACCTCAAGGATCCTTCTTTCAGAATCAAGGATCCTCAGCAGTTCAGCATCAACGATCCTCCGAAGTCCATGAAGGAGATATAATCCCCATGCAGACCATAGCTTCTGGAGGACCAACTCCTGTAGCAGACTCTTCTTATCCCAGCTACTCATCCGAGATGCCGACCTTCACCCAACAAAGAGGTAACTTGTATGATCATGTACCCTTAGATGCTAACCGTGGTTCCATGCAGGATGCAGGTATCAACGAAGCTATGGCTAAGGAACTACAAAAGCTCAAGGATATGATATCCAGTGTTCCCGGGGTGATACGTCCAATCCCCGAGATACTGGAGGGAAGCCACAAGTTATCCAGATTTGCTCCACATTATGGTGATGCTGAAATCCCGAAACGATTCCAAACCCCCAACATGAAGACTTACGATGGGACCATAGATCCTGAGGAGCATGTTGCACAATACAGAGAGCGAATGGAGATCAATCCTATTCCTGAAAGGCTTAAGGAGGCTTGTTTATGCAAGGGTTTTGGATCCACACTAATAGGATCCGCACTCAAATGGCTACTAAGTCTCGTCCTTTTTCCGTTACTTCATTATCTCATTTAGTGACTTGTTCAACAGTCAATTTTCCTGTAGTAGGAAATTTGTGAAGTTAACTAGTGATTTATACTGCGTTATCCAACCTAGTTATGAATCCCTTAGGGATTTTGTTACAAAGTTTGGTAGGGAAGCTCTAGAAATCCCAAATCTTGACATGGCTACTGCTGTTGAAGCATTCAAGATGGGACTTCAGAAGGGCTCCCCCTTTTATGATGACTTTGTGATGACTCCATGCAGGACCTTAGATGAAGTCAGGAACAGGGCGCTTAGGTTCATTCGGTTGGAAGATGACAAGTGGATCCAAGATCGTTTGGGGAGTCAAACAAAGCAAGAATCTCCTGACAAGAAACAAGGGTTCTCGTACAAGAACAACAACTTAAAGCCTTACTCCAAATTCAACAATCAATATGTCCGAGCTGTTGAAGAAGGGGATGATAATGAAGACTATCCTTGCATCTCAGAATATTGCTTTTCCGTAGATACCCATGGCTTAATCTGTTCCATGAAGGATCTAGGGGAGAAAGCAAGATGGCCCCGAAAGAACGAGAAGCTGACTACCTTCAGAGACAAGTCCAAATGGTGTGCTTTCCATGAGGACTTTGGCCACATGACGGACGACTGCATCGGTTTAAGGAGGGAATTGGATACCTCCTCAGCAAGGGCCACTTTAAAGAGCTCTTGGGAAGGAAAAAAATCCAAGATCCAGTATCCTGAAGATCTTCCACAAAAAGCAACATCACCACCACCAGATGCGCACGTGATCAACTTCGTTTCCAGAGACTATGACATATTTCAAACTTCTTGTTCTGCAGAGAAGAAGCCCGCCGAAGAAGACAAGTTGGATGATAAAAGACGACCGCTCATCCCTACTACTTCAATAACTGATAAAAGAATCTTCTTTGAGCAAGAGGGTAATACAAGTATCCATGATCCTTATCGAGATGCTCTCATGGTCAATTTCATCTCCGGGGGGTCAGACATATGCGGCACTTCTTTCTCTGCAGCTAAGAGGCTCGCCAAGAAAATCAAATTGGATGGCGGGGACCGACCGGTTTTATCAACCACTCTGACCACTGACAAAAGAATCTTCTTCGATGAAGAAGATAAATCAAGAATTCAGGATCCTCATCATGACGGTTTGATTGTTACTTTATTTATTGCTAACCATTATGTATGCAGGATCCTGGTAGACGGTGGTAGCTCAGTCAATATCATCCAACATGATGTCCTTCAGAAGATGAACATACCAGATTCATAGATCATCCCAAGAACATCGGTGCTAGTTGGTTTTAGTGGAGAAACCAAAAAGAAATTGGGGGACATCAACCTCCCGATATACATCGAAGGGTTAAATTCTTATCAATGATTTTGTGTTATTGATAACCTTTCTTGTTACAATGTTATTTTAGGCAGGCCTTGGCTACATGGAATTAAAGGAGTGGCTTCTAAATACCATCAATGCATCAAGCTCCCCACCCCATGGGGAGTAGTAAGGATAGACGGTGATCAAGTGGAGGTCAAGAACTATTATTCATCATCGATGAAGCCAACAGCCAAGCAGACTGTGGCATAGCAACCACAACAACATCTTAGGGACGTTCTGGAAGCTCGGGAGAAAAACCTTAAAGAAGTATCCTTGGATCCCGAGGATCCAGATAAAAAGGTGTTCCTAGGATCCAGTATGCCTAGCAAGATCGAAGAGGATTTGGTATCCTTCTTAGGGCGAAGAACATCTACTTTTTCCTTTAAACATTCAGACATGACATGTATTTCTAAGGAGGTAATTACTCATAAGTTAGGCCTTGATTTATCTGTTAAACCCGTACATCAGAAGCGAAGAAAATTCGCTCCTGAGAGGAACGAGATCATACAAGAAGAAGTTGAAAAACTTCTTAAGGCCGGTATGATCAGAGAGGTTAAATATCCTCGATGGTTGGCTAATGGGGTTGTTGTTTCAAAAAAGAATGGAAGGTGGAGGGTGTCTGTCGATTTTACAGATTTAAACAAGGCATTCCCCAAGGATCCTTTCCCGTTACCACATATAGACTCCATGGTGGATGCAACGGCAGGGCATGAAATGCTTACCTTTATGGATGCTTCCTCTGGATTTCAACAAATTTAGATGGAACCATCTGATAAAGAGGCTACAACATTCATGACTCCTACCGGCATATACTATTATATTGCTATGCCATTTGGACTAAGAAATGCAAGGGCAACATACTAAAGACTGGTCAACATGATGTTCAAAGATCATTTGGGTAAAACTATGGAAGTATACATAGACGACATGGTGGTAAAGTTAAGAAAAGCCGAGGATCACCTTAGAGACCTTGAAGAAGCATTCAACATCCTCGACAAATATAACATGAAACTGAATCCATCAAAATGCCATTTTTGTGTTGAAGCTGGAAAGTTTCTAGGATATATGGTGACCAAAAGAGGGATAGAAGCAAGCCCCTAGCAGATAGAAGCCATCATCAACTTGAAGTCTCCTGCAAATGCTAAAGATGTCCAATTGCTCACGGGAAGAATAGCCGCTCTCAACAGGTTCATCTCAAGATTCTCCGAGAAGTGCAAAGATTTCTACGACATTCTTAGAGAGAATAAGAAGTTTGAGTGGACGAAAAAGCATGAGGCTGCGCTCAAAGCCTTGAAGGATTACTTATCCTCAGCTCCAGCTCTGATGAAGCCTGTGGATGGAGAATCCTTATATATGTACCTAGCTGTTTCAAGAAATGCTGTAAGTGTTGTCCTTGTGAAGGATCATGAAGGTGAACAACATCCCGTTTATTAAGTAAGTAAAAGTCTTCTAGACGCAGAAGCCAGGTATTCTCATTTAGAAAAATTAATTCTTGCACTTATTATGGCTTCTACTAAATTAAGACATTACTTTGAGACTCATACTATTATTTTGAGAACTAATTATCCTGTTAAGAATGTCCTTAGAAAACCAGAGTTATCAGATAGAATGGCCAAATGGGCTGTGAAACTGAGTGCATATGATATTCAGTACGGGCCAAGAACGGCCATCAAGTCACAAGCACTCGCGGACTTTGTGGATGATTTTAGTAGCGACATGCATAAAGAAGCTGACTTGGAGGTCCAACAACTAGAAGAGACTAAGGATCCTTGGATACTCTTCACTGATGGCGCTTCCAATGTAAGAGGATCATGATTAGGGATTCTACTTAAATCGCCACAGGGGGACATATTACCCCAGTCTATAGCCCGCGAGTTTCAAGCAACGAATAATGAGGCAGAATCTGAGGCTTTAATCGCAGGTTTGAAATTAGCTAAGTGCATGAGGATCAGGTATCTTCAAGTATATATAGATTCATTATTGATTGCTAAACCACTTTAATGGCTCATATGTTGTTAAAGGAGAAAAACTAATCAAATATCTGATGTTGTGAAGGAATTAGCAAAATCATTCGAATTGTTTAGCATTATACAGGTACCAAGGGAAGAAAATGCCGGGGCAGATGCTTTAGCAAATTTAGCCTCATCTTTGAAAATCCCAGAAGACACGAAGATCCCAATCATTCATGTTCTCTCACCAGCAATAGGAGAACAAGAAGTTGGGGACATCACGAATGACATAGAAATTGTACTCTGGGATCCGTTATCCTCGAATAATCAAGGATCATGGATCCTCCCAATCAAGAAGTACATTCAAACTGGAGAGGTTCCAACCACTGAGAATCCCAAATACTTCAAACTCAAGGTATCACAATACATTTTATTAGATGATATGCTATACAGGAAATCTCTTGCAGGTCCATACTTGAGGTGCATCGAGGATCCTGAAATTCAAGAGGTGCTCAAAGACTTTCACGAAGGTGATTGTGGTAATCACACCGGAGGTAGAGCCCTGTTTTCCAGGATATTGAGAACTGGATACTTCTGGCCGAAAATGAAGAAGGATGCAATGGAGTATTCAAAGAAATGTGATGTTTGTCAAAGACATGCAAACATCCTTCACCAACCGGCAGAACCTATGTATCCTATATCCTCTTCATGGCATTTCATGAAATGGGGTATGGATATTACAGGCAAACTACCTAAGGCACCAGGAGGAAAAGTATTCATGCTTGCAATGACGGATTACTTTTCAAAATGGATAGAAGCAGAAGCTTTTGTTCAAGTATGCGAAAAAGAGGTGATATCTTTCATGAAAAGAAATATTATTACTAGATTTGGTATCTATTCGGAAATTATTTGTGACAATGGTTCCCAGTTTATCGGGAAAAGAACCACTAACTTTTGTGACAGCTGGGGCATCAAGATGGTAACCTCTACTCCAGTGCATCCTCAAGCTAATGGTCAAGCGGAGTCTAGCAATAAAATCATCATCAACAACCTAAAGAAGAAGCTAGGATCCAAGAAGGGAAAGTGGGCCGAGGAGCTACCTTATGTTCTTTGGGCCGACAGGACAACACCCAAGAATGCAACAGGCCAAACACCTTTTTCATTGGTGTTTGGCTCAGAGGCAGTAATTCCTACAGAAATGGTGGTCCCTACAGCTAGAACAAGCATCCGTGATCCTGAGGCCAATGAAGAAATTGTTTGATCCCGTTTATAATCGTTCTAATTAATATATATAATAACTTAGATCTAATCCAGATCTATATGTTAATATTAATTATCCGGATCTAACTCTCTAATACGTTAGTTTGATTGCTATTAGTATGTAGTATATATTATCAGTATGTTTATTGTGAAGCTTGAGAGAGAGAGAATACTTTAAATTTTTCTAAATAATATTAATTCTCTCAAAACTTCCCCCGATACTAGTGAAAGGTGGTTCACTATTTATAGAAGACGATCTGGTTCGCTAACATCCCCTAGCGAACCAGCATCCCCTTCGTTAAATAAATTAACTTAACGAACCACCCCCTGATTCGTTAACATCCCCTAACGAATCAGGAGGGAATACAATATAAAGTACTAGTTCGCTAACATTCCTAGCGAACTAGACTTAACCTTAACGAACTAGTCTTAGTTCGCTAACATTCCTAGCGAACTAGACTCAAACATAACGAATTAGTCTAAATAAACATTAAGTATTACATTTAAATATTAAATAAACATTAGAGATAATTACAAAGACTCTAGACGCAAAACCGTGCACTAACAGACACCCCCTCGTCTTGAGCTCTTTCTCTTTAACTTATTTGAAACGCTTTGTCTGCCAATCTCTGCAACTATGAATCCCGTGTTCATGGCATACACGAACAACACGTTGGAATTGCATAGCCAGGTCGTAATCTTCTTGGCGTTCAAACAAAATCTGCTTCCTGTGTAGCACGTAATTGTCTGTCTCTGATAAATTAACCAACCACATCGGATCGATTATCTTGATGAGCTCAGTCTGTAGTCCTTGACCACGAACAATAACGGCCTCGCCAGTACGATTGTCATAGTACCAACGGTTGAAAGACAGATGAATATCTTGAGGCATTGTCTTCACAGGAACCCTTCTCATTGACTTTGGTGGCTTTACTTTCAAGACAAGTTTCTTCCAGCCGGTCCTTGGATCAATCTCATCAGAACGTTTACGTCTTGGGACCTGCGGCTTGAAGAACTTGAAGCCGTGATAGACCTCGAACAGTAAGTGTTGATGGAACCACTCAGCCATTCGGTTACCCCCACGATTGATAAATGGACGTCTCGCGAGGGTGCGTACATCCCAACGCGGTAATGTTAAAACATCCATTATCCTCTCGTAATATTGGACACCCTTTTCCCATTTCACAATACATACCTTAAGGTCTGAATCATAGAGCCAGGAGACAATATCACCATGTACCTTAGAAACAGTCTTGAAGGTAGTCATCTGATTTGCCTCAATCCAAGCAGCAGCGGTATCCTTTCTTTCTTTATCTACATACCGAAAAGCACTGATGATCTTACCCACTTTCTGGCGTTTGAACCATCTTTCAATGTCATCATCAGTCACTTCTTTGAGTGAAGGAACCGTTCGCTGCACAATCTTCTCCAAATCATCCTCAGTTTCTTTAATTACGTCTTCATGAAATACCGGAGCACCTTGATCAACATTTTCGTGTTGATACAAGTCCGGGTACTCTTCAGCTGTAATATCCTCCATCTCAATCTCCTCGTTCTCATAAATAAAATCCGTATCCATAAATATCGGATCAACTTCCATTTCATCCTCATTGATCACTTCGACATCGGGCTCAGTCTCTAATACAGTCAGCTGATCGTCATTTAGCCCAAGTAGAATCGAGATCTGCTCCCTTGTCAAAGATCTAACCACAAACTCACCAATCTGTATCTCATCTTTGTTCACCATACTTCTAACTATCCCCAATTCGTCAATAAATATCACCGTGTTAGCCTCAATCATTTCTATTGGCTTGGCAGCTGTTGGATCTTGAAATGAAATTATCTGTTTGTTTGAATCATCAGCGCCACTAACACCAGCACCAGAGGATGAACCGTGCGATTGTTTAGGCTCACCTCCTGCATCAGACTCATCAGGATCATTATCATCATTTTTGAGTTTCTTGAGGGCATCTTCTTTACAAGTTAATTGTAAAATTAACTCATCTTGTTCTTTTAATTTCACCCCCTGAGACTCAACAATCGTACGTAACGCCTTGGTCTCCTTTTGACAGAAAGAAATATAACTCATCATCTTTCATTGATTCTCAATGAGTCGTTCTTGAGTTTGTCTGTCAGCTGCCATTTGATTTTCATATAAATGTAGCAAATTAAGCAGCATTTCCTTTTGTCGACCTGGTGGTAAGTTGTATACAGATGGATGAACAGGTTGAACAGGTCCTTGAGGCTGAGTGATTCTCATGAATGAGACATCACTAGGCGGAGGTGGAGGAAGAGTAGTTGTAGGTAGAGGAGGAGGTCTCATTGAAGTTGTTGAAGAGATAGTAGACAGCACAGCAGGAGGCCTCGGTATCTCAGTCAACGCCATTTGAGGAATTAAACCGAGCCTCTCATGTGACACCATCGTCGTGGTCAAAGTAAGCATCGGAGTGCTAGTAGTTAGCGTCACCGCCGAGCTTTGAGTAGTTGATTGACAAGGTGGTGGTGTTCCAATAATTACACCAGCCCCAGAAGACACACGGGGCTTCTTCGATGGTTTATCAGTAGCTACAGCTTTGCCCTTTCGTTTTTGTTCTAGCTGAACTTTCATGGTAGCAGCTAGGGCATCATCAACTGCATCTTGTTCTTTCAGAGCTCGCTCACCAGCTCTATTAACACCATCACCATTGTTACCATCATCATCCCCACCATCATTGTTCCCACCTTCTCCCCCTTCACGCTCGGAATCCGAATCATCATGGATCCAGCGTTCATTAGGAGGACATACATAATCTGGATTGATTATATGACCAATCATCCTTTTGTCCTGTGGCTTATCCTTTCGATAAATCAACATCCGATGCACCGTTTCAGCTTTCATATGTTCCATATCAAGAACATTGTTCACCAACGATCGATCAATCACCAAATCCGGTATCAGATCTTGAATAATTAATTGTAGAAAGCGTGGATACATCAAGAACTTCTTTGACGGTAGAGTTTGCTGAACTTGCTCTTTCAAATGATCAAAGATGAGTTCTGAATAGTTGAATGGCTTGTTCAGGATTAAAGCAACAAATGCCGATTGTAAGCTCAGTCTACATTCATCGAAACCACCGCGACGTCCACTCAAGAAATGAAGCAAGACATGCAGCAAATACTTGTAAGGTGGACACAACCCATTCTTGTTCAACATTGATCGACGAATATCACCCCCATAATTTAATCTTGTGAATAGCCCCCTAACCAGCGTCCTGTCAAATTCACTCGGGTAATCATCACTATCGTCAAATTGAAGTACCCGACGAATGACCTCAACATCAATCGTGATCGGAAGCTGATTAATTGTAGCTTGAACCCAATTACTTTCCTCAACATATACTGCCGTGTTCCAGAACTGCCTGATTATACTAAGATACACCTTAGGTTTAGCAGTGATTGCATAATGTATATTCGAATGGCGTAAGAAATTCAACATAGCTCCGAACGTCCTTAAATCAGCCACATCATGATCGACATAAGCACAGATGTTGTGCTTCTTATCGAACGGTAATAGAATCATTTCGACTTGTTGAGCTTGTTGTGGTGGTTGTCCTTGTGGTTGTTCTTGACGAGGTTGTTCCTGTGGTTGTTCTTTTTCAGCCATGATTTACTGTATAAATAAAAAACCGTACATAAGAATAGATAACACACAATATATCCAAAAAAATATGTGTAATTAATCTAGGTACTCGTATTAGACGATTTACAATCTTTAATTAAATTAATTGAATATTAAATTTAGTAAACTAATTAATTAGTTAAATTTTTTTTTTAAATGTCATTCGTTAACAATCACACTGATTCGTTATACAAAGATAACGAATCAGGCGATTCACTATCAAGTAAATACCTTAACGAACTGGACTTAGCGAATCACTAATTAATTTTAACGAACTAAGCTCTAGTTCGTTATAATTTAAACGAATCAAACTCTGATTCGTGTGACGTCTTATACGCTAAGCTAGTTCATGTAAAATCTTAACGAATTGGACACGAAACAGTTCCAATTCGCTAAGACTAACGAATGGTCAAAATTAAGACTTATTCTTTGACTTCACAAAGTCAAGGTCAAAATTATCAAGAACAATAATAGTCAACATCTTAACCCAGATTCAATTCGGCCATAATCATCGTTGAACTATCACGATAATCAGCTTGTTAAGCTCAGAAACACACTCGTTAATGTAGGTGAATGAGATTGAGACTCATTACCCAAATGTGTTAATCATCAAACGAACCAACAGTGAATATCAAGAACACATAACAATAATTAACCCAGCAAACAATAATCAAATATTGATTAGAGTCCACCAAGGGTATCGGAAAGTGATTCCGATCATAATTATATCAAAATCAGACAATTTAAGAACATAAATTATACACAAACGAGTTTCAAAGGTTCAAAACCCTTAAACCCCTAAAATCACATAATTCAACAGTTAATTCATTGCCATTTTTGATGAAAATGATATCGCCAAGAACATTTATACCTTAGACACTCAAATTGATCTTTGAAATGTTCAAACTTAAAGATCGAAAATATCAGAGAGAATTTGAATAGTTTCTGAAAGATTAAGAAAGAAGACGAACAGTGGAATACTATTCGTTTTTCTTGTCTTATATAGCGATACACGAAACCCTAGGCACAACTTGCACGAATCAGACGATTCGTTTAACTTAAATTTAGCGAATTAGCCCATTCGCTAACTCAATTCGTTACCTTATGTTAGCGAATCACAATGTGATTTGTTAAATTAAAGATAGCGAATCAAGACATGATTCGTGTCATGATTTGTTAAAAATGTATAACGAAGGGATGATTCGTTACAGAGTGCGGAAGCGAATTAGGTTAGCGAACCAGATGCTAGTTCGCTAAGGAATCACCTAGTTCGTTATCCACAATTAACGAATGGGAGTTTAGCGAATTAAACCCTTTAATTTAATATTAAACTCTTTTATTTAATTTTAAATGAAATTAATTAAATGAATAAATTAAAGAATTAAATAAAATCAATAAGTTAAATTATCGAGAAACCCTTATATCCCGACAACCTAATACGTTAAAATTGTTTCAGATTACCGAAACTTAACTTAAAAAAATTTATTTGAGTATATAGTATAAAGAAGACGAAAATATTTTTGGAATTTTGTAAAAATTTTAAAAAATTAAAGAATGTATTTACAGAAGAATATCCAATCCTTTAAAATAGACAATCTTTTTGTATTTTTCAATGATTTTATCAAAAAGCAGTACATATTTTTGTAATTTTGTTGAGTTTGAACAGAGAATCATATTGACCAAATTGCCCTTCCATCACAGTTTTATATTTCAGCGATATTATGACTGGCGATAAGTCGGTCATTGGTATTGTTGTCCACATAAATCTAATAACACACATTCAAGTATTTTTGTGATATGATTAAATAGTTCAATTAGAGCATAGAATATCAGAAATTATCAGCCTCTAATCTCAGTTCAAGCTTAATTTGATTTTTGCCAAATCACCCCAACTTGACTTAAACAATTATATTGTTGATCAAAATTTTGATACCAATTGTAGAAATTTTGAGCAATGCATCAAGTTTCCTTTACTGTGAATGAGTATGCACGAGTCCATCTGTCGGCTTACATACATTGTATCCCCTGGGGTCCGTTTCTTAATGGTATTAAGACGCACGCAAGGGAGGAACAATTGTATGACTAACAGCGGATTTTGATCAAGTCAGTAATTTAAATTGTACGAGGTACAGCGGTGATCAAGTTTAATGACTTTGGGTTTCCTCTAGAAAGCGAGTGAAATATTCATGCATATGAATACCCAGATGGTTAAGCCGCATAAAGACTCACAGTGTCCAGAATCTTAACGCTTGTTATTTGCTTTATTTGATTTTTGGGTGATCAACAAATATAAGGCTTGAGTATGATTGGTTATTACATTTCTGCCATCCTCACCAAGACTTTTGCTAGAGACTAACACCCCTTTCAATTTGGCGTTTCTTTATGTTTATATCACATACTTTACTCTACTGGGTTGTTTTAAGACCTACCAATGCACTAATGCAATTAAGCACGCAGTCTTTTAAGCTTACTTTTTGCTGAACTTGAGGTCAAAATAATCAATGTACTATCATTTTCTCTTTTTGCTTCAAAAACTCAAAATTTGAGGAGCATAAAAACAAAATAAAGATAAATTTAATCGCCCCAGTTAACTTAAGTTAATAAATAAATGGCTAACCTTCAATTCACAAGTGAATCATAGGACCAAGACATGCAAGCATCCTTCACAAACTTAAATAACCGACGTAATTTTCAGCGAGAAAATAATCTAAAAATCTTTTTGGTTTTCTCTGTACAAACTTTAAAAACACAATATTTTTGTCTTTTTCAATTTTCTTATAAACAAAATAAACTTCACAATCTTTTTGTATTTTCAAAATTTTAAAATGTTTTTGATTTTTCTAAATTTTAAAGGAAAAGACAATTAAAGAACAGAAATCACAATATTTTTGAATTTTTCCTTAATTTTTAATGTTTTTGGATTTTATCTATACAAACGAAAACACATTCTTTTTGTATTTTCTAGATTTCTCCCCCTAAAACCTAAAACATAAAATAAGACTAAATCTATAAAGCAATTAAAAGATAATTATCCTAATTTTAGGATCTCAGCAAGGGTCTTCAATCCATTTAAACCAAGCAAAAAAGTAAAACGCGTTTTATCGAACGCTTTGGTAAATAGATCGGCTTTTTGAAAATCTGTGTGTACTTTCTCAAGATCAATTAATTTCTTTTCATAACAATCCCGTATAAAATGATATCGAATCTCGATATGTTTCGTCTTAGAATGTTGTACGAGATTTTTGGTGATACTTATAGCAGCAGAATTATAAAATCAAGATGGGAGTAGTAAGAAACTTCAAACCGTAGTCGCGAAGATGTTGTTGTATCCACAGAACCTGGGAACAGCAACTCGAGGCTGCAACATATTCAGCTTCGGCGGTTGAAGTAGAGACCGTTGTCTGCTTCTTACACTGCCAGGAAACAAGCCGGTTTCCTAAGAATTGACATCCTGCAGTCGTTGATTTGAAGTTGATCTTGCATCCTCCATAATCTGAGTCTGAGTAGGCGGTAAAATCAAAAGTATTATCTTTGGGGTACCATAACCCGATGTCAGGATTTCCCCGTAGATATTGCAAAATACGCTTGACTGCTGCCAGGTGAGTCACTCGGGGACTAGCTTGGTACCTAGCACACACACAAACAGCAAACATTATGTCGGGTCGAGAAGCAGTTAAATACATTAGAGAACCAATCATAGCACGATAAAGGGTCGAATCAATGGTATCCTCCAATTCATCCGGTGATAAATTGTGACCCACTGGAAGAGGAGTTGAAGGGATTTTTCCGGCAGTTATCTTGAATCGGCTCAAGACGTCGTTTACATATTTAGTCTGATGAATGAAGATTCCCTTATCAGACTGATGAACCTGCAGCCCTAAAAAGAAATTCATCTCTCTCATCGAGCTCATTTCGAACTTTGTTTGCATGGACTTCTCGAACTCCTTACATAAAGTGTCGTTTGTAGACCCAAATATAATATCATCAACATAAATCTGGACTAGAAGAAGATCATCACCAACAATTTTATGAAATAAAGTGCAGTCAACAGTTCCTCGTTTGAATCTATTATCAGTCAGATGGTCGGCGAGCGTGCCATACCAAGCTCTCGGGGCTTGATGTAGACCATACAGGGCCTTGTTTAAACGGTAAACACGGTCTGGATAATCAGGATCTTCAAAACCAGGTGGTTGTTGAACAAACACTTCCTCATGTAATTCACCATTGAGAAAAGCACTTTTAACATCCATTTGATAAACCTTGATACTCTTGTAAGCAGCATAAGCCAGGAAGATTCGAATCGACTCTAATCTAGCAACTGGAGCATATACCTCAGTATAATCAATACCCTCTTGCTGATGAAAACCTTGCACCACTAAACGTGCTTTGTTTCTGACAATCACCCCTCGATCGTCCTTTTTACATTTAAATACCCACTTAGTCGGAATAGCTTTCTTGACTCTAGCAGGCTTGTCTATTAAATCCCAAACACCCAATCGTGCAAACTGCTGTAATTCCTCTTGCATAGCTTCTACCCAAGAAGGATCTTCAAGTGCCTTACGAGCTGTTGTTGGCTCAACTTGAGATAGAAAGCAATTAAATTTAGCAATATTCACAATTCCCGAAGATTGTAAATTAGTGTAAGCACACAATACGTTATTGTCGCTTGACGAAGCAACTTGATTACGTGTACGAACGCCCACATCAAGTTCTCCAATGATATTGTCCTGTGGATGATATCCATGAATCCGAAGAGTAGGATTTTCAGGAACAACAACATTATCAAATAAATTAGTGTAATGTTCACCCAATTCGGGAGATGAAGCATTATCACTATCAAGATCAATAACTTGAATCTCAGCTTGATCATCATCGGAAGAAGTAGAAGCACTGTCAAGAAAAATTGGAGGAACAACTTGAGATTCTTCAGTTGTAGGATCAAGTTGAACTTCAATTGCATTAGAACTTGAAGAGCTTGGAATGTTCAAATGTTCTTTAAAGTATGCTCTAACCAGATCTTCATCGATGTGATCAGTCGAAGGAGTAAAAGAGTTAAATAAACTATCATAGTCAAACATCCAGTCTGGGCCTTTCCCTTGAGGTGGAGTTGTGTACTTTTGACAGTCCACATGGTACCATTCTTCAACACAGCCAGACGTAAAATTAAATACTCTTTTCTTTGGAGACGCATACCCCAAGAAATATCCTTCAATAGCCTTTTCATCAAATTTACCCGATTCCTTCTTCAACATTGTACACGGACACCCAAATGGTTCCAGGTACTTTAAATTAGGTTTTCTGTTATTTAATATTTCATAGCTTGTCTTCTTGAGTCGCTTTACTGTTAGAACCCGATTAAGTGTATAACAAGCTGTGTTCACTACTTCATTCCAAAATTGAATAGGAAGCTTTGAATCAGCAAGCATTGTACGTGCAGCTTCAATCAGAGTTTTATTTTTCCTTTCAGCAACACCGTTTTGTTGTGGTACATAAGGTGCACTATATTCTCGGTAAATTCCCTTTTGAATACAAAAGAAATCCAAAATAGTGTTTTTGAATTCAGTACCATTATCACTTCGGATTCTCCTCACCTTTTGTTTGTACAGTGATTCTATCTTAGTAATAAGGTTTTGTACCAAAACAGGTGTTTGATCTTTTGAACTCATAAATAACACCCATGAATATCTTGAATAATCATCTGTCACTACCAGATAATACCAGTCTCCAGAAATACTCGCACGATTCACTGGACCAAACAAATCCATATGAAGTCGTTCAAGAGGAGTATTAATGGAATTCAATAACTTAGAAGGATGTGTCTTCTTCTTCTGTTTGCCCTTCTTGCATGCAACATAGTGATCAGATAACATAAAGTTCTTTAACGAAACACCCTCAACTAAATTATTTGCCATTAAATAATTCATCTTTCTAACATGAATGTGACCCATTCTTCGATGCCATAGAATCGAGTCTTTCTCGGTTGCTTTCGAGACAAAACATGTTTCGATCGATGTTGATATCTTAGAACTCATGTTTAAGACATAAATATCATTTGATCGTGGTGATCGCATGACAACCATGTCCTCGGGAATAATAAAACCCGGTTTCAAGATAAGACACTCTTTGTCAGTAAACATTGTAGTGTACTTTTTATCACATATATGCGATACACTCAATAAGTTACGATCAACCTTGTCACAATAATTTACTTTTTCAAATGTAATATGACCATTTGAAACATCACCCTCTTGTGTGATCATGCCCCCAGAATTCCCAGCAAACGCTACATAACCCCCTTGAATATTTCTTACGTTGGTTAATAGGTTGAGATTTCCAGTGATATGACGAGAACATCCGCTATCCATGATCCAGTTTTCACCAGAAATGGTCTTGGATGAACCCTACACATAAACAAAAGTGATTAGTTCAAAAAGGCAGCCCAGGCCTCAGTCTTGGGCACCTTTTGGTTTTCTCTTTGATCATTAACTTTAACAGTTTTCAATTGTTGTTCAGCCACTTGTGAATAAGTTACCGGCTTCTTAGACTTTCGTCTTAAATAAGCTGCCTGAACAATGTTTAAATTCCTGTTTTGACATATAGGTTCAGTTGGAATGAATTTTGGTTTCACTTGACCATGTGTCTCATTGATATGAAATACCTTCCGAGGATTCACATCAGAGAACAGAATATGAGTATCATCAGCATATGACACAGATCTTTTCAGAATCTCCTTAACCACTGGAATTGGTTTAGATTTGTCCTTGATAAAAGGATGAAGATTTTGAATGTTCTGTTGATTACAATTCTTCACAACATGACCGTGTTGACCGCATAAAAAACACGTTCGCATGTCCACATGGTGATGTTTAGAAGAAATTGGAATAGATGGTTGATGATGACTCACATTTTTAGTCATGCTCTTAGCAAACTCATCAGATAATTCAGATTTCTTCTTTAAATAAAAATCTAAATTAGAACTGTTCGAAAAGCTTTTTAGTGTATCTGTTCCAGTTGACTTAACAAAGTTAATCTTCTGACCTTGTTTTAAAAATTGTTTTGCCTTAGTCAATGGATCAGATTGAACTGATGTTTTTGTTTGAGCATACACACGTTCAAGTTCTTGAATTTTTGAAGTTTCATTGACAAAAACACTCTCAATTAGCTCAGGCTTAATGATACTAATTGGAATATCTTTTTCAGTGAACATTGTGTCCATTCCCTTTAACTTAAAAACTCTAGCAGCAGATGGCTTAGAACTAGAAGGATTAATGAAATGCATTAAATCCTCATCAGAAATTTTCGGTTTAACTGACTTCTTTGCCTTCAGAGAGTTCATTTTCTTTGAATTATCCTTTTTCTCTTGAGATTTGTGTGAACCATACACTGCTTCCTCAAATTCGTGAGGTTCGCACAGAATATGATAAGAACTGGGAATGTTCTTATTCTTGTGTATAATCTCTGGTTCAAACACATCCTCGATAATGACCTCGTCATTGTGTTCAACAAACACCTTTTTGCTTTGGACATGAGATTTTTGAGGAGCAACTTGGGGTTTGACAATTTCAGGTTTAACCATTTTAGGTTTTTCAGAAATCACAGATTCCTTTTGAATCAAATCCTCTTCTTTTCTTGCAAAAGGATTAATTTTATAATCATTATGAAAAGGTGGTGGAATTTCAACAAAACCAATACCTTTCTTAGAATTTTTTTGTTTTCCAGAAACTTCAATAATTTCATTCAATAAAAATGAAGAATTTCGAAATTTACCCAATTTGTTCTTCAACTCAAGAACCTCATTCTCAAGCTCAGTTATCTTAGAACGATGTTTTAAGATTTCCTGAAACTTTTGGTCATTAATGGTCATTTTCACAGATAACTCGGCTTTGAGATCATGATTACTTATTGACAATGCTTCAATCTTTTCTCGAGATTTCATTTGAGACTCAAGAGATTGTCGATAAGTGTCCTTAAGAGAAGCAATTTCTCTTATAAGATTAACATTTTGATTTTTCAAAGCTTCTAACTTAGAGTTGTTAGATTCACAGTCAACACATGATGCTTTAACAAATGAAGTAGAAGAAATAGAATTACTAACCTCATTGATCTTAGCCATGCAAGCAAACATTGATTCAGAAGACTTGTCGCAAGAATCGTCAGAATCAGATCCAGAATCATTATCTGAAGACATCACACTAGCAGTAACATCTTGACAATCTTCATGTAACCCAAACATAGCTAAATTTGCTTGAACATCATTGCATAGTAGCCGTTGTGACCAATCAGTCCCGTCTGCTAACATTACTTGTGTTGTTGAAGAAGATGGTTTCTTTTCAGCATCACTTCCCCGTGGTGAAGAAACATTTTGACTTTGACCACGAGGTCCAGTGTATTCTTTTCTTGGTTTGTCACATTCCTTCGCAAAATGTCCGAATTCTTGACAATTATAAGACTTCACCTTTAATTTGTCAAACCCCAACTTTTAGTTTAATGCTGGAAGATCTTTTCTAGTTCTTTGCATGAATCTTTTAACTTTACGAACGAACATGGCCATATTCCATTTCAAATCCATGATCTCTAGATCATCCGGATCTATCTGATCATAATCCTCATTAGTTAACTCACTTGTGGCAATTTTACTACTCACCAAGTTTTCATATGAGGACATAAATGCCGTCAGAAAAGCAAAGTTTTGCTCAGCTTCCTTCATATTCACACTGGTGGTGTAGCAAATGGATTGGTACTAGTAGAACTTCCAGAACCACCTGAATTACCAGCAGAGTAGAAACAAACTTTTGGATCATTAAATATAGCAGATTCTTTTTCACTTGCAGCATGAGTAAGAAAAGCAATGATATGTGAGATTGTTGAACTCAGAGACATACTTCCACCATAGAAAGCTGGATCTTGATTTTCTTTGGAAGATTTTTGACACTTAAGATCATATTCTCTAGCTTTGATCTTTTGTAGAAATTCAAGTGCTGTCAAATCTTCATTCAGAAAATAATCATTCTCTTTCAAAACCATGAGAAATGTTGAATAGGAACTAGGAAGCACACTCTTGATAGTGTCAATTTTATCTCTTTCAGAAATTTCCATTTTCATTTTATCCATTTCAGCAATTAAGTGACTAAATCTTGTAGTCATCTCTTCAACTGTTTCTCCTTTCAATAAATTAAAGTTTCGAAATTGAAACTTGAGCATCACTTTCTTACTCTCAGCTGTGTTTCCCATGCTTCTCATCCGCAGATGTTGAAACAAAGATGCACATCTCTTGATACTTCCAACTTGATGAAAAATATTCTCTGGTAAAGCCATAGTCAAAGTAGAATATGCTTTTATCTCGATTTCTAAAGATTTCTTCTCTTCTTGTGAGTATTGAGAGACAGCTTTAGGAGTATACCCAATAGTATCATCACCAATCATTGGTGCGACATAAACCTCATCAAGACAATATGAGCAGTCAGGATGAACAGATCCCAAATGTGCACGAAACCGAGGTTCCCATTTGGCAAAGTCACTGAACTTCATCAATCTTGGACATTTAGAATGTGAACCTATCTCGGTATCGAGTTGTAACATTTGTTGCATCAACATGTTCTGAGACGCCAATGCATACATACCAGCCATAATTGAAAATAAACAAGTGTACAGTTATAGCGAACTACACTCTGTGTTTAACGAATCAATGAACAATGTTTAGCGAACTGTGAACAGTTGTAGCGAATCAATCCTTAACGAATCAAAACTTAACGAATAAGGTGAGTGTGTTAGCGAATCAAAAGTCAACTTAGCGAATCACAAATAAAGTTAACGAATCACCCAAATGGCGAAATAGATAACGAATGTGATGAAGGTTTAACGAATCACAAGTCAACTTAACGAATTGACCACACGAATTGACCAAGTCAACTTAACGAATTGATCACACGAATTGACCAAGTCAACTTAGCGAATTACTAAGGAGTTCTTAGCGAATTAAGATAACGAATCAGCTATAGTTGATAGCGAATCAACACTATAGCGAATTATACTATAACGAATCAGGTTGTTACAACCGTTTGTAACAAACTTGATTCCTTTCTGCCATGTGGCAAAAAGTTGTTATGGCACAAATTCCAAGACAAACACGTGTCAAACGAATCAGTTATGTAGTTAACGAACTAGATAACACGAATTGATTAACTCACACGAATCAGTTAGCGAACTAATTAGCGAATGGCAAGAACTGATAGCGAATCAAATTAAAGACATAGCGAATCGCTTGAAACTTTATAACGAATCGCATTCATCTTCAAATCTTCAAACATTCAAGAACAATTTTCCAGAAATATGAAGATCAAACCCAGAAACTAATCAATTCCAGATTCGTAATACTCACTCAATTCTTAACCAAACTTAACAAATAATATACCAAAATCTTCGTAATCACAACGCGAATTCAACTCAACACATCTCGTAACCGATTATCACAATACACGAACCAATTTCAATCAAAACTAATCCCCTGTTTACGGACTCAAACCGAAACACAATAAACATCACAAATCCAATCCACAATCCAA